>NC_041029.1:8518513-8822511 GCF_900634625.1 Parambassis ranga
GGAGAGGAGGAGCCTGAGCCGCAGGGTTTTCATTTCTCTTTGCAAAGAGAGAAGCCCATTACGCCTCTCCTCCATTTCCTCTCTCAGGGGCAGGAACCAAATGGACGCATTAATAACACTCTCCATGTCTGAGGGAGCTAATGGTGCTTTGAGTGCTGATTAAAGCTGGGAAGAATTGGGCGTGGAAGAGGAGTATTAGTTTCATTCTCTTCGCTTACTGTTGTGGTGCACAAACCTGATCCAGTCTTAGGAGTGACTTTTCTTTTAGGTGAGAATTGATAATTGGCAAATCCTACCAGCACATGGTTGTAATTAGTTTTCAAGGCAACTGCTTCCTGCTTCACCATTCAGTTCTGTGTGTGAGAGCATTTACAATGGGTGGATCTTTTTTAAAACAAACCAACCAAAAAAAACCCGGTTTGACTAGTCTGAGGAGCAGCTTCACAAAGAAAACACCAGTCAGTAG
Source organism: Parambassis ranga (assembly GCF_900634625.1). NCBI lineage: Eukaryota > Metazoa > Chordata > Actinopteri > Ambassidae > Parambassis > Parambassis ranga. The sequence goes on from NC_041029.1 coordinate 8,518,980, forward strand.
TTCCCTATACCTTTCAAAGGTTTATAGAACTTGTACATGAATGTGCAAATACATGTTGAAATATAAATATTAATTTGCAAACGGTGAGACAAATAAGGCACATTGTATCATCATGGCACAGTTTTTGAAAGTGCTAAGAAATATATATTCCACCAGGAACTGCTGCTGTCCAGTCCGATGACAAGTTGGTTTTACCCCAAAGTTGAAGGGTCAAACAGTTTTTCCTCTCCTAGGAGATGTGTCCCTGGTCCTTGGTCCACAAATGCTTCACAAGGCAAAACCTCAAAGTGTTCCCAGAAAACCACAGGTTGCAAAATCATTGTTAAATCCTCTGCTTCATCTGAACTAGTCAACTCTCATGTGACTGTTTTGGCAGGAGCCTTAGCCAGAAATGTCCAGCTTCACTCACACTGCAGTCAGAGTATGTCCTGTTTGGGCAAGTTGAGTTCCTCCTCCGACACAGTGAGGTTCCCCAAGTACCAGAATATCCACAAGACAAGGCTCAAGAAGATCAGCACAGGCCCGGATAGCACGAAAAAGTCCCAAAAACTTAGAGGTGCAAAGATTCCAATGAAGAACAGAATGAGGCCGACGATGTCCAGAATCACAGCAAGTGACAAGAAGACTTTGGTGCAGTTCCCCTGCTCCATGGCCGGGGCCTGGTGAGACGGACGGGCGGATGGCGTCTGAAGCTCTGACAAGAATGAGAACGAGTCTCTCCAGAAAAGTCTTTTTCCTGTATTGCGGATCATTCCTTTTCACTGACAACACACCTTATACATTTCCTTCATAGCATAACACTTTGTGGCGAGACTGGTATGCAACCACCACAACAGGTCGTGCCGCTCATTAACAGCAGCTGAAAAGCTTTAAAGTCCATCTTCATTCCTCTGCAGGGCTGACTTGTTTTGCATTTTCATGTGATTATTGTGACACATCAACCCATTGTCTGTAACCAGCGTGTCAGATTTATGCACATATATTTCATAATCAGCTGCCAGTGAGCTTGTGTTTACACAGTGATAAGCTTGCTATAATTAATCAGGCCCCCCCTGATCTTTTTTGTTCTGCTAATGAAACCAAAGTGATTTCAGGCTGTATCACTGCTCTGCATCTTTTATCACATCCTCCTTCAGTCTCACTCAAGGAACTATACAGTATTTACCGTCTTTGTGTAGTCTGGGAGCAGCTCTGTAAGTTGGATACATTGCATTCAAGTGTTCCCTAAATATTTGATCTTTCACAGTGCACGCATCACTATAATAATGACAGCTTTTGTGAAGCAGCTGTCACAAAGAGGAAATGCACGTAATGGAAACTTCTGTGTGTGTGTGTGTGCACCTTGTTTGACCAGTCAAACCGCCACTATTTGTCTCTGCTATACCCACTTTGACTTGCTCTCCTGCCTGTACTATTACAGCGAGTGTACACAGCAGAGATGAATTAGCCTGTCTTTATACTGTAACATCGACAGGGCTTTGATTAAAGCGAGCTGCGCTGTCAGTCACGCTGACTCTCTGTTTGTCAGAAGCCATTTCAGGCAGAGAGCCCTGACGGAGCTGACATTTGCATAAGGTGTGCCGTGTTGCTGTAACAGAAATGTACGCACAGAACTCTGAAGCTGACATTCCCAGGCTTAAAGCTATTAGCAGTGTTAGCAGATACACATCACATGGGGAGGGTCCTGAGACATACATGATCCCCCATTGAGGATTTCAAGGTTTGTTTTACCAACACTGCAGCACTGACACAAACCAGTCTGACCAGTGCGTCAGTTGTTTTGACAGCAAATCAAATGGCAAGATTTTTTTAAAGCAGCTACAAGAGAAGAAAAACAATTAAGCTTTAGCACTGCAGAGTCTGAAGGCATACGATTATTTAAGAATCTCAATATCTAGGCAATTTCCCTTAATTTATAGACAATATAATACAATATAAACATTGGTAAAATATAAAAATTAAATATTTGCAAATATATTTCTAGCAGCAAGGCTGTGTACATCTGCTATGTGCTCCTTTGATGACATTGAAATGCATTAAATAATCAAAAATAATGTCAAGCCTCCAAATTGGGATCATGATCATTTGAATATATAAAATACAAAATGGAAATGAAATGCCCTCTTTAAATATAGTTTGTAGAAAGAATTGTGTAACCTTGCAGTTTCATGTTCAGCTGACCTGCTGCATGCTCACTAAGAATCCAGCTGTTCATTTGAATTAATTAATTGAGCATGCAGCCTACTTACAGTGAACATGATTTCTGTTTTAGTTACCAATTCCTTTCAGGAAACACGAGATTATGGACCAGGGAAAAAAAAATGAAATAATGTCTATATATGTTCAGTCAGATTGTGTTTGGCTCCATTTGTTGCAGCAGCAGTTTCTTTCTTTTACAAACATGAGGGGCCACCTTTGACATCAGATACTGGCCACTTTCTTTTCCACAGACAGGGAGTCCGTGGAGTCATCATCAAACCCTGTGTTGTCATAGGCGGTGGATTTGCCCCATGTCACCTTGTTGCCTTTGCGTGGAGGTGTTTCCACTTGGCTGGAGTCCTCATCCTGCACGCACTTCATGCCGTCTTCCCCTTTCAGCTTCTGGCTTAACCTCTCGGACAGTTTCCGGGCCAGCTCCACGATACTGTTTCTTTTCTTCGAACCGTCATTATGCGGTACCGGAACGTTCCCCACGTACCACATGACCCAGAAGCCCAGGCTGAAGAACGTGATCAAGGAGCCGGTGTAGATTAAGAAGTCCCCGTAAAAGCGGTCATCGATGCGCAAATTGGCAAAAATCCCGATGAAAAGCAGAATGAGACCGATGCCGTCAAAGACGATGGCCATCAGAAATAAAGGCAGACACCCTCCAACACACTTGACCGCATCCATCTTTAGGCTACACTCAAGCTTGGGTAGCGGCAAGATGCTTCATCCTCCACCTGGGCTGCGCACCTGCCCAGAAACGCCCCACCTTAAAGCGATGACAAACAGGTAGTTTTCCAGACCTGCTCAGTACACACACACACACACACATACACACACTCCAAGTAAACACACTCACTGACACATCTGCGCTACAACTACACGCAGTAGGCTGCTTCCCGTGATGCAAATAACGCAGGCTGACAAGACCATTCATGTATAATTTGGTTGTTAAATTAAGACTTGTGTATTTTCTTTTCTTTTCTTTGAGGAACCAACTTTAATCAACTTTGAATGTCAGGCCTGCCCTTCAGTTTGATGAGTGATTGTGTGCCTGCATGGAGAATAGATTCTCCTTTATGGTTATGTTTTGGCATATAAGTGCACACATTATGTTAAAATAGAAAAATAAACACTTTAATTAGATTAAAGTAATGATATATTCAAGTTAAATTAATCACGTGGTCCCTTGAAGAGTGAAGTATTTATATTTTCTTGCCAACCATGTCAAACGGGAGGCGGCATTTCTGAATTTTTACTCCCATTATTCACTGCAGACACATCTCAGGAGTCATAAATGGCTCATAATTGTAGCTAATTATCCCAGCACTTCTATACTGAATACAAGTCCCTTTAGCTTGTGCATTACCTTTATATATTTGACCTTTTATGTCAGAAGGCTTGTCTGTCAGGAGGCAAATTTAATCTTCAAGTTTTCATCATAAGAAAATCTGCAAATTATTTTAATATGATGAATTTAGTGTGCTATACTGTAAGTATTGCATTGTTAGTTAATGTATGATTCCAAGCTGGAATCTGTCCAGACCTCACTGATTAATTAAATGTGTAATAAGTGGTAACCATTCTCAATTACTTCTGCTTTTAAATACCATAAAACACATTCATAAACATGCACTGCTCACTCACACTGCTTCCTGCCTTCATGTACTCTCTGAATCTCCGGAGCCGGGGAGGAGGGGCTATGTTTGTTTGCAGACAAAGTCTTGAAAGCTTAAAAATGCAACTTTTAGATGTCACCGATCACTGTGAACAGTGTTTCTGATCACCCGATGAGCTATCGGCCTCTTTTGTCAACTCATGAGAAAAAGAGCCCTTTAGTGGCTAAATGCTCCATTTTGTTGACCAGCGTGTCTTTGAGAGTGTCGGTGTGGTGTTTGGGGATGTTCGGCTTTTCTTCTGAAGACAGCTGCATGCTGCAGTCGAAAATCAGAACAGGGAGTGTTACAGTAAACTAAACAATGAACTGAGAGGCAACAGAGACCCAGGGGGAACATTGGAGAAGGGTGATACATCAATGTTCAATATTTCTCAGGTTGTTACATGATCTCTTATTAATATAGAAATATTGATTATTGCCATTTTAAATACTATGTATGCTGCAGGTCCATTGATTAATATTTGATGGCCTTCGATGGGAGCCGAAGGGTTTATTTTTTACTGTATTTAAATCTTATGAAAATGTGTTTGGAGGTCACACCAGTCAAATTCTCAGCCTTTACATATGCAAGGGTGAATGCACTAGATTCAAAGTATACTTTCCAGTGGCTCAGTTCCACAACAAGGACTCCACTGGACGCACCAACAAACCGGGAAGTGACAATTATAAGCTCTCAAAACTTTTAATTATTCATGAATACTGTACCACACAGCATTAGGAAATCCCTCTTGTCCACTTTTCCAGTTTTATAAATATTTATAAGGACACTTTGCTTTCTAGTTTCCGTCTTCACTGAATTGTGTGCGAACGTGTGAATAATTGTGGTTTCTCTTCGCAGGTTGTTGTCCTTGAGCTCTCACCTTCTTGTGGGCCAACCGTTGATGCAAAAATGTTGTCATGCACTCTTAATGCACTCTTAATCTCATGAGAAATAATCATAAATGTCACCACGCAGAGTCTTTAAATAATAAGGATCCCATGCTGAAAAGTAATGCGTTTCTTCCAACACAGTTTTTGATCACAATACATCAACCATCAGAGATTGAACACCGGAGGCCTGTGGTAATTGAGGGGCCGCTTCATGTTCGATTGTTTCCTATTCTCTTTTGTGATGGGAATCAGGACCACACCCACAACAAAAACCATCAGCCCGATGGACAGCAGTGCCGGTCCTAGGATGTTGGTGATTTTTTTGCAGTGGCCGGCAAAGTACAGGCCGCTGATGATGATGCCACATGCCAGGAAGCTGCCGCCGGTGGACATGAGGTGGATGGGGAACCAGAAAACTTCATACTTGCTGCGGGTCTCTGTAGTCCACACGGACTCGCTGCGGGAAAGGCTGAACACGGTGCTCTCAGTGCGACTTGGGGGCGTCAGCTGGTCCCTGGACTGGGAGAGAGTGCACTCTCCCAAGGGGATGTTCTCCGGGCTGCCTGGCATGGCCTGAGTGACTCTGTGGAAATTATGCAAAATTAGATTTAGTCTGGAAAGAAAGATGCGTCTGTGTTTGTAAGATACTACATCATGAGCGTCACAGTTATGTTACAAAACACAATGCATAAAACAAGAACACAATCGTCTTAAAAAACAGCTTTTATCTAAGTGTAAAAATGTTGACCTCTCTTCTAGAGTTTGACATTTTATCTCTAATCATGCCATGTGCAGATGTTTTTCCTCGCTCGATGTGTTTGCAGCACATCTGCCGCTGGAAAGCAGTTCACAGCAGGCAAACAAAATGGAACAAGTAGACAAACATACCTTTCAAATCTGGATCAAGTCTCTGTCTGTATTTTGTCTGAAGAATCAACAATAAGTTTAAGTCACTTAAAAGAGAGAAAACATCCAGAAATATGACGATTTTCCCATCCACTCTCCGACTAGAGTAAAAATGATGCGCTACAGATTCCCACCGAACAACCATCTACCCACCCTCCTGCACTATCTCCACCTCCTCAAGTGAATCCTTTGACCACCAATCCTCTTACCATCATCTACCATCGCAGGCGGTCAGTCCTGATGTTGCAACTTAGGGTGACAGGCTTGCCTCCCAGTCCCCAGAGGATATCCATGGACCTCCAAAAACTCCCAGGTTGATGTCTTTTCCTTTTTCTTTTTTCTTTTTTTAAACAACCAACATTTTCCAGGACAGGACAATGAGAGGAAAATATCTGCCTCAATTTGCTGGTACTGTTTCCACACAAAAGAGGAGCAGGGCAGGGCAGTGACTGGGAAATGGCTCTCTGGTATAGCCAGATTGATGTAGCAAGCAATCAGCCATACAGAGACTTTCCAATACAGCCTGATATGTTGGCACAGTATTGATCCAAAAGTAGCCCCGGAGCAACTATCCCCAAGTTGTAGTTTTGTTCACTGAACATGAGATCAATGAAATCTGTGTAGCATAATTAACCCTCAGAAAAACATACAGGGAGTCGTACAGAATTTGGGTGTAATTTTAGGATATTTTTGTCATCTTGTTATTCAGCTATTCAGATTTCCAGCCTCGATTGCACAGAGGGGGAGCACACAGGGGATGTTGTTGCAATACGACACTCCTGCTTCCATTGAACAGCCCTGATAATACATTTGTATCTTTTGGAAAGACACAAGTGTCAGTATGTGGCCATTGATCTGAACATGAGCTCACACTTTAACATGATTACACTCCACAGAGAGCTACCGAAGCTATCAAAATGCCCTCTTCGGGGCTTCTACGTTTGCTCAGAAAACACAGAACCTCCCTCTCTGATTTCATTAGACCACTACTGTTTAAAATGCACCATCCTGTGGTGCAGCACTGACATGATGAAAGCTGTCACTACTCGCAATGAGCCATGCAATCCAACAGAGGGCAGTACTGGCATGTGTCTTTGCATGTGGGTTAACACTTGGACTCAGGTTTGCTGTCTCATTAACTTATATTTGATAGCGGATTAGTTAATTAAACTGTTAATTCAGTGTTTTGGTTATTACCTCTTATGAATCAAAGTCTTTTATTTTGCTGCCACACATGAGAAATTAATTATCCATTCAATGTAGTGCTACAGTATTTTGTGATTATGACATGCCTAATTCTCTTTAATGGTCCATTTAAATGAGCGGTATCCCATTCACTTGATCATAGTTATCTGAGGGAATTTTCCACTGCTGAGTAAACCTGCAGAAGATGAGGGTGGGATGAGGAGGAGCTGCAGACATCCATGCACATGCAGGAAAATTAATGAATGAGTGATGAATCAAGCATTAAAATAATGTAAGTAGTTGAAAATTGAGAAAGCATTAACCATCAATAACTTTGTCTTAAGGGCTTATCGTTTATTGTCCACAAAGACATGTTGTCCCTTTGTTAGCAATTTAAAGTGGGCAGAGAGAGCTTGGGAGGCAGGTGGCCATCACTACACAGAAGACCTCTGATGAGATCTACCACATGATCTTGACCAATGTTGACACCTGATTTTCAGCCTTCACATTACTATTACCAGATAAAGACGGAACTCAGTGGATGGTGGAGGATGCTGACATCTAACAAGAGTGAATTTGTAATAAATGTTCTCATGTCCACATACTTTTGACAAAAAAATGATCTTCTAAAGCTGCAACAGATAGTCAGTTATTTGACGTCTGGAACTGTTGGTCTGGAAAAATGGATAATTTCATTGGTTAGTCTGTAAAATGTCAGAATGAATTGATTGATTAGTCATGGACAAACATTTAACAATGCAAACAATCATAGAGTGCAGCATTCCCACTTTTAGACATAAAAACAACAGCAACAGGCTAAAGTTACACATGGCGTCTGTTTACTTTTGGTCACATAATCAGGTTTCTGATCTCCGTCAATCACAGAATTAAATGCTCAAAAGTTAAAAGTTGAGCCAGTATATATTGGTAAAGCGACATACAGGTATCAGTCTAATCCTATTTGATAACACAAACACAGAGGGCTGCCAGGGATTAGAGCTAATAAGCCCCGTCTTGAGTCAGCATGCTGAGTTTGTCAGTTTGGCACAGGGGTTTTAGGACAGGATTCAAATGAACTGTGGACTTTGAGGTGCAGTGTGCACACACCCTCTGGTTAAAGCCACCAGAACTAAGATGCTCTAACAACTCCAACCCTTTTTTTTTTTTTTTTTTTCTGCTCTGAGTCTGTGGATTATACAAAAATACTTTTTGGCCAAATGAAGCCTCACACAGAGCCTCGTTAACTCCTGAGCAAATATCAATAAAAGCTTTGCAGCGGCTCGTCTTGCAGATATTCACATTTCAGTCCGGTGATTTATTCACACACGGAGCTTTCCTCTGTACAGGTGACCTTGGAAACTAATTAATCTGCTTTGCATGTTTACGGCTTTTAGTTGAAAGGTGGTGGCTTACAAACAACTCCAGCAGAAAGCCTCTTTGTGCATTTGGGTGAAATGTAACTATTTACTGTTTAAATAAATCCATTCCTGTGATACGTTTCAAACATTGTGATAACAAGAGGTATCACCTTCCTTTTCAAAGCATGTGTATGACTCACACCAAACACTTTGCCAACATGTATTCAATATCACTCCTGCAATGCGCTGTCAGTCCCACCTGTTAATTCATTTAAATGATCCCATTACACTGGAACAGTGTGAAACAGTTCCTCATCATCATCTGACAATGCACCATTGTCATTTTGTTTTTTGGTTTCGCTTACAACGTCCCCTCTCCAGGCCACTAGAATCTGGTGATGCAGATCAGTGTGTGGGTCAGCTGTAGACACCAACACTCTGATGTCCGTGTAATTAAATTAGGCAAAGAAACAAAAGAAGCACATCCCAGGTACTTCACTGTTGTCCTCTACCTTTAAAAGAACCCAATTAAAATGCAACAAAGGAAGTAGTATAACACTGTGTTGTCTCGTATAAGACAACTGTAACTAAGGACAACCTATTCAAGATGCACCTTTTGAAGACCAGATCTAGTCTTTGTTAAAGAATGCTTTAATTTAAAAATGATTCTCCTCTTGCATATAACAGCCCTGCATATACATTGATGACCAAATTAACCCCCTGTGACTGTGTACATCACAAAATAGGTGAAGAAAATAGACGGATGCATGGAGGAATGGATATATTTTTAATTTGGTATTAAAAGTATCAAAGTAAAAGCCATTATGCTACATCACTCTTCTGCACCAGCCAAGGCTAGCTTGGTGGGTATGGTCAGCTCTTTGGTGGTACCATCTGCTAACATTACACTCTGACACTTCTTGACTGCTTGAGAGTTATTTGATGCCTCTGTGTTTAGCACTAAGAGTTTAAAGTTTGCATTATAACCTCTCCTAGTTGCTGGTATACTGACCACACTGACCTTTGACCTGTTCAGGACGCAGTCTAAACTAATTTGCAGGGGACGCTTCAGTCTAAGAGGGCACACTTGTTTTACACATATTAGTTGTGGGTGTGTAAATATATGTGTATATATATATATATATATATATATATACACTCACCTAGTGAGGGATTTTGTTCATTATCGGTTGATTATTCCTTTTACTACTCATGGAAAAACAAATGCAGGTTTTCACTTGGTGCATTTCCTTTCCTCTTTGTTGATCACCTGAATTCATCAATATGCGTGACCATTCATTTCCATCCAGTAAAAACAGGGCATACATAATACACGAATTTGCAGCGCCATTGATGATGCTGGCCCTCTGACGGTCCTTGGGCCTTTTGTGACGTCAATGGCTTGCACTCTTAACCCCACCTCCTGCTGTTGCATGACAGAGATGAAGAAAGCAGGCAGAGCTAATAGATGCTGAGGGAACGAGTGAGGAAGGGGGGGGGGGGGGGCGTGGATTGTAACAGATCAATAGCTCAGTCTCTTCTGGAACAGATTTGTTTTCCCAGTCTAATAATTGGGCAAAGAACAAAGTGTGCCACACTTCAGATGATCTGATGGTTCATGGTCTAGGTTCTCTCTGGGTTTTTTTTTTAGCTAAAGATGCTTCATGGTGTTGATAGGCTGAACATGACCGGTGGACACGCAGGTGAGGTTTGCAGTTATTGGACACGCAGGCTAAATTAAGACAGGACTAGACGTCCCTCTTTCTCCTCACAATTACGCAGGCAAATCTACCATAGACATTGTGGCATTGGTAAAAGGTTAAAATAAAGCTATACCAAATTTGAAAATAAAAAGTTTGAAATAAACACACTTATCATGGGTAGGTCACACAGCTCACAGTGTTGAGCACAGGTGTAAAACTTTGATAAACACCTGCCACACAAACAGAAATATCCATTAAAATATTAATTTTCTATTTATAAAGCTTGGTAGGAACAAAGCCATTTTTGGAATAAGTACTAAAAAATGTGTGCATGTAGCATTTCTAAATATAAAGAAGCAGAGCAGAAGCTCTTTCAAAGGCACCTCTAATGGAATATATTGGTGCATTCACTTTGTAATCACTTCCTGTATTATAAAAATTGTATTTGTCATATAAAGCATAGTGACAAAATCTCTTTCCATTTCCCCCTTCCATTTAAAGTGCCTGCTCGTCTGTGTGTTCTGCTGTTGGCCATCAAAGGGAAATGACTCACAATCATTATCATAATAGTTTTGTGGATAACCCGCTATTTTCTGTAATCCACTTAGAAAACAATATGGCGAGGACACCTACAGTCATTTCTCATTTCTTCTCTAGCATTTGTACACAAAGCTTTAACAGCGGTGTGCACGAGCAGTCCATTAACTGACAATCTGTCAATCTGGACAATGTTTTCCTACAAATGCCAATGCACTGTGTTTATGGAATGCTCATAATTAGTAGTATAAATAGTAGCATGTGTCAAGGTTTACCTTCTAACTTTGTCCATTGTCAGGATTCAGTTCAGATAAGATCCAAAGGCAGACAAACTAAAAAGACGTGTAAGCTTAACAAAAGCCAAAGTCCAAAACTCAAAAAGCCAAAAAACAAACAAACTGAACAACAAACACCAGGAGAGAAATAAAGCTAACAAAGTACGAAACACAAGGTAAACGAACAGAAATACATGAACAAATGTAACAATGCGTGGGGCTGTTGGCACAGGAATGAACAATTAACAGGACACAGGTGAACACAATCAGGGTGGAAACACAAGAGGAAGTAAAACACATGGAAAACAAGACGTTCAAAACAAAACAGGAAACAGGGCAAGGCAAAACTAAACACTAAATGACCGAGAAAACCAAAGAGTAAACTAACTGAACACAGGATCATGACATCCATGGACCTATCAGTTGTTATTTGGAGCAGTGTTTGTTGACCAGCAGAACTACACGGGCCACACTTGCCTGCTTTTACCTAGAGTCACTTCCTGGAGTTTAGTCTTTAGGTTTCCAGGCAACCAGACAGGCTGTGGCTTCACACATAGTATCAATAATTTAACAACACTCAACAAGAATTCACAAAAAGCAACACTTTATACTATAAGTATATACAATATCAACCCAGCTTATTACCTACCTAGCCGTGGCCTCTGAAGCTGGTGAATAGACATTTTCCTTTAAATCCAACCCACAGGTTTAAAATTGTCGAATTGACAGAATAAAATATAAATTATTCTCTTTTATTCTCACATAAAAGTCCAAGTTTTAGAAATAATGGCAATTCTGAAGGTAAAAGTGTGTAAGAGGTGTCAGCTCCCTTCCAGGACTGTCACTGCCAGTCTGAAGAACACGGTGCTCGAGGTGAGAAATCAGCCAGAATTAATGTGACGACAGATCTTTACATATTACTGCAAGTCTCAGCGGGTGAACCATACTGGCCAGAATACACTCAAAGGGCGATTTTCACACTTGAAATGAATAATTTGATGATTTTCCTAGCATGTTATCTAATAATGAGTCTATGGTGAGTCATGTATTTGTGAAGAGAGACCGAGCAGCACTTTCTGATGAAAGCACAGTGAAGAAAACCCTCACTGCACACACAGCATTTAAGACGCAGAATGGAAACCAAACACCTTTTTGTATTTTTGTGTTTGAAGTTGGTCAGATTGATTTCAACATCTCTGTAGCTGACGGAGCACCGGATGATAAAACTCTTCTTCTAAAAATAGGGTCTACATTTCAGTTCAGGCTTTCATGTTTGGCTCCATACAACTTCTACATCCAAGAGCATTAATGTATGGAGGCCTTCATTTTTGCACCAGGCAGAAAAAGCTTTGACACTTTTTAAGATGACACTTGGGCCCCGTTCACACTGGGGAAATCAATCTGGCTAGAGCAGGATTTGGGCCGTATACTGTGATTTCAATCCACCTCTCAGAGGTGGATCTAGCCGAAATGGCTTGAATGTGGCTCAGGTCTGAACGCAAATGCAGCTAGCGAATCTGGCTAGCGGCGTGATACTTCCGGTTCACAGGGACATTGTCCGGGTCATGTGCAAAAGCCGTATGTAAACAACCGTCGAACTACGACAGCTTTGCCCCGAGTTTATTTTCGACAGGGCTACAAAGGAACAAACTGCTTTTTAAACTGAAAAAAATGAAAGAACGAGAGACACGGGACAAAAAAAAAGTCTGTCTAGTCTAGTCTGCTAGTCTGTCTTTAGTTGTAAATGTGCGATATCTTAATGCTGTGCTCTACTGGATCTGCAGCTGATGTTTTTTTGCATTATTCATTGATTGTTATGAAAATGTTCCTGTTTCCAGACAGGAATGGAAAACCAGAAAAATTAAGGCAATCATACACAGTCTGTGTGAGGCTGCCTGTCCATATACACTACTGTTCAAAGGTTTGGGGTCACTTGGAAATTGGAAATTTTTTCAATGAAGATAACATTAAAGTAATCAGTCAATCAGTCAGAAAAGGCTGATTTTTATATCAGAGACCCTTTTCCAGCAACCATCATTTCTATGTTCTAATGGTACATTGTGTTAGCTAATTGTGTTAAAAAGGCTAATTGATGATGATTAGAAAACTCCTGTAAAATTATGTTAGCACAGCTGAATTGTTATGCTGATCAGAAAAGCTATAGAACTGGCCTGATGACCCCAAACGTTTGAATGGTAGTGTACTTTTGTCCATATAGTGGATCAGAAGTCAAAAAAATCTTTGTTTGGGTACGATCCTGTCAAAAGCAATAAAACTCTAATGATATCAGAAACCAAGTAGAAAGCATTTGGTCAGGCTTTCAAACCAGGTAAAGCAATATAGAGCAAGTTATGACTGTGCTTCACAAGAGAGACGCTGACAGATTCAGATATCAAGAGAGCTTGACTTCCTGAACCATGGGAAATAAGAGCAATCTATCCAGGGTCAAACGGATCAAGGCAGTGCAGCCGGACCAGTATCTCTGCCTGTATATATGTGTGACTCAGATTCCACAATCATTATGGAGGTTTCCATGACGACTGAGCTGTAAAGCTGCAGGGTGTTTGATACAGCGCAGGTCACAGCTTAAACATGCCTCACCTTTAATGGAGAAACTCATCCTGGTTGCTCACATATCACAGTTGTGCTCCTGTTTCAAATGCCAATCAATGGTATTGATGCCCATCAGGGGGTATGGAGACAATTGTGCAGTCATATAGATAAGTATTTGACACCCCTTGCATGTATGCTGAGCAGGCCAACTGAAGCCAAAGTTCAATGATGCATTGATGGCCAAGGCTGTACAGATGTTCAGGCTTAATCAAGATAAATGGGAGCCCTTTTGTTGTGCACTGAAAAGTCGATACTGCCGCCCTGCTGAGCTACCTGGAGAAACTCCCCGCGGAGCTCTGAGGCTTCACAGACTTTAGATTACTCAGAGGAAACAGTTGAGGACTCTCAAAACAAGCAGCAATTAGCAAGTTTCCTCCTACTGTACTCTGATTCTGCCATTTCAGCTTTAAGGGCCACTTAGCTCAGGATTTAGGGAATAATAATTCAAGGCCTGATTCAACACTATGCGCTCCAGTAGAAAAACAACATTTTAGTGTATTACGTCTGTTTTTGTGTACCTAAAGCTGAAATGTATTTCCTCTAATTACATAAACACATGCTCATTTTTTTAGGATTTCTTTTCATTTCCTATTAAATGTTTGTAAAGAGGTAGATTTTCTCCTTCATCACAAAGGTCTAAGGACAGAGGAAGACTATACAGATTGTGCACATTTGTCATCCAGGCCTCTATAAATAGAATTGACTTGATCAGTGAAGTGATATAAAGGCAAAAGGTTCATTTCGCATGTCACAGATCACATTATCGTGTGCTCTTAAGCGGTAATGTAAAAGCCAGTTTTTGTTGGTGCGACGGTGAACTGCATCCACAGGGGTCACCCCTCACAAACAATCAGCATGACGGCCCGCTTTCGACCTTTTCTGCCTTTTATGAGGCGATTTCATTAATTTCTCTCTCAGTGGAGACGACGCATGGTTAGATGAAGCCAGATCTCCTGCTCAACTCCATTTATGTGGCAGTCCGAGGAAAGTATGAATTGCCTTTCATGCTATTCTGCAGATTTGGTGGTTATTTATGTATTGCGGGACAAAGAAGAAGGAGAAATTCACAGCAGAGGAGGCAGGGTGTCACTTCGTGTCATGCACGGCACATGATCATAATCACAGGCACCAATGACTTTGAATTTGTTTAACCCTTTATTCACTGCTGAGGATAGAGAACTACTAACAAGTTGGAAAAAGACACTGTTGAGATTGGTGTCATTTATTGATGACATTTCTGCCTGACGATGGGGTTCTCACCTCCTCCGTGCTGTTTGAGATTTAAAGATTTCATTCAGGTTTAAAGATGTCGTCCAGACAAAACAAGTGAAGGAACACTTACTCCCTCAGATTACATCAATATCATTGATTTTGTTTCCCCTTCATTTTCATCTTGCCATCGATTTTTTTTCATCTTCTTCTCCGATTCATTTCATGACAGGAACAGAATTATAATTACAACGGCTCAAAACAAACCATTTTTCCCTAAAGTGGTTGTCTGCTTGAATGCGTTTATTGCACGGTCACACTGTGAATCTGTATCTCTGATGTCACCTGCTTTCGGCACGCTCACACTTGTGTTTTGTAATTGACTCAAACACATTCTTGGCAGCTTTACTTTTTTTTTATGCTGGGAACATGATCACTTTGAATTATTCATGAGTGTACTGTTTTTCTCCTGAATCCAAACTGTCATGCTGCATTTTAATTGTTCTGCAGCTTGCACGGATTTATAGAGGAAGTTTGACCTTAAAGCGGGGGGGGGGGGATCATTTCACTATTTAAGATAAGTTTCTTCATCATTTCTTTTTTCTAGGCACAGAAAAAACATCCTCACTGCTTCTCCTCCTTCTTCCCTGCGCTGCACGGGTCAACAGTCTTTTTATCAGGCTCAGTGAGAACAAGCCGGTGAACCCGGAGAGAGGCACGTATTCAAGAATTTCTTACACTTAAATCAATATATGTGTCTGTGAATGATTCTCCTGAAGCCAGAAACCACGGAGTGAAGACTCAAAAAAAAAAAAAAAAAAAAAGTGATACCATCAGGTATACAGCCCGGAGCCGATCCACTGAAAGCGAATTGGAAAAGATAGCAGGGTTGAGTGGTGGAGCTTCCAGGCTTATTTTCTGATGATATAAGAGTACATCAAACAACACGAGTGAAGAATGGAGTAGCACCAGGAAGTAAAACCCCAAACATCAAACATCCAATGCAAATATCTGATGGATACATACCTTGTTTGCATCGATCTATCTACCTCTGTCAGATAGAAATTACAGCTGAAGTAATCTAAAGCAAAGACTCTGAATCCTCTGACTGCTGCTTTAAACTCTACATGAAAGTCAAATATTTTTTACCCTCACTGAAATTTTCCCTGGATTAAATAAGGTAAATGACTCCCCCTGTAGCAGCCTCCATATTGCTTCTTTTTAGCCAAAAAGCCTTGAGCGTCACTGATAGGAGCCATAACAGCCACAAAGACAGTACTTGTGCAGCACTGGGTGAAATTAGCACTCTCTGATTTGGCAAATCACAGGAGGGAAAACAATGTTAATTAGGTTAGCAGTTAGCCTGGTTTCCACATCCCAGGAATCGAAAGCACTGCTTTTCATTTAGCGAGTCACTGAGTCTGTTTGTGCCCCTCTCTGAAAAAAAAAAAAAAAAAAAGATTCTTGAATTTTTTATGTCAGGACGACCCCGTTTTTTAGGTCCCAACATCTCGGATGACCCAAGTCGCAATGTGATTTATAGTAAAGAAATGATTCGTGATCGTAACAGGAAGGCAGGATTGACGAAATAACATCTGAATCCTGTTTAATTATTAGACTGTGCATTTACAAATGACAGCCTTATTGCAATTTCCAGAAAATCCATCCAGAATATGGAGATCTCTAAAGCTCCCCTCATCAGCCTCCATGCTAAAGTAGGCTGCGCCAGATCGCACCGCTCAAACACAAGGTGCAGCTTTTCCTTTAGGCTTTGGGAAATAAATCAGAGCTCTGTAGGTTTCTCTACTGTAGAAATCAAGGTCATACAGTGTCTTTTAAATCTAGGACAGTTCCCCTCAGGAGACGAGCTGTTCATCTACCTCATATTAGCAGGGTGGCACTATGCAACTGCACAAGAAAAGAAAAGAAAAACCTGCACCACACGTACAAATGTCACGACACAGCTGGACAAGTTATGAATATTTGTTTTTATGTTAAACCACATGTTGGAGCCACAGAGTATCCCGGGCCCCCATGTTGATTGATGAATTTGTGATGTTGAACGTGCAACCTACTGGAGGCATCTGAGAGCAGGTTACTGCTGAGAAATTTATGGACCATGGTTAAGTATTTTCTCTCCTTTTGTGTGCTTACTTTGTGCCCCTCCAGTATATTCCTCTGAGAGACTTCAGCCTAGTTGCCCAGATTAAGTCTCTGCCTGTAAGTGGTCGCTTTGAGCTGGCATGTAACTTTTACTGAAGAGGGAATGTAAATTTCTGTCTCTCTTTGTCTCTCTGCAAAAAAAAAGCACAATAATGTAAAACTTTCAGACAGTGTAGGTATTTTTAAACCACTCACTTACAGTTCGCTGCCTCATTGACAGAGAAACAAAGGGAAAACAGTATGCGAAGACACACAAACAAGCACAGCGAATACACGTGCAGCACACACATCTCTGTAAACAAGTGCTGGTCTCTGTTGGTGGCTCCCTCTGTCAGATAGTTCTCAGCAGGATACAGTCAGATCAGCAGCATCTTGTTGACGGCTTGCGAACATCCTCGTTTCATCATGTTCAAACAGTGGGAAGTTTCACATCTCAACTCAGCCCTCTCCTCACACAGAGGAAATAGGAGGTCTCATGTGGTACCGTGTTGCTACCCAAAACCAGACTTACATGTAACACTTATGTAAGCCTACATCATGCTTTAGTTCTTGTATACCTTTTCCTGCTTCACCTCTGCTGGATTTAGACGAGTGATCCTGGAGCATCCTGGACCCGAACTGTCTGCATTCTAGAGTATCTGCTCTGCTTCATGACTTTAAGTCCATGCTGTGGACCGAAAAGGAAAAGACTCTTAAGTGACTTTGACCAAGAAGATGGAAAAAAAAACCAAGGTGAGGAAGGAGGAAAGAAGGCGGAGGAGAATGACAGAAGAGTAAGAATCCAGTGTGTTTGGATTTTACCACTGCCATTGTTATCTCAGTAGCAGATGGAGAATGAATTGTGTGTTCAGTTTGTGATTAATGAAGGTGGTTGTCAATAAGACAATGCAGGCAGGATATTAATTCATCAGTCTGGCAGGAAGCTCTTTCTATAATTGAAGAACGTTCACTGCTGATGTGGAGCACATAGAAATAGGACTTTTTTTTATTTTTATAGCTGGTAAATACAGCCGGTCATAACATAGAGTAATACAATTGATATTAAAATATTAAGGCCACTTTTAAATGAGTGAACTTTCACCTCTGGTTCCAAGATGGCAGTGCTAAGAAGTCCATTTGTACACTGTTCAAATAAATAAAGGGAACACTACAATAACACCTCCTAGATCTCAATGAATTAAATATTCCAGTTGAAAATCTTCATTCATTACATAGTGGACTACATTTAGGACAAAATAACATAAAAATGATCTATGTAAATTAAAATTATTAACCCATGGAGGTCTGGATTTGGAACCATATTCAAAATAAAAGTGGAAAATCACATTACAGGCTGATCAAACTTGAGTGGAAGTTCCTCAAGACAAGTCAAAATGAGGCTCAGTAGAGTGTGTGGCCTCCACGTGCCTGTATGACCTCCCTACAACACCTGGGCATACTCCTGATGAGGCGGTGTTCTCCTGAGGGATCTCCTCCCAGACCAGGATTAAAGCATCAGTCAACTCCTGGACAGTCTGTGGTGCAACGTGGTGTTGGTGGACGGAATGAGATATGATGTCCCAGATGTGCTCGATTGGATTCAGGTCTGGTCTTCTTCAATCTTGGTGTTCTCTGGCAAATGCCAATAGCCCTGCACAGTGTTGGGCTGTAAGCACAAGCCCCACTTGTGGACGTCGGGCCCTCATACCAGCCTCAGAAACATACATATTAGTGGCCTTCTGGAGGTCATGTTGCAGGGCTCTGGCAGTGCTCCTCCTATTCCTACTTGCACAAAGGAGAAGGTAGCGGCCCTGCTGCTGGGTTGTTGCCCTCCTACGGCCCCCTCCACGTCTCCTGGTGTACTGGCCTGTCTCCTGGTATCTCCTCCATGCTCTGGACACTGTGCTGACAGACATAGCAAACCTTCTTGCCACAGCTCTTATTGATGTGCCATCCTGGATGAGCTGGACTACCTGAGCAACTTGTGTGCATTGTATGCACCGCTTCATGCTACCTCTAGGGGTGAGAGCACTGACAAAATGCAAACTGAGCAAAACATCAGGCAGAAAGGATGAGAGCAGAGAAATGGTCTGTGGTCAGCACCTGCAGAACCTCTCCTTTATAGGGCTTGTCTTGATAATTGCCTCTCATTTCCACCTGTTGTCTGTTCCATTTGTACAACAGCAGCTGAAACTGATTCACACAGTGTTGCTTCCTAACTGGACAGGCTGATTTCACAGAAGTGTGACTGACTTGGAGTTACATTGTGTTCTTTAAGTGTTCCCTCTTATTTTTTTGAGCAGTGTACATAAAGTCAACGCTCTAATGATGCAACTCTGTCTAAATATATTAACACTTAGATACACAGTGAAGTCCTCTGCACCTGTTTTCCCATAGTAAACATAAGGCTTCCTTTAAGCACTCCCTGACCAGAGCCTTTCTGTGATATTTGAAGAGGGATTTAATAATAACTCCCATAATTGCTGTAATTACTGTTATGACTATAATTATCATTATCATTTCCTGGACAGAGTCCTCATCTGTAGTACTTTTTGCGTGGTTCAGCGGTCGTGCAACTTTACTTGATGGGTAAGGCGATCATTTGCGGACCATTGGCGCTTTGCAGAGCCTCATTAACAAATTGCTGTAATCATAGCCAAGTTATGTATCATTACCTACAGGTAGCCACTTCATAATCATTCACTTTTTAATTTGTAAGGGTTATAATCAGGTTTATGTTGCAGCACATCAAGACAGACCATAAGGGAAGTAAGATGTACTACACAGTTTTTGTGAAAGTCCATGAGTGACATCAAGCAGGAACCCCCCCCCCCCCACCACCACCCCCCGCGCCCCACCACCAACATGTAGAGATGCAGTGCTTTCGACTCAAACGTTAAGCTAGTATAGCAGTTCTCACCACAGGAGTCGACTGGCATTCACTGCTGCTGATTCACACTGGATTAAACTCCCTTGTGGACATGGTCAGGGGCAGCTTGAGGTACATGTAAACAGTAGATCAGGACCAGGAATTCTTTACCTAAAACCTGAGCAAGTGTTCTTAGTGTTTTTTGAAAGAAAATTGTTGGTTAACACTTTTTTTCCTGTGATAAAATAATAGATCACCTCTCATCTCTCTCTGGAACCCCGATTAAAACTCAAGTAGCTTAAAGAAAATAAAACATTCATATTGTCTATGTTTGCAGAACAGGCACAGAAATTGATTTTTCTTTCCTATTTTTGAGGATGCCTCTCTTATGTTGTAGTAACAATTTCCTGGTTCTTCCCTCATTCGACAACTCTCTATTCCACAGCAGAAACACTCGGGGCCATATCAGACACAGCTCTGCTATTGACCGCTCTCGTTTAAGCAGAGGTGAAGCAGTATGTCGGAGGGATCGATACTGGCCGCCTATGAGAATCGTGTGTGTGTGCTTTGCAATGAGAACAGCCTCGGCTTATTAGCAGCATTCATCATCATGCTCCCACGGTGGTGTGGTCACCGGTGTTTACACGGGCTCCTCAAGCACCTTGCTCTATTACCTCTCTGCATTTACATGGATGCCAGCATCCATTTGTTTCTTCCCTGGAGGTGAGAGCTCTACCAGTAGACCATGAATTACATGAATTGCACGTTTCCAATGTATGGGTATAATTGCAGCTCAGATAATGGCTCATATTTTTACCTAGGTGGCCGGTCAGCAGTGGAAAAAAAACAAGAGTATATTTTTTTAATGTTCCAGAGTCCAAAGACCCCACGGAATAAATAAAATAAAAATATAGAGCTTTAAGCCATTCAACCACTCCTGCCACCACTGTAAATAAAAACAGGTGACAAGACAGAACACTGTGATTGCCCCCTGCTGGCCGGCTGCACTATAGGTCATAAACTCTGCCTCCTCCATTGTATGCCCTGTTGGGCATACAATGGATATGTTGATATCTTTGGTCGTGCCTCTAAAACAGTGGTCTTACGTCGCACTGTGAGGCAGGTTCCATGACGACCGCTGTCAGCATCTTGCGACCAAAGATAAGCTGAGATAAAATTCTAGCCCTATGGCGCTACGGTCCTGTGAGAACCTGGGCCTCACCCGAGTAGCTGCCACCTTGCCGTGGTGGGTGAACCTAGTAGCTGCGATAAATCTGAGAGCAATGCCGTCAGTTGCATAGCTACTGGTAGGGTCAACCATGGCGGTTAGGTCAAAGACGCGTGGCAAAGCCAAGAGCAGCTAAGAAGAC
The DNA here is from genome assembly GCF_900634625.1 of Parambassis ranga. Classification (NCBI taxonomy): domain Eukaryota; kingdom Metazoa; phylum Chordata; class Actinopteri; family Ambassidae; genus Parambassis; species Parambassis ranga. Next base: position 8,539,900 of record NC_041029.1, read on the forward strand.
AACAGCCAATGGCTTCGAAAGTGGAAGAGAGTGGATAGCATCACCCCAACGGTGGAGAAGGCGGAAGTCGTGCCAAAGTTTATTACATTTGCATCGCATAGTGTGTCATGCAATGGTCTTAAGAGATTGATAAAAATCGCAAAGTGTAGAGAGGCCTTTACTTAAAGGTAGGGGAGGAGATTTCATTCTGGTGCACTTTTTGTTAAATTATTGTAACTTCTCTTTACAATCCGATAGCAAACAATTAGTTCGGCAGTTTCGCATTAAAACGAAGAATATTAATCATCTGTGGAAGCTATAAAACGCTAAAAACATTAGCTAATCCTCCGGGACGACCCTGCGTGGAGTGTTGGCTGGTTGTCGCTCTCTTCCTGCTCTGCACGCACCAGAGAGGTACGTGAATGATGGCCGAAGTCACAGACCGCAGCTCGTCTTCAGGTAATGCGTGTCCATGTGATTGAGAGGCGTGGTGAGCTCTGAGAGAAAGGGGCGTGTTTACTTTTGAAATCTGGCTGACTCTCACTGAGTTTTCCAAAACTCCTACCCTACCTTTAAATGGACTAACTAAGACTAAAAGTAGTTAATAGCTTTTCACATTCAAAAACTCCCATACATTCATGTTTAATTTGTTATTTTTGGCTAAAAAAGAAGAAAGCAGTCACAGTTAACAGCGAATGAAGCAGCCCAGCTATGCAAAAAGTTGAGAGGAGGGTGTGTTCGGTGTGAAAGTGGGTGTTTGGGCGAACAAACACGAATGATGTGGCTTTACCCTGCAACTTCTATTGTGCAGGTAAAAAATTCTAAGCTGGCATCTTTTTCTAACACAGCAGTGCCCGTACCTGAGATATATTGGCCTCACCATGGGCAGGAAGTAGGAATTTGTATAAACAGTCTGTGTTCCAGATTGTGTTTGTTTATATTCCTGCTGTCTATTCATTGTTTGGCACATCAATCGATCACTTTACATGGTGGTCCTCGTGGTGCTCTGGCCTCTAAATGAATCATGATGCAGAAGGTCAAATGCAGCACTCTGCCAATCAATTCAGGTACCAAATTTCAAGAATACAATAAAATAAAATAAAGTTAAAGTTTAATCTCAGAGGACTGCATGTTTTCTTCTCCTCTATACAGAATGAAAAGGTCATCCTATCATGAAAAACAGAGACTTCAGGGCTTAATGCCAGTGATACACAATGACTCAACAGGAAGTTTTAAGAGCAAATGTGGAAATTTTACACTGTTGGAGCGGCGTTTGGGTTTAAATCGGCACAGTATTCTTCTCCGAGGCTTGTTTGGACCCCTGACAAGAGTGATCATGTTACAATACACAAAATCTTTTTGGAGTAGTATTTAATGCCCATGGCAGTTCATGATGATCAGGATCATTGAAGCAGTCTGCTGAATTAATTGGCCTGATAGAGGATGCTGGGAGGACTTCTGTTTAATGGCAAAACATTAGAGCATTGGTCCTCCATTTGGGCCACAGTTTCCCAAATAACCTTGCTGCTTTTTTCCATCTAAATGCAAATGGACGAGCGTCAAAGGGAACCACTGCTATTTGCAAGTGTACTATTGTGACCATAAGGTGTCGTTCTGGTATTTTAAAGAAATGCATTGCCTGGTCAATCCTCTATGCATTTCAAGAAGGTTTCAGACGGCCCAGGACATGATTGGAACAGTAGATATTAATAGAAGTGTCAAAAAAGTAATGCAAGTCTCAGTGCTTGTTGATGATGTCACTGACCAGACACACAACCTGCCAAATATTGTGTAAAGGCAGGTTGTTTTTTATTTTTTTGGTGCAGTTGTAGCTCTAGGAAAAAGGACTTTTACTTGGAAAAAAATATAAATTTCAGAGTCTTTCCACCCTTTTTCAACACATTCCTGTTTTTTTTTAAGGCAACCTATTGGTGTGGCCTGCCTCTTTATGTGAAGTTCTTCCTTGTTCAATAGTAAGTGAACCTTCAAAATGACATGCTGCAATAAAATACAAAAAATCAAGGCAACAAATGAAGACATAATAATACAGTATATATAAACTACATGTCTTTTTCATGTGGTTCCGAGGTAGACTTGACCTCCAAGAAAACTGATAAAAGCTTCCTGTTTATGGATTTGTCCTTGCTGCCTGCTTAAAAACCACACAAAAAGATCACAAGTACTGGCTTGTTGTCATGGAAATAAGTGGTCTATAGTATAGTCTATGGTAAATAAAGTAAACATCTGTTCAATGACATGCTGGGATTGCTATAGCTCCATCAGTCTTTATAATGATATGCTAGTGCTAATGCTGCTACACGCCAAAACATCAAAAGACATATATTCATACTGACATTTTATTGCAAAAACTCCAAAGCTCTATTTTTTCCTCCACACGACATTTCTAAATTATTATAAAACTTTGTAATTAAATGGAACAAAATTAATCAGTGGCAGCGGAGAAAAGTAGGTCTTACCTCATAAAACTAGGCCTGTAGTCAGCTTGTTTTTCAGAGGACATTCAGGCCCTCTTCTGGGTCACTATAGCAAGCTTTACTCTAATGCTCCTATCTGTGATTTTTAATGGCAGAATAACGGCAGAATAGCACTGTGGCATCGAAAAGGGTGAGAAATGAGCTACAACTTAAAGTGCTGATCTCTTAGCATACGACAAAAAAGTGATGAAATCCATGCGTACAACACATGTGATGTGCTTTAATCATTTTGTAAACAAACAGAAAAATGCACAAGAACAGTCATATTTTGTTGTTGGAAGCCTTTAAATTAGTCTCCAGTTATTTGTGCAATGTACACAGACACAGTCATTCATACCACATTTATCTGTTTTATATATAAAAAAAGAAAAAACTTCTATGAAAGACATTACAGTCGTAAATTAAAAAAAGGACAACAGAGTCTTTTTATGGCAGCAAATGAACCTCACAATGTTTGTTTTAAAAATAGTAAGTGGCTATAGAGTTATACTGCATGGACAGGAAATATTGCACATAGAGAAAAGGCTCTTGGGATGACATCATTATTAATTAAGTGAAAAGAAGGAGCAGAAGTTTTTTGTGAGATTAGTTGAGCAAAGTGTATGGATACAAATACCTGTCTAAAGCAGCCCCCCCCCCCCCCCACCTGTAGCAATCAATTTTTTTATATATTTTTTTTATGCAAGCACTCTGCATCAGAGGAAACTCATATATACAAAATAAATAAATAAAACTGCAAATTGACATCATTAAATGCAGACCTCGCATAAAGAGATGAAGTGGCACATCATCTGAAGATAAATCTGGCCAACTTTCCATACTCCTACAATGTCAATCACTGTTTCCAAATAATTAAGAAAAACCGTGCAATCAAGATAAGTGTGATGAGACACGTGCTGCTTCTCCTGCCACTGAAATGACACAGATAATCACAAGTCTCCATGTACAGTAGCTGATGACTGAACAAAATCAGACACAGAGACAACAATTGTCGTGATGTCTTACTTGTATAATGTAGTCAAATTTGTTGAGTTCTTTTTTTCTTAGATCATTTTATAATTATTGGCATTTGGGAATGGACAGTGCAAGTCAATGAATATACTGTGTAAGCAGAGGCCTTTGGCCTCTCCAGCAGAGGTCTTCATGAATGAATGGATAATTCATTCATTCATTGAAATGTGGGATGGCATCATCTCTATGATCCTTTGGGATACTATCCCCCACTGATCTGTGGGGATACATGAAGATTATGCTGTGTTTCCAATAATTCTATTCCACTGTCTGCTTTGAGTGGCTGCCATCTTGGCTACAGATTGGGAAGGAGGAACTGACATCCAAAATGAGTTTGTGAAAACGGTGGAAAAAGGAAGCTGCAGGTGCTAAACACAGTTTGTTGTGTTCGATTTGAAATGACGTGCGAGTCTTTGACTGTACATAGAGATGGAAGATGTGGCTCCGTCTCCTCCGCCATTTTGGAGCCAGACTGCGTAGCAAAGGTCAAAAGGAGAAGATGCCCACTACTGCATTAAGATAGCTTAGGATAAACAAGCTATTACTGCAGCTGGCCACCAGGGGGCAATGGAGACGTTTTGACCTCACTTTTGGGGAGCTGTCGCATTGTCCATCCTCATCATACAGTCTATGATGTAAGTATATGTTATATACTCACAATGTGAGAAAATCCAAAGTAACACACACAGCAGCTCCATTAATTAATGTTCAGTTGAATTTTCCCTGTTATTAGGCACATGTGCTAACCAGAGTTTCAATTTCAATTGGACAACATTGAACCAATCCAGTTCAGTTCTGGGACTGGGTTTACATTACTAAGAGCCAAGAGAACCAATGATGACTGCTACTTCAGTCCATACCATTAACAATTTTAAAGAAGAATTTTGCTTTTTGAGGTATATTTACTGTATCATCTGTCACTGTACGGGCTTTAACTGCTGGTAAATGATAATTAGCAATATTGCACATAAAGCTAAGACAACAAGACATGAGACAAAAAGCATTACAGTTCAGTTAATAGCATATGGGATTCCATACAATAAGGCATTGCTTTAATGAAAACATCTGGACATCTCACAGTTTAATTAATGCTTGATTGACGATATTAGCGATCATGGTGTCCTCTTGATTGTTTCAGTCACCACACAAACACAAAAGTATGAGTTGACCCACACGTTCCTAAGCACTGAGTGCCTGATGTGTAAAAGATGGAAGCATCTGGCCAATTACAAACTGAGCAGGGAGGGCAGACAAAAGCAAGGAAATGTATGAGTGGAGGTTAAGTAAATTCAAAATGACCAACAGGCTCCATTTTTCACCTGTGGATATATATCCGCAGACCGAAGCTGCCAGTCGACATTTTCATACACAATCATTCTATGCTACAAACACAGTTTAAAAAAAGAAAACAAACACTTCCCACGTACATATTAGATCCACAATATTTTTGCAGACATCTGTGGAAATAATATCAATTTTGGGAATTTTGCCTTATCTAAAATCAAAATTATTAATTCAGAATCCATGAAGGAATCCAGGAAATAAAAACAAAATAATAATAATAATGCCAGAGGGCCAGCTTTTCTTGTTTTTAATGCTGCTAATATAGCCTATTTACAATCATCTATTGTAATGTAACAGAAATAGCCTCTGTTTTCACTAACAAGCTGATATGTCCTGGCTGTACACCAAAGAAGAAGAAGAAGAGAGAACTTAATCAAAAAAGGGAATTCATTAATTGTGCTTTTTAACCCACAAATCCACTTCATCATTGAAATGGGACGATTTTCAAGAGGCACCACTTAGTGCTTATACATCAGTTAATGAGAATCTCTAAAGCTATAACAAGGACTGAAAATACAAATAGTAAATATAGTATATTTATATATATTTATAAAGTTGATACAATTCCCTCACATGTCTTGTGTCCAGTTTAAAAAATATTATCTTCACGTTGTCAAACGTCCAACATATAGGATCTTTGTGTCAACGCGCAAAGCCCTTATGATGCTCTAAGAGACACATGTCTTTGCCAGGGTTGATTTGAGTCCCCCCCTCCCTTCCCAAAGAAAAAAAAAACTGGATGAGACCGAAAGCGTTGTGCTAAAAAGCAGATAGAGTTTTTAATGTAGGAGGTTGAAGAAGCTCTGCCGAAGAGATTTGCTGATATTTCTGTTGATGTTTGAGAGTTAAACAGTTACCTCGTTCTTACTGGCAGTGCGGTATGTGTGGTGGTGGCCAGGTATGTACTGTAGGTGGTCCACCGTGTGTGTTCGTCGGGAAGCAAACGCCTGCCTCTTAGACGTGGACACTTGGTGGTTGACTGTCAGCGTGTTGTAGGAGTCGTTAGAGGCACTGGGTTGTGAGTGCATCTTGGTCATCTTGTGTCGGTCCATGACAGGCGTGGTCGGCAACAGCATGTCGGCGTGAGACATCGCCCGTGCCATGGCCTTCTCCCGGAACTTGTCACGCCTCATCGCTGGGGACAGCAAGGGATCCTGGGAGTGTAGGCGATCTGCCGAAAGCAGCTGCTCCTCTGAGAGGTGACGGCTACTCCCGTACGCAGCTGCCGCCATAACGCCATATGAAGATAAGCCATAATCGCCACGCCGCGGTGTCCTGGGAGGAGACAGGACGTGGTCTTGGGACATGGCCCTCTGGACTCGACGGGGACGCTGGCGCTGCTGGTGTTGCTGGTGTTGCTGGGGTTCTGCGTTCAGCTTCACCATGTGGGTTGGACCCCGGCCGCCAAAGTCGGGATGATGCTGATGATGCTTCCTCGTGTAGTATGAGTCATCGATGTCTTTATCACCTGTGGAGTTTGAAGACAAAACTAATCAGGGAGAGATGCAGCGCAAACAAGTGGTGTGGCCATTTTATACAGAAACAAGCAGCAACCTAAAAAAATGACATGCAAGCACCAAAAAAAGACCTGCAGTTCCCTGAATGGCCACTAGAGGCTGGCTCCAACACAGCTTCTAACATGATAACAAACCTTGAAGCAGCCAGTTTTATGACTTCTTAAAAACCTGTACTCCATGGTCTTGCTGTTCTGCTGCTTTGTTCCATATTCTATGCAACCTCAAGTTCTGTGTTTATAAGTGTATAAGAAAATCGACCGGATTCTTTATGCTGTTGATGTGTCTGTCTTCCTTCCTGCTCAATCTGCTTGGTGAAAATTGATGCAGCTTTGGTCATGACTGAATGCCAAAATTAGCTTGGTAGGTATTTTTAGCAGGTCAGCGTGCAGGGTCACTTCTGAGACACTTCTGGTGGGACATTGATCGCAGCACTTCTTTATTCTCGGTGGCACACATTTTGCTTGAAGCCACTATAAGGAATTATCTCTTTCACCTTTTATTGTAACTGTTGTTGGTGTGAACTTTAGAACAGAATTGTTAAATCTGATCCATTACTCTGAGAGTACACAGACGAGCTGTTGTGCAGTGTATCTCTAGTGACATTATTAAGTCAAGTGACAAAACATTCCGATCATCATCTGTGGTGTCAAATCAAACCGTTCGCCCACACAAATATGAAACATGGACACCCATAATCCCTGCGGCGGTAAGAAGTGATAATGCCAAAGTAGCTGGAGTGTCCTTCTGACTGTTTTGAATTGTTTTGTCCTTTTTTTTGTCTCTCCATGATAAACAGGATAACACAGAGCTCTCATCAGCCTGGTCGTCCTTCAGCACAGAGAGCAGGCTACTCATCAGCATGCTCAACAGTGAATGCGCTGGTGGTGCCTGAACAAGGTGTGGGGGGGGCGGTCATTTGAATCCACTGCCAGAAAGCAGGACGACCACTCCTCTGTATGGACACACTCCAAATGGTAAAGTCATTATGGGTACATTAACCACAGCCGGCTCTCTGCAGACTCCTGCCTACCTGTTTTGTGGCTGTGCTGGCACACTGGGGAAGGCTACCGAAGTAGCTCTCTGATTAACCGTTGCAGCTGAGGGGTTGTTACCTCCGCAGTAGTTAATTATTGGGGAACACAGAGGTCGAACTGCAGTTTCGGGACTGTACCACGCTTCGCCGAGTCCCAGAGAAAAAGGGGTGATGGGAATTCTTTGTCTGGATGCTTGTCTCTCTGGGAGAGATGTCACGCCTGAATACAGAAGGTCACCTTATTGTCCGCCCATACGGGGTGTTCATGTCCACCGCGCACTGTGCATTCCTAATGAAGGAGGCTTGTGACTCTGGCCTGTGGCGATGTGATCCGGCCATTTTTTTCCCCTGATGGTTTGGTTTAGATGTGACATTATGGCAGAAAATGTCAACCAAACTCAACCACAGGCTACGAGTATACAGTCAGTGGACAAGCAGCGGCCCAGAGCTGCTTTAATAGGTCATACTGAAGTATTGAGTGGCTGTGTGAGATCGGTGGTGAGTATACTCTGAAAACACATCATATATCTAATAAATTAGGCATGCCAGCATCAAACACATATCAAAAAAGGGGATTCTTGTTGCTATAATATGCTGAAATGTGTGTATGAGGTCAAATAATAGCCTCTTTAACTCGAACTGCCTGTTTGATTTATCTATGTGTACACTGTTAACACTTTAAGTGACTGAAATGATTTAAAAGGGGCAACACATTTTGCCATCTTATCATCTGTAGTGCCGATAAAATGCTGCACTTTACTGCGCACATGATCAGCCGAGAGGTCCCCGATGTGAAGCGGCGCTACAAACACAAGAAATTGCTAACAACGGCTAATTAAACCCCCCCAGCTCCCACTTAGCTAGATTGCATTCAATACAGCTGGCGTATTTATGTGTCAGTTATTGATCACAGAAGACCGTAATCATATAATGCACTAACACTCGTGAAACTGGTGGTACATCAATTATAAAGTGATCTTTAGAGGTCTGGAGCAAGAGTGGTGGAGTTTAAAATCCTTTAGATTTATTTGTAAGATTAAAAACATGGCGTGTTTATTTTGAAAAATCTCCTGTAAGGTTGATTAAGGTGAAACAGAGACTAAAAAAGATTAGTTTGTCCTTTTTTTCGCTGCCTCCTTGGAGGAGTTAAGCTGGTTATTTCAAAGCTGCGTCCTCAATCTCTGCCTCATTGACAGCGGTGAAGGACGAGCAGGATGGGAAGAGTGTCTCACTTAAAATTTCAAATTTTAAATTGCAAATAAACCATGCTAATTTAATTTTATAATCTCTCCAGATGGTTTAATTAAAATTGCAACTAATTACATCGCTTTTAGGCTCATTTCCAAAAGACCTCACTCATGCTTGAACCTGTAATTTTATTTTTTTTCAGGGCGACTTTGCTCGTTCGTTTGACACATTCTGCCGGCCTCCTGTCTCAAATTCGAAAAAGCTGCTTCATGATTCATCTCAGCGTGTACCACGACTCCGGCTAAGATAAGAGCAAAAAGCCCTGAGTAGATAAGGGAAATAAAAAGGCGGACGTATGAAAGGAGAATTTTGAATGCGCTGAAAGAAGGTTGTGCACATGCATGTTTTTTTAACACCCAACCACACGACAAAAAAAAGGACCAATGACACATTTAAATTGCTTTCTATGTGTGTGTAACTTCAGATTCAAGGACTTTTAGTGGAAGCAATCTGCATTACATTCATTCCTGCAATTTTAATGCTCTGAAGAACAGCACAAGTACTCTGTTTACGGATTAAAGGCTTTTGCAATGTTTTCACTGAGAAATCATGTCAAACCCTGAATGGCTTCTTCAGGCTAAAGGGAATGTTTTTTCTGTTAGATGTGATAAACCCATAACATAATACACCAGCAAAGTGTGCAGTGTGTTTCCACTTCGCTGACAAGACGACAAACTTAGCACAGGTTACTGTTGATTCAGGTCTGTTTACTTGAGTCTACTAAAGCTAGTGAGGGAAAAAAAAAGTTCATTTAAAGCTTTCACGGTCTGATGAGACGGCAAGTCCGACCGAAGCGACGCTCTTCTCCACCGGTGTTCTCATTGCTCTATAATAATTCCGAATTTCAAAAACTGAAGCATGAAAAATAGATGGTCCCAAATGAAGGATTTGAAGTCAGAGTGAAAGTGTAGACATTTTTTTATTCCTGTTACTTTAAAGGTTTTCTTTGAACCACGTTTTTGAAAAATCCTCAGGAGCTCCTGCGGAGTTTGAATCAGACATCTTCTCTTTAAAACCTGCTTCACTTTACCAACAAAATTTCATTCAAACCCAGACATCCAAAAAACAAGCAAAAAACTTAATTTTGTCTGCTTCGCTTACCTAATTAAGGATTAATTTGATACAAGAACAACAACTTCTTGTCACTCTTTGATTGATCTGAGTGCTGGTATGCATATGTTACCATGGTTACCATACAAACTCATATGTATGATTCAGCTAAATCAAGAGAAATGTTTCCCCACCAGCAGGAAAAGGCTGCTGAAACATTTTGTCTATCTCCATAAAACACTCTTTTTTTGAAAGAGCCATCAACAGGCAAAGCAGCAGTTTTTAATTTTATTTGGAAAATCTGCCTACATATCAAACTTGTTTTGAGAAAAATACATTGAGTTTTTAATGGCTTTGTGTTTTGTGCCTCAGGTCATTTTGCATTTGTCTTTCTGCCACATTTTTAGGACAACTGAAATGACCACTTTCTACATAGGTTAGCGCCCTCCTGTGGTTGTGTAAAGAAGTGCATGTAGGACCAAAAAAAGGGCAGCAAAGCTTGTTGCAGATGGTAGAAGGTTGCTAAATTTAGCATTGGTTCCTAAACCTAATCAAACATTTCAAAAAAATTGATCAGTAGAATCATCAACCCTGCATCCTCTACACCAACAACTACACCCGCACATATGCCTTTTTGGGTGTCATCATCAATTTCTGTCTTTCATTTTGTTTGTCTAGCTAGGCCTTGCTAAAGATCACACAAACCATGCAAGCAAGCTCTCAGCATGCACTGGTCATAAGGTCAAAACATCAGCATCCATGTCATCATAAAGATGAAAATGTCACGGCAAGGATAGTGAACTGCAGGCATTACAGCGCCATCCTGTTGGCATATAGAAGCCATTCAGATGAGAAAAAAAACTCTCTTAATATGTCATTAAGAGACATTAGCAACATGACACGGGCTGCAGATGGAGCCAAATTACACGCCAATTAGATGTCAGTCGATGAGCCGATAGATGAGTTGATGGGAACGAGCATGGAGGCGCTGAGCGCGTCGTCATGCATTTTAAGAAGTTTATCTCCCTAAAAAGGTGAAAAAGTGAAAAGAACTATCTGTATGATGAGCCACCAAACATCTGGAAATACTTATCATGATGCATGTCTCTGTAATGGACACTGAGATGATTCATCAGGCCAGGCGCGGCGGCGAACGCGTGCAACCCTTTAATGCACGGGGCATGAAGGTGACGTCATTCCCTGCCTTTTTTTTTTTTTTTCAGCACCACGCCAGGCAAAAACACAGTGACGGAGGACAAATGAAGGACCACCTACTTAATCTGTGGAGAGAGTATTTACTTAAGTCAGACTTGAGGGCCGGCTCGAAGGCAGGTGGCAGATGGCTGAGGTTCTGGAAGGATCTGGAGAGGGACAGATCGTAGGGCTCCGTGGCTGAGGTCAAGATGTTGTTCATCCGCTGAGGTCTCTCTACGGGGGGTGGGTGGGAGGGAGGAGGGACAAAGAAGGGAGTGGTGCACTGAAGTCAGCATACAGTCACTCACAAAGATGGCTTACACACTGGGAGTCTTTAGGCTAGGAAATGTGCAGGGGGTGGGTGGGTGGGTGGGGCATCGAACAGGACTACAGCGCATTAAAGAGATGTCTGACAGCTCGTGCTGAGATTGATTCAGCTTTTGGGGGTATTTTAGTGTGTTAGGAGTATTAAAACCATGACTGCAGGCAGGAAGCCACTTAAGACAGTTATGTGCAGGTCATTTCTGCAAACTGGATATAATTGCTTTATTCTTTCGGTCCAGCTTTAACGATCAAACAGTTTGTTTTCTACCTAAGTGTTAAAGAAGGTGAACAAGTCCATCCAAACAGTTAACAGTGTTTGTCCCCTTAAATCCCCTGATTTTTGAACCTGGTTCCCTCCATCTTTAAAAATGTTAAAGCTTCGACTAATCTTTGTCTTTCTGAGTCAGCTGTACACTGCATCAGTCAATTGTGTCTCAGCGGTTCATCGTGGTGCCTTCAACTTCAAATCGGTCTGACACCATTAAGGCTCCCCTGCACTGCATCGGAGCTCCTGTGGCTGCAGTATTTGGGACGCCCAGTCATGGGTCAGGAGGCGCAGCGGGAGGGAAGGGGCTGGGATACAGGCAGGGACTCTGGTGCCGGATTTAAAAATAGGAACCGGGCAACTATACTGCAGCAAGGAGGACAGGGACACATGACACGGAGGAACATATGGTGTAGAGGGAAGACATCCATCGCATCAGATAGTGTGTGTGTGTGTGTGTGGTGGAAGGAAAGAGGTAAAAAAAAAATGCGTGAAGTGTTAGACCTAAAGGTCATGGATTGTGAAAGCAGCGGCATGAAGTTTTGCAAAAATTAACACAAGCACTTAAAAACAAAATAAATCAAATAATAAAAAATGACCCCCAGTGTGCAGGAAAACAATGTCGATCCCATGTTGTGATAAATGCAGAAGAAAAGGGTGATGAAAAAAATACACATAAACACCATGTGTATGTGTATTACTTACCGTATCTCATTTGTCTGTGGGCTAACAAATCCAAGTGAGAAAGAAAGGATCAATGATAATCAATTTGCACAGCATGTTTCAAGCAAACCTTCCAAACTAAAGGGCTGCCCTTGGTCAAAACCAAATCCAACTCTTGAATTATGCATCGCATCTCTGCGATCGTCGTCACAAGCTAAATAGACTTCAAAAGTGCTGTTTGAAGAGTTTTATTTTGGCTCGGAAAGTACTTTTGAAACCCATTTTCCCAGTGAAAAGCCGCCCTGTTTAAGAGGCAGACAAGCACAGGCAGGATGTGGACTCCGGCACTCCATTAATGGAGAAAGAGTTTGTGCAATAACTCAATGACGATCTCTTAGATTTAACCTAAAAGACTGCTGCAGAACTTTGGCCTCGTCAATTTTAGAGTATCGTAGAGGGGATTTTTGTACACAAGTAAGTCCACGTTCCCTCTTTAATTACGCAGTGTTTCATTTCACTGTCATTTAGATGCAGGACCTGTCTGTAATTCCACACTGAAAGCTGCTCTCCCTTCACACAAAATCACATTTAGAGAAATATATGGGATGCCATAACAGTAATTGGGTTTTCAATAACTTGAGCAAACTGCACAGATGATCCTTTGATTATCATACACTCTTTCTGCTTTTCATTTTCTCTTAGGATTCCTTTATCAGCCTCTCTTAGATTTTAATTTCCCTGTGCAAGATAGACTATTTCCAATTTCACAAAGCAAAAAAAAAAATGATAAGAATTATTTGGCTTGCTTTCACTCAGAGACACATAGTAATGCACATCATTTTGTAGAGTCAAGTAAGGTCAATCACCGCCATTGAAATCAGAGTATATAAAATCTTTATCTTGGGTTAAGGAGTTTCTTACCTAGTTTGGGTGTGAGCGCAGTCAGATCCAGGTGGCTGTGCTGGTAGTCATGGTGGTGGTTTCCTATCAGAGGAGGAACATAAAGAAATCAGCATTAAGTTCTGTGTGGACATTTTGTCCTCTCAAGCCTTGATGGTCCTTACGCCTTGTGTATGATGTTGATTCTGTGTCACCCCAGGGGAAGTGAGGAACTGCTGACCCTTAAATTATGTCTCTTTTTCTGCCATAACACAGTCTGACAGACATTTCAACAGTCTGCCTCTCCATCCACTCCACTCAGTGTTTGCTACATCCTCAGATAGGAGAGCTTTGATTTGTCAATGACATCAATGCTGCTTCACCAGACCATGGACACGGCTACACTCACACCATGATCCATCTTTGCTGTAAGTGAGTCATTTCATGTCGCGCTAATATGTTGTGAGTGGTGAAAGAACAAAGCAGCATCTTTGACGATCTCCATCACCGAGCTGCAGCTTGAACATAACGTCTTTATTCACTCATTTTTTTCTGAACAGCACACAAAGCATGGTGGCAGTTGTGCCTTATTTGCATTTAAATATGTTCATCTATCATCCAATAAGAGTATAATAAAGACAGACAAACAGCACTCTGATGACTAGAAAAGCATTCGTACGAGCTCTTTAAAAAGCTTCGAACAGACAACAGGGGGCTGAGTTGTGCTTTTGTTAAAGATCAGTGCCTGCGTGTCAATGATGTTGCTTTCCCAGCGGGCGGATGTGACCTTTCTGACAAATGTTGTTTGACTTTTTGCTAAGATCCAAACTTGTGTGTGATGTGGATTTTCTTTTTCTTTTTTTTCCCCACTCCAGCCGGAAAGTGATATTTTGAAATGTAAAGACGGTTTCAGATCCTGCATAATTAGAAAACAAGCCTCTGGTTCCATGTCCCTGTACCTGCACTCTTCAGCTTTTTCCCATCACACAGGTTGGTTCAGGGGGCCAATTACAGCGACAACAGAAAACAAAGCTATGAACTTGAAATGAAAGCGCCAGAATAAATGACCTTTTTACTATCTGAATAATTACACAAACTGCTTTTCTTCCCTCACACGTCCCTACATAAATCTCACACATTAAAATGTATCACAGGTGTTTACCCGAGGTTCAAAAGTTTATCACCCTCTGAGGATGGTTTTTTCTTTTCAGGTAATCTCTTGTTCAGGTTGTGTGATCCAATTATCCCCTTTTATGTGACACGTGTGAACATTATTACCAGCATTGTGTTGCAGCTCTGGCACCAGACTGAGGATGAAAATAATCATTTGTTTGTGAAGAAAGTAAAAATCTGGTCCCAGACCGGCCTTAGCATAAAGCAGGGAGCACACACACACATATACACAACAAATACTAGAGTCATTACTGAGGCTGCAGAGCTCATCCCTTTGGTTCTGTTTGATCAGTTGCAAAAAATGAGCCAAAAAAGCTGCAGCTTGAAAATGTGAGCATGCTCTGAAGTTAACTGCTTTCACTTTGCTTTTCAACCCCTATAACTTTAGCTCCCAGTCTGATGCAGTCACCCTGAACAACATGGAGAAGGAAAATACACCAACAGGGAGGGAGAAAGAAATCAAAACCACTCACCCAGCAGGCAAATGTCTGTAGTCAAGTACTCAAATCACACTTCTCCATGGACTTTGCAGTCAAATCCAAGCAGGAAAACATTATTTTCTTTAAATAATCATATCTGTCAAAGTCCTTAAGAGTGTGTCTCTAAAAAACTCTTAAACTGTCGCTGGGAGCTGCACTGACCACAAAAAAATATGCAGCAAATGTCTGCATATCAATTTTGTCATTCATACCGACACGCTGAATCCACCTGACAGAGATCAGGAATATGAGATGGAATATGGAGGAGAACACACCTGCTAAGTGTTAATACATAATGCAGCAGCTCTCGCTGACAGTAAAGTGTGTCACACGGATTTGGCCATAGTAATACGAGACAGCTCTGACACAAATGAATCGAACGCTTCCAGGTTTCGGCGGGTGGACAGAGGGGATCCCACTGTGACCCAGATCCATTTTAAACGCCTCGCTCTGGGGAAGCTGACGGACAGACGCTGGCAATGGAGACAGCCCGTGCTATGTCATTATGCTGGCAGAGTGTGAAGTACCATGTGGACTTGGTGGGACAGATCACCTCATCTTGCCCTTGCGCAACCAACGAAGAAGAAACGTGCAAAAACAAATGGACTCTTTCACAATGTCATATCTGCAACAAGCTTCTAAACCATTTCCCACAATATGCAAGTGTATAAGTATGATAACCATCATAATATAATGTGTGTTTTCCACACTTCAGTATAGGATAGTGTGGCCAACTCCAACATGCATGTATTCAGTATCACTTCCTGTATAAGGATCCTTGTATACATAAGTGGGATTAGCACTGTGACACGTGTTTTCAAAATAAAACGGGTGTGCTAACATGCATTCCTTTGCTTTTATGTTGATGACTCTGGCATCTCATCTGCATTCTCTAAACCCTCTCAGGATTCTGGGAATTTAAACCATCTCTCAGTATCTTCCACTTTGTGCACTCAACCTAATTATGGCATTTTTCTCTGCACATAAATTAAACTTAATTTAGTCTAAAAGTAAACATCTGACTGATATCAACATGATCTGATTCACTTTACTCATTTTTCACAAACCGCAACAGCTGTGGAGAAGATAAGTTACTCTATCCTGCTCATGTTAGGGCATTAGCACGTTTCCAGATGAGAAAGCACAGCGATCGCCACACAAACACAAAATGTCTGAGTCTTACCCATCCGCCGCCATGAGCTGGGCCGACGGCGTCTCAGGGAGAGCAGCAGCTTCTTGGAGTCTGTGAATTACTAACAAGGATAAGCACAGATTTATCTGATGTCTTCTTTGATAAGTCAGAAGTCACATCACACAAAGCTGCCGTTATCCTCGCTGTGGAATATATACGACTCTGTGGATCAGCGGGCGGAAAAACCCAGAGGAAGGCTGGAAAAGAGCTCTGTGACGAGTATTAGCCACAACAATCATAATCATAATAATAATTAGTCCGGTAGTTATTTAGATATATATTGATCTAACAGTTTTGTCCCTGCATTGACCTTTTTATACAACTCCCTTGGGTTGAACTCACCAAGAGTCACACCTTCATGGACCATGAAATACAAAGTGATGATCCATTATTTAAAAAAGACCCTTAAGTTCTGCTAACTGTCCATTATGTAGAGCAATACACTGCTCAAAAAGATGGATTATTAGTGATTATATTTTGAGAAAAACCACCAAAGACCAGCAGAGAGTTAGAAGTTATCAGCTTCCCTGGTGGATGCTGGGTGGATCTGGAGCCTACAGGGCAAGAAAACTAAACATTAACAGCATATTACAAGTATATTTAGCATGTGCTTGTACATGTTGATGGTTATTGTAGTAATAAAAACAATCAATAGTTGTTGGGCATCATTGATGAGAGCAAACGTAGCTCCTGAAATCTGGTGTATAAGGCCGGAAACATCAGAGTAGCAGCACGCTAATGAAACAGTTATTGATGAAAGCCTAAAAAGTGGAATTTAATAAGACTCGTGTTACAATCAGTGCCAGAAGCAATTAGGTGAAGACGCAGCAAGAATTTCAAGACTGGTGTAAAGGAAAACCAGCAGAGTATTCCAAAAAAATGAATTATCCAGCAAGTTATTTTCCATAATTACGCTCCATGTTTTCCTGTAATTATGTCGGGCGTTTGGCACAAAGCAACTGTTGATAAGCAGGCTGATGAAACGATTAAATGGAGGAGAAAAGGCAGGCTTTGTCAGGACACCACAAACTGGAAAATTACAACTGAGATCTTTTAATGACTTTCTAATTACAAGCCAGGCTCAGCTGCTTGTTGGCATTTAACAGAGAGCGTACAGAATGCTAAAACTAAATGTTTGCATCTTTCACTTCAGTTAGGGAGCGTGCTTCATTTTACACGCAGCTAATTCTGGTTCACGCCAGTTCAGACTTTGATCTGCTCAGTCAGGCGTCATCTAAAATTTATAGTGAACTAGAAATTCACTCTGAACAAACGGTGGATGAGGAAGAAGTGAAGAATAATTCTTGTTTAGCTTCAGATGTGCAGCTAAAATAGAGTCAAAAAAGGGCAGTTTTTTAGGTCCAGGTGTGCCTTTGGGCGTTTCTCACTCTTTCAGTCACAATTCGAATAGATGTGCTCTCTCTCTCTCCCCTAAAAAGACCAGAGACAGGAGGCAACTGTCTTGGCATTACATGTCAGCTTCCCACTGGTGGCCCCTGAGGCCGGGGGATCTTTGTATCTCCAGTATTGATTAAGGATTGTGTGTCGCAGCTCTTGGACACACCACGCAGTCCTGACATGCTTTTTTGTTCCAGTCAAGAGGAGGAGGCACAGGCTGCTGCTTTCCTCTCTCAGGCTGACCTTGTGGCAGAAATTATGATACTCCCACAGACCTGCAGCCAAAGGAGCAGTGATATATGTGTGGAGGGACAATGGGATGAAGGATATGCTGGGTTGAACTCACAAAAGACAAGGAGACTAAAATGATCATTTGTGTCATTTTGTACATTTAATAACTGCTCTTCGATCATCACCATCCTCTGATCAATATTAGCTCTTTCACTGACAACAGACGTTTTACTGGAATAGAGAGCTGTGGGCTAGAAGAACGTTGGCCAAAAAGTCTTAAACTGATCAGTATAGTCTATCAATACAGGGGCAACCACATTCAAAAACACACTGTGATTTGATCTATTGCGATACGATGTGATAGATCAGTAAGAGAAGTATTGATCAAGATATTAGAAATGGATGGATGACAGAATGCTGATCTGTATTAGAAGCTGTGACCAACATGAATTCCCATCTGTAGATGTGTTGGCTCTCTCTTATTTCCACAACAGTCAAAGCTCAGCTTACTGCTGGAAAACAGAGAGAAACAGCATCAGTTACCGACTGCTCAGAGAATCTTTCATCAGGAAGCCTCTCAGTGAAGTGGGTGTTATTTTACAGCCGTTTCCGTCAGTGGAGCATTTCTTGGCTGGGCGCTGCATGTCTTTGAGTGGCTTTGTCTCTCCTTCACACTTTCACAGAATTAAAGCAACAATCGGCCCTTTTTTTTTTCTTTCCCTGCCTCATGAGTAATGAGTGATGATTACAACAGATAATTACATCTATTTACATATAAATGTGATTGATTCTTGTCCTACGGAGTTAAGCTTCTTTAAGCTGCTGCCTGATCTGCTTGCTACTGATCTTGTTATAATCTATCCATAATATTTGGATCCTCCATCTGAAGTTACCTAATTAAATGATCATTCGCGACAAGTAAACAATTGTGGATGATGATGATGATGATAATTAACGATGGCTGAACACTGCGAGGTGCGGGGAGACGCTACTATTTCATCTAATGGTGTTTATTAGAAGACTTGTGATTAATGCGGCTTCGTGAGGAGTCGGAGTTGGATGTGCCTTTTTTCCCTCCCCCCCGCCTTTCTCTAGTGATAGACTCAGAATGACTGCAGCACCGCACACTGTCTGAGAGGCCGCAGGCTTAATTGATTAGGTGCTGTCATCCACAATATCGACCGCCCTCATAAGAATCTCAAATGAACACTCGGGTGATAATGCCAGCACTCGTTAAAATTTGAGCGCAGTGGGACTTTTGGAAATGTCAAGACAAACCCAAATGGTTTCAAAAACAGGAGGACCTTTTTAAATAGATGGCACAAACCCCCATTTTCATAATAACTACTTAGACTGTGTATTAATTATTGTGATATATAATCAAAATTCTGTCCCATCTCCCACGCTGAGCTTTTTAATTTTTATGGGCTGTGCCTGTGAAGTCCCAGGGTGAAGGTGCTGAGAACATTTGCTCACACTGTGTAGCCTTGTGTCAAACATGCCCTGTGGTCAGGTTGCGCCTCAACAGGTACGCAGTCAGACTGCTTATTAAAACACTGGCTTCAAGCCCACAGAGCTTCTGGGTGTTTTTTTATATATATATATATAAACTTTAAACCGCAAGATGCCTGCAAGCTTGCCAATAGGCTGCAGGTGCAAAGCCAATGGTGTGCGGTTTGGACATTTGACCCGAGGTCAGAATGAGCCTTCACTTCCTTTGACATACTGTAATAATCCTGACAGGCCTTTATGAATGACCTTTGAGGAAGTGTCACATCTGTGAGATGTTTTGAAGTGGTTTTCTGCACGGTATTATAAACAGGAGACATTTTTTTGAGGAGTAAATACTGGTGCTGCTTTCATCCAGGAGCATTCTAAATTCTAAATTTCCTCCTACCTACACCTGATGTAACTCATTTTACACCACTAGCTTTTCATTTACTCTAGCTGGGCGAGGGGGTGTATTGCTGCCTTGCTATCATTCTAACAATAACAGGAAAGCAGCACACCATCCGTCTTATGATAATGTTGCATGGTAAATCTGCGTAAACTGCTTGTGCAGTAAGAAGACAAGAATTATTTTGGATAAATAACACAACTATTAGCCACACAATGTCAATATTCAGCATGTATCCTTTCATCTTTAGAAAAGATTTTAGCACAAAACTGAAAAAAAAATATGAGACTGTTGTGTAAAACGCATGCCACGAAGAAAAACGTGGTCATGTTTGTTTGTGTTGTGTACATGATTTGATAGAGTTGTAGCTGGAAATTTTATTTCTCCCTCTGACGCATGTATTTCAGAGTATCTCTTTGAAATATGAAAGCCTTTAGTTTGGCTTTATAGTTGTAGCTACTGATTGATAAGATTGTTATTGCCAGGCAGAAATTTTTAAAAATAGCCAAGAGCTTCATTAAAGGCCGAGGTCGAGGAGGAGAACAAAACAGAGATACAAAAAAAAAACAAAGAAACCAGTGTGACTTGAAGGCAGCGTACGTAAAATGAACCATATGCTTTGTATTCCCCCTCATGACCCCTTAAAGGTGTCCCAACACATTAAAGAAATGTCACACTACTTGTTTGACAGGAAATCACAAATGGATGCTTTCTTGTTGTTAAATAATTTTCCACAGTATGGTTCATTTCTTTGCTTGTTTAGGTAGGCTATTGACTATTTTATTCTAAATGGGGACATCCGTCTATAAAATTAACATCATGTACTGCACAAGACTTGAAATAAGCTGTTAAGACTATAAGGTGAGGTTATATTAAGCCTCCTGCTGGCCCTTAGAGGTAAGAATTTGTTATAGAGTGGTTGTTTCATGTACAGAAAATAACAAAAAAAGAAATATAAAAGTCAGCCACACATTTCCCCCTGTAAAGCCTGTAATTATGCTGTTGAATGAGGACCTTTAAAGCCATTTTTACTGTTTGTATAACAGCATGTTGTACCCTGCAATTTTCCCTCTGTTTTAAAAAAGGTAAACATAAAAGTGCATAAAAGCTATTAACAACTGCACAGTTACAGTGGCAGGTAACCACACTGCATCCCTGTTATGAAACATGTAATAGACTTATTTCTCAGGGAGGTCTTTTGTACTCTCTGTGTGTCCACAGTGGTTGGTTGTCTATACCTCCAGCTCGAAGCACAACCCCCCCACAGCCCTGACTGCAGGAGTGACTGCTAATTATACAACAGCAGGGAAGCACACTCTGAAAAGGTAACATGCTAGCCACACAGCTTGAACAAAAAAAAAAATAAATAAAAAGAAGATGCTCATTTATTCTGCTTGAAATGTGATATTTACAGGTATGTGTGGGAGATATATGACGGAAATGAAAAGTGATTGGGTGCATTGTTGCAGACCACTAACAAAAGAAACTGAGGTGAAACATCACAAGGGAGAGGAGGTTTATTTTGAAGGATACAAGTAAGATGTTTTGGGGAAAATACCAAATCTGAAAGGTTTGGATCAGATAAGAGGTAAAAGAAACAAGGAGCGATAAGCAGCAGGTGAGATGAAAAGGAGGCCTGGGAGAGAATGAACGTGTATGAAACAGTGAAGTGATTGTTGGGCTTTGTATGGGAGCTTTTGAAGAGCCGTCTGGTTTGTACAAAAGAGAAGGGTCAGTGAACAGATAAGGGTAGAATAGGTGGTCTGTCATAGGAACAGGTGAGAAATCCCATGCTGCCAAAACAAAGAGAATGAAAAATATAAACGAGAGCGCGGGATGGATGCAACCCTCCAAGGGACTGGAGACATTTTCTGACAACATCAGAAGAAGTGAAAATGAGGAGCAGCAAAAGAAGCTTACAAGTGAAACAACTGGTGCTCTGGAAGAGCCTACACAGCATAGGTATCTAAACCAAACAGCAAGAGAAAGTAGGTCTATCAAAAGATAACTGATTATTTCTCTGTTATAATCTACAAATTTGTCATTTATTGGTGCAATTTTGTCTGTCAAATGCACCAACTCTCTAAAAAAAGTGTGCTCTGTTCAATCATTCAACAGTCTAAGCACATCAATGATAGAGAATTGCACATTGACTTTTATTTTACGAAAACGTCTAACAGACTAACTCTTCACAGCACATTATTATCTCTTTTGGCTGCTCAGATGATCGATCAGTCACCAAAACCCCTAAATTAGGCCCCGTTCACACTGGGGAAATAAATCCGGCTAGAGCAGGATTCGGGCCGTATCTGGATATATCCGGATAGTTTTTAGCCTGAACAACGCGAATCCCGATTATATCCAGATTGATTTCAATCCACCTCTCGCAGGTGGATCTAGCCAGATTGGCTCAAATGTGGCTCAGGTCTGAACTCAAATGCAGCTGGCGAATCCGGCTAGCAATGTGATACTTCCGGTTCACGGGGACAGTGTCCAGGTTGCGTACAAAAGCCGCATGAAAACAACCCTCACACTATGACAGCTTTGCCCCGAGTTTATTTTAGACAGGGCTACAAAGGAATAAACTGCTTTTTAACCAAAAAAAAAAGAAGGAACGAGCGACACGGACAACAAACAAGCTGGATTAAGCCGGATTGAGCGCGGACACGTTGTGTGATAGCCAGATTTAATAGGTCTGAACGTATCCAGCTTAAAGGCTATCCGGATTCAAGCCTACTCTAGCTGGATTGACTTTCTCTAGTGTGAACGGGTGCCTTAAAAAGGCTTGTTTTTCCAGAGCTGGTGTGTGAATAAAAAACATCTACACCTCCTGCTGTACTGACATTTGTAGTACCACCCCCCTCCCCGTTTTTTTCTCAATCAAATACTGGAGTCGGTGTGACAGTTTCTGCCTTAAAAAGACTCCCAGGCATACAATCACACAAAAGCAGGGTGTACACTGGGAGGCCTTTCGGCGCTTCATTTATACAGCTGGAGATGAAGAGGAAAAATTCAAACAACTATTTGTGAGATTGATTTGCCTTCAAGTGTCGCACATGGTGGAGTAAATGAAGTTCCTGCTACCTCTTGTCTTCCATCTGAAGATTCCTGCTGTCAGCGCGCCTCCACCCGTCACATTTTGATCTTCACTTTCATGCCTCTCACTCCTCTCTCTCTCCCTTCTAACCAAACATATCCCACTTTTTAATTAGAAGTGCAGGAACAAGTCGCCTTACTTTTCTTTTGTTAAATTGAACCTAAAAAAAATTCATTATTCAGTCTGTGGGAAGATTCTGTGTTTACTGCAAATATGGGCCCTCGGCTAATACGCTGTGACAATAGCACAGACATATAAAGAAAACAACAACATGAAATTACGCTTTGAGGGCCTGATAGATGAAAACTAAATAAAACCTGATAGCCAAAAGTGAGAGATGAAAACAATAGAGGAAGACTGGGGGGTGTGAGGGAGTTAAAACACACACACACACACACACACACACACACACACACACACACACACACACCTGTGGAACATCCAGCCACTTCTCACAACACAGCGATGCACTAACAAGCCCTCAGAGCGGCTCGTTTTTCCACCTCTTGCTGTTTCTGTTCATTTTGGGTGCTAGACGCATCTGTCTGAGGGTTCGCCCAGGTTATGACTGCTCGGAGATGAAATCCGGGTGGGCATCGCATGACTGGAATCCATGTAATGATGCGTACGTCTGCTGCTCTTGACAGGGAAACATAATGTCAAAACAGCAGCTTTAGCTGAAGATAAGCTGGAGTGTTTTACAAATGAGGGTGGAGGCACTGATGTGCTGCACCGCGGAGAAAGAAAAATATATCGACCATAAATCAGAGTGTCTGCAGGGGATTGATTAGCTGATAGTAATGAACTCCTGCCAGTGCCTTGAATTTTCAGCTGCTCTGGGGACGGAGGTCGGAATGAGGGCTGAGCAGCGAGGAGCTTTACTTTAGCCATAAGCTTATATAGAACGTAAACATGCTGTAGGTTGGTCTGTTTTCAAAATGTTTGCACGATAAATGGTCATTTAATTCTAGAGGTCACCTTTAACACAATCCAGCTGACAAACCTAAGTTCATCAAATAAGTGGGGTGAAGAGAACTTCTCAGAAATGCTGATGAGGAGGAGTGTGTGAAATAATAAGCCTCCATTATGAACTGGCAGACACCTCTTTTACTGCTGACAGGGTTTAGAAACCTCTTATCGCCGCAGCAGATTAAAACAATCCAACACAAACATTCCAAATTCATAATTCATTTCCAGCGTGCAGCATTTGATGAGCGAAACCTGACTTGAGTGCGCGGCGTCAATACGCGGAGGGGGCAAAAGTTGCAATCAGGGTGCAGAGAGAAGCACAAATAACACAGCACAGAGGGGAAGGGAGATTTCAAATCACATCCTGCTAATTAAATTTCTCTGCAAGCCATTAAAAAGACTTCAGTGCTGCTTAAGAGGAGCGGCATTGAAATTGCATTCATCTGATCAAATGATAAAACATGGTGATAAGAAAAAAAGAGCCACTGCTGGGTCTCATCATTAAATCACTTTTACTGCTTTCCTCCATAGAAGTGACTGTTTCACTTTATGCACACTGCATGATTTAAGGTCAACTTCAATTTAAACACTCACATGAAGTCCATGATTCTGATCCATGCAACCCCAAGGGGCCACAAACTCTTATATATATTGTCAATGAGAAGTTCATTCATTCATAAAGAAACCGCTACGACTACAATGTGCAACTACCAGAGGCCAAAAAACTGAGGAGAAGACTGACCAACAAGAGCCTAAAAAGGGACTGATCATTCCAAAGCACAAATCTGAAGGAATCATTGGATCTATTGCCATAAATAATCCATACAAGTATCCAAGTAGCTGCTCTGATGCTGTTCAATGATCACGTTTGACAATATATTCACCATCATGGTTACAGAACAAATCGACATACCACACTATGTTATGTTCATGTTATCAGAACATATCATAGTACTGTCTGACTTCATCTGAACACGAGACCATTACAGCCACTAAGGAGAGGATGGTTGGGGTATCATGCAACACAGCAGACTTTCACTTAGGAGACCAAGGTTCAAGCCCCACGACAACACAGGCTGTTTTGTTTTCCCCAGGTGTTAAGCTTCGTTTTTACCTGCTGTTAACTTTAATGGCTGGATTATATTGACCTCATGTTAAGAGTTCTGTTTGAGGAAGATTTGTCCACTGGCTGACAGAACATGCACCATCAGGGTACTCTAATGTCCCCAATTTTTTAACTTAAACAAGTTGAAAGACCCATTTGGCAACATGTTGCAGCAGCAGGAAGCCTTTACATGCAGGGCTCAATTCACTGTACAACAACTGTCTTGAGCTCCTTGCAGAGGTCTGACACTAAAGAATGCTTTAAGAGGAAAAAAGAAAAAAAAGCTGAACTTGAGAAGGAGATAAGGGCAAATAAACCCGTGTGGCAGGCTTAAAATACCCTTTTAACTAGGGCAGTGCACAAGGCTCGGGGTGTAGCACGCCGCATGGAGAACCTGTCCACGCAGACGGGGACACAAGTTACATAAACCAACACGAGACACCGCAGGATCCTGCTAACTGAAGCTTCTGATAATAAAAGTGATCAGGATTGAAATCATCTCACCTGCTGCATGGCGACCCAGATGACTGAGCCAGGGATTAGCTGGCTCTGCCAGTGAAGCAACTTGGTACAGCTAGGCTGTTTTAAAACAAGTGAAAGGGGCTGGTTAAGGATTCATGGGCTCTATATTCGCAGCCATCCGTTTCACTGATGAGGTCTATAGTGAGGGATTAGAGGGAGAGAGGGGGGCTTGCATATTGTTAAAAGTAAATTGGTGCCTTTCAAATCTTGCAGCAATACTCAGTCTGTCCTGCACATATAATGAATACCAGTAATGAACTGGCCTTATACAGGAGGGCACAATATAAGCTGTAAAGTGTTGTACTATACAGCCCACATTTGTCACCATTACAGTCAATATTTGGTGACTGCCACAAGATGAATGTGGCCCTGGGGAACAATGAAGGAAGCCTGGTCTAATCTAATGTGAGTCATGATAGGCTCTGTGGCTCCTGTTGGCCTAGGTAATGGTCTGCATTATACAACGCAACACCAGTGTTTCTCTCTCATCACTTCACCTTGATGCTCTGTACCACACTGTGAAAATATTAGCCCGAGCCAAAGAAAAAGGCAATAACACAAATACGACTTCACGTTCAAACCGACTGGCTGAAATAGAACGGTTTCATTTCTGAGTGCAGGCAGGACTGACCCAAATATTAAAGACACAATCACCTCCTTTTCTATTTGTGCTGGTGGTGGTGGTCTCTGGTGACCAAGCTTAAACATGGAATCA
Source organism: Parambassis ranga (assembly GCF_900634625.1). NCBI lineage: Eukaryota > Metazoa > Chordata > Actinopteri > Ambassidae > Parambassis > Parambassis ranga. Next base: position 8,565,680 of record NC_041029.1, read on the forward strand.
ATTGGTCTAATTGGAGGCTTTTAAATGGTTCCTGCCCAGTAGCAGAATCATTGCCAAATGTGCCTTGTTCGATCAGAAGAAAACAAATGTTTCACTTTATTTATAAAACCAAACTTATTCACCAGTTTATAGTTTAAATATCTCCTCATCATTGTTCTCTTCAGAAATTGGCTGAAAATTGGCACAAAGCTACTCAATGACAAGTTGTCAGTACATCTAGTATTACATTAAAATAACTAAATACCACTCACAACTTCTGCATACGTTTAATTGTGATAATTTGCTCAAATCATAGCTCCAAAAAGTTGTGTAGTCCGCAGTGTAACAGTAGGTCCATAGCAAAGGAGGGTGTTGTGGGGACAATTCTTTCAATTTCTCCTCGTCTCAGGGGGTACCCACACTTATAGACTCCACTCTAACACAGAGTGTATTTCTCCTGACACTCTACCAGCTTGCTCGCTCTGTTTACTGTAACTGTTTGATATTTACACTGAGGGAAAGAGTCCAAAACAACAACAACAAAGCGTTTATGCTGCACCAGTCCATCAGGTGGAAATAGGGGCAGCTGATGGTGATGATTTTGCATTTGTTGGCACTTCTGTCTTGTAAAATGGATCTGCAGCACTCTTTAATCAACTGAAGGGGGTTGAAATCTTTCAGGTAGTCTGTCAAGATGCCAACCTGACACACCAGATGGTTTGTTATGCCAAACCATCTGGAAGGTCGCCCTAGGAAACTGAAAAGACTTTGACAAGAATATACTTGGCAGGTGAGTGGATGAACCATCTGTCAGTCACCGTCTAACAAAGAATTTATTAGGAAATGAGTGTTTAGGAATCCTGATTGGTCCTATAGCTAGCCAAATGCATTTGTGGGGTTCATACAGGAATCCAGCTGCCTCAAAAGGTAAATCAGGATTCCCCATCTGGCACCAGTGGACTAAACCTGAGCTGGTTTTAACTTATGTATGTGTTGATGTGGCACTAACTGTGATTTTAGTTTACAGCAGCAGTAACCAGGCTCGGGACAGGTTTTGCACTCAGATATGGATCAGTACACTTGGAGCCATTTATCATGAGTCACTAAAATAAAGTGCTGTAAAAAAAAAGGTCAAGCTCATTTATTTCCCCGTTTAACCCTGGGGTAACTTTTCAGAATATATTTCACACACCGGCCTGCCATGCTCGGTCCAGCTTGCTCAGCAATTCGTGCTCATTTCTTTGACCCCCCACCCACTCCTCCCCTCCCAACCAGGTCAATTCTGCCACAAACAACCTAAACCTACCTGACTGTAAAGCATTTATTTTGCTCCAGCAGTATTCAGGGAGCCATCCTTACCCCCCCACCCCCTCTTTGTTTTTCACTCTCAAGTCCTTCAGGTTTCATGAGAGTCAGACAGCCACTCCTGACAGGAAGCTTGTCAACAAGCAGATAGAGACAACGCCTCGGGGGCTGCTCAGCATCTCCAGCCGTGGCCGGACATTAGCATGCGTGCGCAGTATGAAGCTTCTGTACATAACACACCGTGTGTGCGTGCCTCATACCTAGCCTCCTCCACCTCCTCCTGCTTTTAATCCTGTTTTTTTTTCAGTCCTACACACTACAGGCAACTCCATTTACAAAAAAGGGTGTTGCCATGGTTACCAAATACAGACAAAGCATGTCATGAAAAAAACATTTTGTGGTATATATGTGCACAAACTTGGCATTTTTGAGCTTATATATAATAAAAAGGTCATAATAATGCATCAAGTCTCACTCTTTGATGATGCTTTGGGTCAAATAGTTTAGGTCAAACTGATGGGACAGGTAGCATTCCCTCTCTGGTGCTACATAACACAATGGAAGGTCAACAGGTTGCTAATATCTCCCCTATGGTACAGCAAACCTTTCACAGCCACAGGTTGATATTCCAACTGATACCCATCATCATTTAAAGTGGAATTTCCACAGCGGATTAACATGTTGGAGGATGAATTACAGAGCTTTGATTGGTCCCCGGGTGTTGAGGTCACATTTGGAAATAATCTAAAGAAAAAAAGAGATTAAATATACTGTATGAAAGCAGAGATGAGCAATATAATGACTATGAAAGTTATTAATTCAGCGTCTGATCTTGACAGTGTGGGTATCACAGCAGAATGTAGGCCACGAATCATGTAATTTTGTGAAATGAACATCATCAATGCAAAGGCCAATAAAGCACAGACACACCTCTCTGCTCACTCTCCATAATTGGGTCAAGTGTTAAATATGCCGCCTCTCAGAGTGAATTTCATTTCCTCTCTGATCTCCCCCTGATCTGTGTGCCGCTGCCTGTCTGTGTTCTTAAGCCTTTTCTTTCCTCCCCCCGCCTGTGACATTTTAATTGCCTCAATAGCTGCTGATATAAATATTGCCAGTGCAACATCTGTTAGCAAATTCATTTTAATTATGGCAGAAGAACATCATAAGCATCTGTAAACAAAATATGTATCAATAGTGACATTACTGTACAGCAGTGAAGTTTTGATCTTCAAATAAAAAGAAAAGAAGCCAATTAAACCTACAGCACCTACAATATTTGTCTTTCCATCAGCTGCGTGAGTCTCCGATGCAACATTTAAGTGTTTGATTGATCCCGTAAAGCAACTTTTAATCTTCTGTAAACCCTCTCCGAATATATTTAATCACTCCGCGCCGTTAAACTGCATGCACACCGCTTTGTTGCTGATGTCTTCCTCTGTGTGCACCACATTCCCCAGAAATCTAATGAACTCATCAAAAATATGACTTCTCATTTATGATCCCCACTGACTGCTCGGCTAATTGCATTCCCTTCCCTTTCTGTATGTATGGAGCTACATGGAGTTTATGTAGGGGGGTTAGAAAACGCACATCTGGAAGCAGGAAGGAGATGTTTGGTGTATACATCAGAGGAGTTACGGTCTATAACGACTCGTCTCACAAATGAAGTGTGCAGAATTACGCTTACTGAAATGTTCATGGTGAAGTGTTAAGATTTGTAAATAAACAGAGCATTGTTCAATTTGCTTTGATATCAAAGCAGTAAACTCTTAATTTTATGTGTAATTTATGTTAACCCTTAGAAAAATGCAGCAAACTTAGCAACACATCACCGTTTTTACATCAGTGAAAGTGACGATCTGACATGTTGAGATGTCTTTTGACATCATTGGCTGCTGTTGAATGGATCAGGATGACGTAAAAACAGAGTGACAGAAGCGACAGAGTCTCAGAGAGGAACACCTTATGGTTCACTTCTCTACCTAAACACCACACAGTAGCAGATAGATGGCCCTCCACCTGCTGCAATAATCACAAACACATGAATTCACATAACATTTTCTCATGATCGAGTGCAACTGTCGCACACATGGCTCCTGGTTACACAAAACCTTCATCATTTTCTGCAAAGAGCCCTTTGTAATATACCTGAGGAGAAAATAATTACACCGAGTGCACCGGAGTCAAACCACCATGAATTAAACTGCTTCTTTTCCAATATTTTCATTTAAATGTATTACATTACATTTCCTGGAGAGAAAACACCAGAAGCATGATAGATTGTATTCTACTATTAACTTTTAATACCTTTTACACCAGTTACACGGCGGGTAATGACTTGCTTTACCAGAAAGAAAAGAAGAAAACAAACAAACAATCGTCCCAAACGCTCTCCGGGAACAAAAGCTGAAACACATAAGAACCCTGACGAATGAATATGTTGACTCCATGATGAGAAAGCATGTTGTTTCCAGAGGTTTTGGAAAGAAGGGTAATTTTCTTGATTGAAGTTCAGGAAACAGGAAATGTGCAAGATTATTTAAGGTTAGAGGTTACATTCAAAGAAATAAAACCTGCATATCTATATTTTTAGCTCTCAAGTGTTTGAGGAAATCAAATTTATTTCCACATATAACATGCCTGAAAAATTTAATTTAATTAAATTAACAAATACAATAACATAATAAAGATTAACTGTGGAGTTTATATTTTCTAGGCTCACACAAAGATCCACAGTGCTGAGCAAACAACAGATTATTATGGTGGCTAACATGCTGTCAAACTGATCATTGGCTCAATCTCTTGTTGATTAAAGGTCTGTGCTGAGGTGAAGACCCTCTGGAGGAAGTTATTGCAGGCAGCTCTCGGTGGGAAAACACGGCGAGCTTTAAAGGCACCTGTTAACGTCTCCGCACTGTGCTGCTGCCACCCACCCCAACTGTAAACCACAAGGCCACTGAGGTGAGAATGAAGCCTCAGCCCCCAGGGAGGCCCCTAAAAACATGTCCTCTGTGTTGAAAAAGAACACGGCTCTGATATTGATCTGTGAGATGTTTCTAAAGGTCTGAAAAGTTAAAACAGTTAAAAGACATATAATTATCTAAAGGCTGTATAAATAAGTTTGCGGTGACACAGGAGTTCTGAACTAAATGAGACTAATCTCAAGCATCTGCGCGGGGCCTCATTAGTGAAAGGGGCTGCTTAGAAAAGCTGGAATGGAAACAGGAGATAAGGTGGAACCAGAGCAACAAAAACTGCTGTATAAAACCTGCTGTATACACTGCCACAAAATTAAAGTGTCAAAATAAATATCCCACATCACACTGGATGTTCGAATGGAAATGTATACACATGGCACCAACCTTAAAAAATGCTATAAAAAAATAGCATTTTCAAGGTAAATGCATCAAAATGAGTGCAGAAGCCCTTCATTCTTATTAAAATGTGCACACTTTAACCCATATATGTGCAGCCGTCTGATTTTTAAATGGGTCCGATATAGATTAGTTTCAATTCGTCTGCTTTTTAAAGGGGATTTCAGACACACACACACACACACACACACACACCTATTTGACATTCAGCCACCAGACATGAACAAGTTATCATTAAATTGCCTTCCAGTTAAAAGCTCCCCTCATTAATATATCTCAGTATAAAAAAGAAATGTAAGCTAATGCTGCATAAACAGTCAAACCATGTGTATTTTATTTCTTTTAGAGTTTTTACAGACATTTCTGCTCAGAAAACACATCAGGTACTACCATGTTCAAGACACTGCTCAGGCCCCAGAGCCAATTATGAAATAAAAAAAAAGACAAGCAGGTTGTCCTTTAGCCCTCGCACTAAAACCTTGACAGATCTCGAAAATGGAGTCAGCACAGAACACGTCCAAAGTCTGCTCTGTTCTGTCACGGTCATTTTTCTTTTTTTCTTTTTTTTATTTCAGGACTTGTTTTGTTGTATTTGTTTTTGAAAAGGTACCAAAAGGCATGTTGTATTCATCAAGTCTTTTGTGCTACCAGTGATGGGCAGATAGTAGACTACAGATGCCACTTACTATGGCTGGATGTGTGTGCTCAAGCTTGGAATGAGTCAGAGAGGTTTCAGTTTCACACAGTGTCTGGTTTCTCTGTCGCAGCCTCACAGTCTCCTCTCAGTATTTGTGTCTCTTTTTTCCTCCTCAGCCCCTCTGAAGGATAAATTACAAATGATAAAAGTGTGTTTTGCATCCAGTCTCCTGAACACAATGCTGACGCCTCCAGTAATGAGGTCATTATTATGCATATCGCACATATCAAGAGAATGGGCTTAAAAGCTTACACGTTTAATTGATTAAGCTGAGCAGGCAGCCATAGCACTTTGTAACCAAGAAGGCTTTAAAAAAAAAAAAACAAAAAATATTTTTTTTAAGGTTGTGCTATTTGAATGACATACTTAACCACTTCTTATTAAGTATCACTACACTTTGACTTGTATGAATGTCAAAAATTATTTTTGTTGCATTTTTTCTATACAAAATGGAAATCTGCATATAATATGAATATTTCACTCACAATATTAACTCTTTGCTTGTTACGATTCTCAGAATGGTGAAAACACCATTAATAATTCCAATAAATTGGTCTTCTGCGACATTTTTACAGATATATAGACAGATCTCTGTGGCAGCCATCACAGGCGAGCCTTCATCACATCAGACCTAAAATGGAAAATTATATATATATATATATATATATATATATATATATATATATATATATATATATATATATATATATATATATATATATATATATAAATGTCTTTAAAACTTGTAGCTGCTGTTCTGTGTGATTCATCTGACTTGAAACCAACAGGCTGCTTGTCACGTACCGCAGTATTTATTTATCCCCACCCCCCCACCTGAATCTTGGAAGCCCTGCTGCACTCTGCAGTGCAATGTGACCTGGATGAGAGTTGGAGGATACTTATCTAATGTGGGGCAGCACAGATTGCATTGTATCCACGGGGCCGGGGACCACAGCGCTGAGAAACTTCAGGGACACAAAGTGCTTAAAGCAGAACTCTGATGGAGATGGCCTACTCTCTCTCTCTCTCTGACTCTCTCCAGGCTGAGAGCCTCCAGCCTGTTCACAAATGTAATTGATTTATTTACTCCCTACTGATTAGGACTCATACATTACAGCAGCGTGGAACATGGAGGCAGATGTTGCCTAACCTGGCCGCTTGTCGTGATTTTATTGATTTATTTTTACACTTCAAATCACATCTGACTTCAATAGTTAATTGTGCAGCTTTCATGAAAACAACATGTATTTGTTACTTTTTGACTGCAGTCAAGTTAAATGAGATGAATTACCTCCACCTGTGTTGGTGCTCATTAGTGAGATTACATGCACACAGCTGTGACCTCAGGCCACCAGAAACAAATCACTGAAAGGCCAGTCTTTACATGGAGGAAACGCCACAAACATTAACACAACCAGCACATGAGAGAAGAGTAAACAACTGAAGAACTACTTCTAAAAAATATAAATTGCCTGTTAGTCCATTTGACCTCTGTTGAATAAAAAGAGAAATCAAGAGAAATCAATCTTCAACCATCGAACAGCCCATCTTCACCAGGAAAATATAACATAATGAGTTCTATATTTCACATTGGAAACATGCATGCATATTTCATTCTAGGGGTGTGGGGCAACCACTATAGTCAGCCATTTTCCTTGTGTGTTTAATATTATGAATCTTTATCTTCACTCATATGAGTGAAAACAAGATCTGGTTAGAGACTCAAACTGGAGTCTCTAACCAGACTTTTGCAGCTGCATTGGTCCTCAGATAACATCAGGCAATACGTCCATATGTTGTGTTACCATGAGCTTTATCTATGGGATATATCATCTTGATCCAAATAGATGTGCTTGCTACAAAAAGCTATCTTCCTTAGAGAGAGAGAGGTAGCATGAGGCAAAGTGTACAAGAGGGAAAATCTGCATGCTTTCAGACAGTCTGGTCATTGTGTTGTACCAACAAAAAGTGACACAAGTGTGAATGATTTTAAGAGAGACCTTGAGTGAGAGCATACAGCCAGTTACAGTGGGTGTGACTGAGAGATTGCATGTCTAGGAAGGATGATCTTAGAAAATGTGATGTAGGTTAGTACACTACATCTGTTTTGAAAGTAAATTCCCATCAGATTATTTTATACAGCACATGGAGTCATGTAGACACTGCACACAGGGTTCAGTCAGCCAACACATTTGTAGCCTCTTGGTGTGAAGCAGCACTGTGTCACTGTGCAGCCTCCAGATGGATGCAGTCATACACGTTACAATGCTGCTTCTCTTTTGATTTATTATTGTTTATTTGTTGGTTAGTTGCAATGTTTATGCCTTTCTTCCCAGCAAACGTGACCATTAGAATTATGATAGAGAGAAAAGATGGCCAACACTATAAAAATCAGATGCATATTTTAACCAACTGGACTGTGCCTTTAAACCAGCTTTAGATCTCTGCAAACTGGGTCAGAAAATCTGTCCTGAAACATGCTATCCTTATCTACAGACTTCTCATCAGCTTGACATGATGGATCTGTGAACAAACCCGGTTTCTCTCCCAAATAATGCCTCTAACCAGAGCCAACAGCACGACGGCATGTCTCACACAATCAGCTGCAATGTCACACAAGTCAAGTAAAGCTCAGCCACGTCCGGAGACATCTTGTCGGGGAAACTGACCACAGATCCTTTCAGCGCCTCTGGGCTTGGCTGTTCCTTTGTCATGGGCTAATGTAAGCACGGATGCACACTTGCCTCCTCGGGCCGGATGCTGGTCTCTACCCTTCGGATCACAAGTTCAATTAATTTCACAGTTGGCGGCACCCACAGTCATTTCGCTGGGGCCTGTTGTCTGGAACTGCAGAAAAATGGGAAGAATATGATGCACCCGGAGCTGCAGTCACTCAGCCCCTCTCAGCCCCTCCTTTTCTCCATCCCCTCCACCCATGAAGGCTCCAATCGCCCGCAGACACATCAGATCTGATAGGGCCACGGCACAGCAGCATATTAAAGCTCATATCACAATGATAAGCGGAGATGAGATGCATGCATCATTACTGCTCTGTAAAGACATCTACTTTCCATCTCATTCAACAGAAATTTTGGATTTTACCAGAAAACGCATCACAGTTCCAACTAATCCACCATCTGCAGATAAGTCATCTCCAATGAATAAAACAGTAAGACATGACCTGAAGCCAGGTTCAGCTGCACATAAACATTTTAAACAGTCTCAAACACATCAACTGGAACAGCAGCACAGCACAAAGCTCGATATTCCACCCTCAGTTTACTGTTTTATATATATATGCCGGGGTATTATCAAAGAAATGGCTTCATTAGGAATCATAAGGAGTATGAAAGTTATCATCTGCAGGTGTTTGGGCAAGCTACTGAATTACTATGATTAAAAAACATCTATCAATACTGTCAGAAATCTAATGCATGAGTCACACATCCATACTGCCTTCCTTGGACTTGAGACTGACTTTGTTTCAAGGGTGACCTGGTTTCACTTCTGCTTAGCATATCCTTACAGCTGGTTTAAAAAAAAAAGCAGATATGACCTCAGACTTTCCGCTGTCTATCATCCTTCCATCCATCTCCTATATTCCTTATCCTGTTCAATGCCATGGAGCTACAGTCTGGACTACAGCTATGCCTGTCTGAATATCAGCCCAAAAACCTGATTCTGGTAGGATGCCGCAAACAACATTACAGCCTATGATGAATTAAAGCAACATGCGTAAATATTATAATGAACTATCACGTATTCCTGCAGGCACCCAGCTGGCGTTGACTCTAATGAGCAGGAGGAAAAGTGGCCACACAGCTTGTTGAATCATCCCTGATAGATGTTGCACATTATGTGCAAAAAGGCCCCCTATAGAATACAAGATTGCACCTTACTCCCTTTTGGTTTTTCCATTCTCAGCGTTCCTCACCCTGTCAGGACAACCCACAAGGGATGATACTAATCAGTGGTACCCACATGTGTACACCTACACCTTGCAATCCCTGATCTTACCATCACAGCTTGTTGCTGCTTTTTTTTCTACTCAGGCTCCTTCAACATCTGTGCTTTTTAAAGAGCTAGATTTATGAATGAAGCCTGGTGTGAGTGGGATGCATCATTCAAGCGATTGCAGGTCTGCCCAAAGGGGTCACAGGAAGTCTGTGGGTGGCTCAGCTTCTCCCATTCACAGAAACATTCAGAGCCACTGACTAATGAAGCATTTAGAGGAGAAGACTCCGCCGGTGTCGTCAACCTGCAGATGCGTTGTAATTTCTGGTGCAGTTTTGCATACAATTACCATCCATTTGTGCCGGCAGTGAAAGCTCGCCATTGCTCGCAATTTGGCACTCAGGCAGCACCGGTGCTGTGCAGAGAGGAGCGTGGAAGAGTGGGAGGTGTGATGTAGAGTGATGTAAGTCACGTCTCTACTCAACTGGTCACTGATTTGTTTGCATTGTCTTTCTGACAAGCTCATTGTTCCTTTACAAAGTCCTTTGTGGAATGTGTATGAGTGGATTCTGATTGCAGATGTGTGAGCACTTCAGATGAGGTCATTGTGATGCACACAAGTTACACTTTGCCCCTTGAGAAAACAAAAACATCAACAAGTCACTCTATAGTGAAATCATGTGTGTTTGATGGCATTATTTGCTGCTATATTTAGCATTTGTGAAGGCTTTTATGTTGAAACAAGAAGCCGGCAGACGCACAAACTACATCCAAATACTCATTCTAAACTCTAAAGCTGCAACAACTAGCCAATGATGGGAAGTTTGGAATTATTAGTCTGGAAATAGAGAGATTTTCAGGATGCATTTCACTAATTTTTGCATAAAACTTCAGAATATACTGATGAGAAACTAATCAGCAATGCAAAAACCATCAGCAGCAGATCTAGTAGAGTGTAGCATTAAGACTTCACATCTTCAAAAATAAGGCATACCAGGAGCATGCTTAAGCTGCACAAGGTGTCCATCTACTGTGCCTGACATGATAGTGTCAACAATGACTGTCAAAGTGGCATGAAGATCAAAGTGCAGTACTAGAACTTCTTCAGCTCTGCATGTGTTTACAGGAGGCGTTCAGGCACTGTATGGAATTATGGGTCACAAGATAAAGTTATGCCAGGCATGTAAATCATGGCTCATTTCAGCCTGTGTTCACAGTTGGATTGATTAAAATAGCAGCGTATCTGTTCCATCTGACCTATGTGAGACATCCCATCGAAAACATGGCCGACAGGCTCAATAAGAAGACTGGTTCTGGGTCTGATTCATTCATATAACTGGAGATTTCTGAAGTTGTGTGTGTGTCCTTTAGTTGTGCAATAAACAAGTGCAACTAGCTGCATTTGTTTTCCAAATGAGACGCTGTCCTTCACAACTCTTTGCTCATCCTTGGTTGTCAGCTTTTTTTTTCTTTAATTATTCCGTCGTTCTGGCAGCTTTCTGGTTTCAATGCAACCCCTCCTCATTGTAAAGGGAGAATACTTCCCCGCATGATAAAAGTGCCGCTGCCTCGGGCTGGCCTTCCTACTGTATCAGAGCTAATTCTTTGCATACCAATTCAAGCTGTCCTCTTTTTAAAGTATTGGTATTTGGTGTTGGACACTGTGCTGACAGAAGCATTTCCATGTCCAGCTCTGCCCTGTCCTTACCCTCCGCTCATAATAGATATTGACAGGTGCAGCGCAGATAACGCTAATCTGCATCCTAACAGGATTTTACATGTCGTATAGTGCGTTCTCATTGGCGCAGCATTCAATTCACAACTTTGTTATGCCGCGAATAGCATTTCACGGTGGCACAGCCCCGCGGCCTTTGCAGGGGAAGATATGTGAAAGCGGAGCCTGGATCGCTGTCTGAGCTGTGGCGGAGCAGGTGCACCGATGCCTCGTGTACAGCATGAACACAGATGGTAAAAATCACTAAAATACACAAAGTTGTCTGTGGTGAAGATGCTAAGGATCTACACAGTCTTACTAATGATTGTACCAGCTCTTCCCTCCTCTTGTCACCACCTTTCTCAGACCTAAGTCTACAATGTGTACATGTGTGACCTTCCTTTTGTTCCTTCTAAAGCTGGGAATTGATGTTACACATCCGCATGAACAGGACACACGCCAAGCATTCACACACTGTATGCCAGCATGGACCATATGAAGCCACTAACTCCAGCTTTCATCTTCCAGTGCAGCCCAGAATGAATTAAGAATATATATCTACACCTGACGATGAATTCAGAGGAATATAGCCTGACACAAATATATACAGGTATATGTGATACACTTGATATGAAAAAGGAAAAAAGTTCAGTATATATTTCCAATTTGAGATAAAGAATGTCTGGAGTGAGTGGTGAGATAGCTCAGGTTGACCTTATATCCGGTGAGCTCTTCTGACGTGATCTCTGTGTACAAGCATGTACTACATAATGCATAAGAAGAGGCCGGATCAGACGAGGTGTTAAGAGGCTATCTGTGTGTGTGTGTGTCAGGATGGGAACAATGAATCTCAGCATTCAGGCTTGGCAATGTGGTCGGAAGGCCATGTGGGATTCTCAGAGTGTGAGTTTCATCTCACCAACCTAATCAGGTTCATTAGTCCCCTATTTAATGGACAGGCGAGATAAGGAGACGAATCAATTCATATTGTGCGTTTGGCAGTCGCAGATCTGCGCGCAGTGAGAGAACCGTGTCCCTGCTGCGCTGAATCACGCTCATTGGGGAAGAAGCGGAAATTACCACTTCGGCGAACGCTGTGCTGGATTCAAATGACCTGATAAAGACCAGACACAGTTTCACTGGTGGCTGAAAATTGCTGAGTTTAATAGATTTTTACAGAACAAAAGGGTCACATAGCAGAATTAACTCTTTAAATTACTTTGAGTCTGGTGGCTGTAGAGCCTCCAAGTTGTATCACTACTCTAAACAGCAGATATGCTTTGATGAGGATGAGGGCAAACTATTATGGGCTCCAATCTCTTTCCAGAGGTCACCTTCCACCTCTAAATATTAATGTTTGTCACTGTGAAATATGTGTGACAACCAAAACAGAGGCTGTCAAGGTATTTCTACATGAGTGTCTATGGTGACACACAAGCTCCAAGCCAATACATCCTACCATTTGTTTGAATAATCAGGTGTAAAACAATAAAAAATGTACAATGCACTTCACTAGTCGTAGGTTTTGGTCTACACTACACATCAACACATACTGCAGACGGTATGCTGTCTGTTTAGCCAGCCTCTGCAGGCTACAATTCTACTGATCTGCACTCATTTGTCTCTGCGCCTAACAGAGATGTTGCCTGTGTCTGAAATTACTCTTCACTCACTGTATAATCTAATGCATAGCCTGTAGTGAGAATCAATAAACCCTATAGTGGACCACAAATCGAAATGAAAGCAGTGTACACCCGACAGCTGCAACATTAGCTTTATGTGCATTGTGCTAAACGTTTATGCAAATAATGACAGGCACCAATAAAATCAAATAAATCAAATATATTAAGCCAATGATCCCATGACTTTGTCTCCTATAGTGAATAAGGACCTGTGATTTCAGACATGGCCACATGGTTTCTCATGCTTTTTCAAGCCATCACAATATGACCTCCTATCCTTGACCAGGACTAAGTGTGAGGGGCCATTGTACTGCACTTCAGTCTAATCAGCCACAATGACACATCACCCCATCATCATGACCAACACTGTAGGTCCCAGCTGTTTCTTAGCTGTATGTTAGAATAAAGTTATTAGGAGCTGGTGTTTTCTGAGAGAAAAATCTTTATGAAAATATAATTCCACGGTAACCCAACAACAATATGCAAATGCTCCAATTACAGTACAGAATATATAAACATGCAGAAGCAGAAAATGCAAAACTATCCCATTTAACCTTGTTACCACCTGTTCCTTAAATCCGCACAGCACAAATGCCTCCTATCCTGCATGACCCTGGCAACTTGATGAATATTTCAGTATGCAGACTTGTAGTTAGACTTGTGACTGATGTCCTTTGGTCCAGATGCCCAGCTTTACAAGATTTGTGTGTGTGTGTCCAGGTTCATATCTGGCCCAGCGTGGGTTGTAGTGAGCCTAACACAAACCAGCAGGATGAAACATTTGCAGCTCGGTGACAGGAAGCTGCAAGGGGTAAAGCTTTCAATGCTGCCTTCTTTCTGTCTTTGAGCCTGAGCCATCTGAATGCTCTGATCATCTCACAAGACTGTTTCCCACGTCAGATCTGCCATTTCCTTTGGTATTTTTGCTGTGCTGTATAAATTTGGCCAGCTAGGAGAGAGGTAGAACGGCTATCTTTATTTATTTATTTTTTGCCTTCCCCTCTCTCTATTTGACCACCTGTGGAGACTTTACCTCAGTGGATTTGGGCAGCAGGACTACCAAAGAGAATGCCCTACTAATACAAGTCCTACAGCTCTACAAGGTCATATTTTAGGGGCAGCTACTGGCTAACTTTAAAAAGAACAGTCCAGGACTTTAACGGAAGGCCGGCTGTATCTAGAGACCCAACATTTTTTCATTTCTTCACAGACTAAGTTACAAGCTTCAGCAGGAGCAGTGAACTAATCTCGATTTAGAGAGCTTGACTCGCCACTGTTCCATCTTCCAATCAATATAAAGCATCATAGTGAGTTTAGTAAACAGCAGTGTACAGCATGCCGATGATGTCACTTTAAAGGATCAATGATTCTCATGTTCAAAGTTACTGTCTGCTCAAGTTCACAGCCGCTGAGAGCAGACGCATCAGGACTGAGTAATGGCAAGCAATACCTACTTGGCACTCTTTAACACCCCTCCATTTGCACTCACACTCACCTACACAACATGCCGATGCACAGACACACTGTTGGCCAGGAGGAGATTCAACAAAAGGAGGTGGGGGAGCACTGCAGCAGTGCCTCCCAATAAGACAAGGTCACCTTAAGTAGATTGGGATGAAGGTGGGGGGGTTGAAGCAATTCCCTCGGGACCAAAACAGGGAGCAACTCATGAAAAAGTAATTAAGCAGGATGCACATCAGTGGATGCCACAGGCAGAGAAAGCAAGGAGAGAGATGAATAAGCCCACAGGGCGAGGGAGGTGTTGGTACACAAGGCGTCTGGGAGATGTTGGCTGAACAACGGCATTCTTTAACCTCCCATAAGAAAGTTGTCCAGATTTTTTGCTTCTAAAGCATCATCAGTGCACACCATTTTAACATTCAGGGTCAGGAATCCCATGTCATCTCAAAAATGTGAGACAGCTGTTTGCCATCCATCACGTAGAACCCAGAGAGCTCCAGAGCTCCATCACTACAATCCATCACAGAGAATAAAGATGCCCAGACCGGGCCAGCCAGCATCCCCACTCTCACTCATCACTCTCTGATATCAGATATAAATCCAGCCTATTGCCTCGCCGATACCCTCACACACATTTTACTACATGCAGCAGGTAGAACAGCAATGTCCTCTGTGGATCCACACAAAGTTGCTGCTGTTATATAACAGGTGCATGAATATTAATGACATTACTCGGATCTCTCAGTTAAAACTGATGTACTTTTGAATCTGTACTGTTTGTACTGTTCACTATGATGCTCCTGCATACACAAACAGATGTACAGCACACACACACACACACAGCTGAGCCTGAGTTCATAGTCAGGGCCGGATTTTACAAGAAGGGTTGTAAAGTTGCTTTTTAAGTTAGATAAAAGTAGCCCAGATGTTCCTGAACAGAAAACGATATTTTTTATGAATTTGGGAAGAAGATTGTAGTAAAACGTATAACCTTTATACAGATTGGAACAATTTTTACAGATCATTTGAAGGGAAAAGAAGAAAAAACGAAGAAAAAAAACTGGGGAGATGGTAAGAGAGGAAGGAAGGAAGGGAGGGATTGAGGGAGGATGGGAGGAAAGGAAAGGAAAGGAAAGGAAAGGAAAGGAAAGGAAAGGAAAGGAAAGGAAAGGAAAGGAAAGGAAAGGAAAGGAAAGGAAAGGAAAGGAAAGGAAAACTGGCATTAAAAGAAAATTAAAATACAGTGAAAAGTTTAGTGTTTGTGTTTTTAGCACCAATCTTGTTTAAACGGACATCATCGGCGGAAGTATGAACCACATGTGTGGGTGGAACAGATGATATCTACTAAAAAACATGAGGAGGTGTTTGTGGAACGAGGGCAGGATGCAGTCAGCGGTGACACACTGCACATCTGTCAGTCTGCTTCCTCCTAACAGGAGGTGTGTGAGGGAGAGCCTACCAACAGCCAGCTGTTAAACTAAGACATGAACGACGGAGGCTGACAGGACCTTCACTTTGAAGTGACAGAGACCGCCATCAGGCCACTAAGGCACGTCACCTAATAGGAGCAGCGAGAGGGTGACAGGTACAGTCAGGAGGGGGGTCGCCGCCTCAGACGACATCTGAAATATTGGTTGAAGGGATTCATTTAGCTCACGAAGGCTGACGGCTACTTTCAGAGCTGCTGCTCAGCATTTGCTTCTGGGTGTTTTGTCAAATTTCAGAGTGTGTGTTTGCTTAAATGTCACAATTTTAGATGTATAATTTGGGTCTTTTTAATTACTTTCCGGAAACAAAAACATTGATTTGAAAGCTCAGTTCTGCTTTCATTTCATTCCTTTTTTTAAGTAGCAGGTTACTCACCCTGAATAAGGAAGTCTAATGTTTTCTGCCATTTCATCTGCAAAACATTCACTCATCTAGATCATCCCTCACTTGATCCCCTTCAGACCAGACAACAAAACCCATCAACAGCTGGCTCCTGTCAATCTGCATTCATCCCCAGTTTGACCCTGCGGCAATCACAGTAACAGAAATGAGCTAATGTATGTTTACTAATTTTCCAGCATGATGCTATGATGCTCACCGAAACACCGAATGATGCAAGTGGCATCAGTTTCTACTCAAGAAAATGGTGGAGATTGAAAACGCCGAATTACTGACACTTAAATTAAACAGCCCCAAGTCATGCTCTCATGTTTGTAGATACGCATTTTAGGTTTCTGCAAAGCATTCAGCACTCCAACAGATCTCGGCTTGAACAACTCACAGACATCATAATCAAACCCAGGTTTGATGATCCATCGTATCCTGAAACTGCAGCAGGAGATTAAAATGCTTCACTTACCTTACAGGCAGGCACAGCGTGTTTATCTGCAGCCTGCACTGACACATTTAAGGGCAGCCCTGTCACTGCCTGACACCTCACCTCTACACAGAAGCCACACAAACAAAGCCGACTAATGCACTCACTCAAACCTGCTGTTGAACAGCCATCAGTGGAATATTTTGGCTCACAGAAGCACCTTTCTAACACAAATAAATAAAGAATTACGACTCTGCTGCTTTTACACTGTGCTGTGATTATCGGCCAAGGGCACTTGACTGATTCCTGTGTGTGTGTGTGTGTGTGAAGTGTGAACTGTGAGCGACTCTTCTTATCAGGTGCAGGCAGAAAGCAGGTTGTAAGGCTTGGAAACAGAACATTTGGACAACGTACCGTAGGACATGGGGATGTCCAGATCCCCCTGCCAGGACATCTGCCCCGACTCGTCGATGGAGTGCTGCGCTGTAAACACACAACAACGAGCCTCTTGTTTATGGCTCATTCTTAATCCAACACTGCTGATCTATTAGAACAATAGCAGGAAAAGCTACTACTGTGCCATGCTGCATTCACACTGGCTGCCCACAGAGTGTGGAAGTGTTACTTTGTCATTGGAAGTGTGGATTTAATCATAGATAAGAAAAGTGTCACTTCAAGCCATTATGAATTTAAATGTCTGAAACAAAAGTCACATTCTTTGACTCTTTGATTCTTCTTTTTACTGTACAGTCATTTGGCAGCATGAAGAGGACAGCATGACACTGTAGCTATGTGAGATCCTTATTCCTTCAAGTGAAAAACACTTAATGAGGATGAACTACCTTTCAAGTGGCCACGTCCGAGTGTCACAAACCCAGATGAGATGAAGTTGTGCATGTCTTGGCCTCCGCTGCGCAGGTTTTCTTTCCCATAATGTCCTGAGAAGAGAAGTGAAATGTATTAAGAGCTAGTTCAGACTGTGAGCCAGGTCTGACCCAAACTATTGAACAAAATATAAAGTGTGTGAGGATCTGGACTGGATTCCCAGCCCTCAATAGGTGATCTAAATCTCAATATCCACTGTTGAAGGAGAGAATAGGCAGATTTTTTCTTCTCTTTCTCCAGAGTAACTTAAATATTAAATTTAATTGGACAGTAAAATTGCAGTGCTTCTGGCTTCTTGGTAAGAAGATAATTATGATTTCATACGGAGGATGGTGTAAGAATGTAATGCTGTGAACCTCAGGTACACACTCCATTGGATTTCCCCTGTGTTGAAAGTTCTGTGATGCAATTTGCACCGCATCACTGTTAACTCTGCTCTGAGCCACTGCTGTAATTGAGAGTGCAGTACCAACACAAAAGGAGCAAGACAAGGTGCCTGCTAGCACCGTGGGCAGTGTTCAATTGTGCTGTCAATCACAGGCCAGTCTTAAAAGGAAATTAAAGAATGTAACATCAACTGACTGAGAAAAAGGAACAAAAACATCCAAAATCTGTAGAGGTGGTTCATCAAACAGCTTCTCCTCCTCTCTGTTTCTCTCTGTTAGTCCCACTCTACATTAACCAGCGAACAGTTAAATGCCTCTTTCTCCAAGGAACCACTTCAAAGTCAATAACATCACTCAGACCTTTGGGCCTGGGAGAGCTGAGATCGAACAGCATTTCAAATTATCATAATGAGAAGAAACACCTGGGACTCTTCGGCCTGGTCTTCATCACACCGAAGCTTAGCACTCAAGCCTCAGCAACACAGCTCATTTGTTTCTCCTTATCAAACCCCGAGGACGACTAAAAACTGATTACTGACGCACTCTGACCACGACTGTTAGTTTGGGACCTCAGAAGAAATCAGTAAAACTCAAAGAGAGGTACTTGCACATTTCCTTGTGACTATAACAGTGCAGTGCTGTATCTGTATGATACAGTATTTCTGTGTTTTGTCTCCGGGTGGGGGTGGGGGGGGGGTGCTGATGATTCATAACCTCCACATGCTCCAAGGACGACACCGTACAGCTGAAGATGCTGACTGTGATATAAATTGCTCCCTTGGGGCAATGTGAACATATAGCCTCTTATTTCTGGAAATGCTCCTTAGCTAAAAAACGAACCTTAATAAATGTACGATTTGTAGAGTAATGTTTGAATTAGCCTTCAGGGAAAAGTAGACAGTCATCAAATTAGTGGCACTGAGCACACATGTTCTGTCATTGTAGGCTCAGAGTTAATGCCATAATGTAAATCCAGTTAAAATCCATTGGCATTACTAAAGGTGTGTACAGCAGGAAAAGCCTTTTTTAGTGACAGCTATTTTAGCATGCAATGACATTGGCTGTGTCCAAAATCATTAATTATGAAAAAGCAATGAGTCACGCCAAGAAACAAAAACAAACAGGTATAATATGTACAACCACAGAAGCAGCTTCCCCTTATTTCCACTTTTACCTTCTAGCTATGCTAGTGCTGCCTACAGATGCAGATTTCCAACATAAGTAAACACAGATCCATATACTGTTGGCCTTGTAGTGTGAATTCTCAATGTCAAATTGCAGTATCAGTTACAAACAGACTCTCATCGTTCCTCTGAATGCAAGCTGAGACTTCCAGACATCAGCAACATGACATCATCCTGTGCAGACTTCACGCCAAAGTCGCTCTGGTCTACGCTAAGATGAACCCAGCTGCTGCGAACGTCCAACAGAGATCATTTCATTCCCCGTCTGCAAAGTGTGGGAGACATTTGTCGCCCGTTTTCACAGCAAAACTTTGGAGGACAAAATGATAGAAGAGAGCAGAACAAAAAAAAGGCTGAGCTCATTACTCTGGGACAGTTCTAGAGGAGTACCATCCTCACCACAAGACAAACTCCATCAGACAAGATATAGTACCTTATCTGTGGATGTTTAGGGCTCAAATCTAGACTCTGCACATCCTCAGTCTCCTTTTAGCATGTTTTTCTATTTTCATTCTGACCATTTTGAGTTTGAGGTTTATATGTAATCCTTTGAGGGGCCACATTTAGTCAGAATATATCAGGACAAATGAAAAAAGTAATGAGAAGAGGGAGCAAGCTGCACATTATAGAACAACATCAATTATATATGGCTTTGTTATGCCATTACATCTCACAAAAAAAATGTTGATCTGTTGCTGTAACCCTGCTAAAGAAGTACTTGCTATAACTGCCCTCATCTAAGAGGGCCATCTAAAGAGGAGATTTGATTGTGAATACAGAGACATCGTCTGCATACAGTCATTTTTTTGTATGTTGCTGGATTTGTGAATCAAATTTATCTCTAGAAAAATGGGTCTTGCCCCATGCCGTGCTATGCTGTTATGCTAATACTGCATGCTAATTGCAGACAAACATATATTAAAGCTAACCATCTGGATAGCAGGATTTTCTAAACTGTATTAAGTTGTTTTATTTCAAGTGGTGAATCCTTTAAAAGCTGTGTCAAATTTGCCTATGTTGTGAAAACGTGCACACCTGGCAGCCACCATGGTGACAAATTCTGCTGTGAGCAACAGATCTGACATGCACGTTATTCATGTGGCCACCGCAGAGCGCCTTCATTTTGTGTTTTCCTGAAGCGGGAGGACTGCTCACGACACACGCACACTGCTTCCGTCACCTAGCAACCTTGACAGCTACAGCTGATGCTGACATTTAAAAGTGTACTCCTCGTCAAAGTTTTGTTTGCTTTATTCTCTGGTGCAGTAAATCTTCAGATAAGTTTACAGGACCCCTCTTTAACAGGGAACAAATGAAAATGGTTTTATAATAGTGATTAATGATAACACACATGTTCTATTGTAGCTTCTCCTGATGTCTGGGGCAGTGCTCTCTTAGTCACACACACGCCAATATAAATGAAGTCACTCTGCAGCAGAAGAGTAAGACAATCTGTTCATATCCTGCAGTCCACTATGGTCTGCATCAGCTTTCTTCTGACACATCCACTCCATGTTGGGTGGTGGGTGCTGATGTAGCCGGCAGGGTGAGTAACACATTACCACTGTTGAATCTGGGACACCATACTAGGGCACTTAGCAAACGAGCTGATCCCTGGAGCAGGAATCTGGAGACCGAATGGATAAAAGTAGGAGGAGCAGCATTTGCACACCACAATTATCTTTGGACAAAAAGCTTGCGTCGCCTGCAGAAGACGATAATTTGCATCTCAATTTTGAACGCGTGTTGAGTAGGCTTATGGGAGTCCTCAGACGGAGCCTTGCATTAATTCACTGTATAGTTCCTTATATGTTTCCTCATGAGAAGGATTGAGGGAAACGCATCTATTTCAGTGGACGTCAATCAAAGGATGCACTTAAAGCTCCCTCCATCATAACAATATAAAGTTGGATTTTGTGCATGGACACACTGTGAAAGCTAAACATAAAGTCAGTTTATTTAGCCTTCACACATTTCCCAGTATGAAGTATTGATCACCATAAAAGAAAAGCATCGTCACCTACCGTGGTTTGATGAAATCGCGTGAACAGGTGTGTAATGATTCTTTGAGGTTCTGACCGGCGTCTCATCTTTGGGAGACCCATCAATCGCTGCAATGTTTTCATGTTCATACTGAGATATTGGAACTGGTCCCTGTTGCCTCAGAATGTCTGCCAGGGCTCTGGAAAGGAATCACACACAAAAAATCTGTTAAAATGTTTCCTTTTCCAATTACCAACATTTTTTTTCATTGCCATCCCCCTATAGGTCTCACTAATTTGTTTAGCTACAGCTCCACTATGAATCACTGAGCTTTGGAGCAGGCCAGAGAGGAAATCCTAATTACACCCACAGTCATCAGGGACTATGATTTTCAATAAGGCGGTGCACAAGATACACACAATTATATGTGTTGGATTTAAGCTCAAGCCCCGTTTATTTTGCGCTTAAACCTCTCCTTTGAGTCTGTGAAATAAAAGTATCATTTTTCCGACACAGTCACAGCTCTGGTCTGTGAGATGGAGTGCCAGCACTGCGATTTCTTAAAGGAAATGAAAGGGCAATTTAACTGTGTCAATGTCAACCTACAGCTACCACACAGTCCACTTTTCCATAACTCTGTGACTTTGGGAGATATACAGTATATTAATAGCATTTCCCTTCCAGGATGAGCACACACACTTTAGCTGTTTCTTTTTCGCAGACAGTGGCGACCTGATTTTGCATTGTCCCAGTTGAGTGCCTTGTAGAGTGCAGCAGAAGCTATAGGTAGCAGGAAGACTTTCAACATATATTTTAATTGAAAAAGATAAATTATCAAAGAAGAGAAGAACTTCTGATGCTGAACTTTATCTTCATAGACCTGATTCAAATGCATTTATAATGTTGGGTATTCAAAGTAAAAACAAGAAGAGGATTTAAAAAAAGTTTACAAAAGAAGCATTTTGACTGACAAGACAAGAAGAAATGTATTCAATATGCATAAAGATTTTCTCAATTAAGAACTTAATAAGTTTTTATATGTATATATATATTAATATATTTTTGAGTGAGGCCATTTAATATCATCCAAATGCAGAAGACGGCATGGCTCTGTTATAGTCGCAAAAACTGCAATGGAGCAAGAATCTAACTATGAGGAACACCTCAGCTGCAGAAGACCAAGTGTTACCAGTTTATCCAAGTCTGTTATTTTCAACGATCGAGGTCGATAATACACCTGCCAGATATGACTCATGGTTATGTTTCTGGAAAACGACACATATGGACTTATTTTTGGACAGGGTTAGAGTTAGGGGACATTACATTTATACATACGGTCGTATTGGCCAACATCCACAAGCAGAGATGCAGCTGGAGAAGAGAAGTTAAATCCATTGTATTGTATTGTATTGTATTGTATTGTATTGTATTGTATATGTATTGATCACCATAAAAAAACAACTTGCATCCATATTGCAGCTCCAGATTATCCATAAGGTAATATAATCCCAGACTAAACAACAAATATTCATTTTGTTGTAATTATGACAACATAATAAAGCTTTATTCTTTAATACATGCATATGCATGTCTCTTGTCAGTGTTGCCACATGTTTAACCTCACATGTGGTATCATTGGCATTTCTACACTGCAATCCTGCAGTCAGACAGCAGAGCATTATTTTCACCACCTCACTGGCATAAATTGCACCTCAGTTTGCTCTGCACAGGGTGATCAATACAACCTGTTCAAATCACTGGCTTTAGCTCTCACTCACATTTCTTGTGTTTCTGTGAAGGTCACAGACCAAACAGCAAAGGTCTGCCAACAGCTCAGCATTCTGCTCATATTTGCTCCCTCAGTCACAGAGGTAGAACTCTAAATCACTTTAGAGAAGCACCTGAAATTAACAGAGACACTCCCGCTTTTCACAAGCGGACCCTTGCCAAATATAAAGCTAATCCCATGTTCCAGCACTTCTTCTTGGTCACGGCTGTCAGCGTGAACGTCTGCTGCCAGCCTCTGAGGTCTATTCCAGTAGACATCATTATGACTGTTCTATGTGCCAAATGGTCGTTGAAAATAAACAAATCATAAAAAGAAGGAAAACGCCACTGAGCAGCCAGAAAGCCCTGCCTCCTCGTTTAATTGCCCTCTCTCTAAACTCTCATGCCAGCACTCAGATTGAAGTGGTGGCATTAAGCAGATCCACTGAAAGTACGCCCCATGGCTAGGACACAAGACATCTCCGTCTCTTCATTTCTCAGAGCAGAGATGGGGAAAATCACTGCATTTTGATGTTTGTTGTTCTTTTTGTCTGCCTCATATGGATATTAAAAGCAGCCTGTGCCAATTTTTCCATCACTGAAGCTTAAATGTATAAGCCATCCACTGTACGAGCTCCTTGGTGCTGTCAGTGCACAGACTTGGATATTTTCTATCAAGCACTAGTCACTGTGTTTGTCTGACAACGAAAGCTGAGTAATCCCCTGTGACATTTTCAAAGCAGCAGGCACCAAAGTTTCATGACCGAGGCATAACAATGCTCAATTATCATTAAGTCAACTTTCAGGGCTCCGGCTGAGGTGTCCTCCTCTGCTCTGTCCAAATTGGACTCTGGATAACAGGAGGTGACTCAAGCGCCTTTTGAATAAGAGCAGTGACTAAGTGGCTATAATTTTTTTTCTTCACTGGTGGGTGGAAAACATGCAATTTTAGTCAAACCTAACCTCTATTAAACATCCTTTAATACCTTTTATACGTTCATTGCCTGCTGCAGTGAAGGAGGAGGGTTTCCCAGCATGCCTCAGAGACATAGGGCAGTGCAGACTGGTGTATTTTAAGATAAAGGATCATCTATCAACCATGTTATGGGGTTCTGGAGGAATATCATTTGTCTCTAAAATACACCCTAAAAGGACAACATGTCCATGACTAATATTGACTTTCACACTGGAGGCTGGAGTTTGTGTGAAGCTTTTCCTGTTTCCTTGGTCATCATGACAATGAGTTCCATCCTTAACTGTAGATTTTAAAATTCTACATACAAGACTTACTTACATAACCAGACGAGGGCACATTCTGACATAAACACATTTAGCTCAAAAAAATGACCATGCACCACTGAGATTATATCTGGTCACAGTGGGTTAAATTCTCAGATGTTAGACTTATAGTTTGTTGTGCTTGGTGATGTTGTAGTTGTTGTAAAACAGAAAGCAGTTTTTTTGGGCCACACCAGCAAAGATGGTAAAAAACGCAGAGGAACTGAACAGTTGAGGAACAGAGCTGTGCTCTGCCCAGTGACTTGAAGTGGGTGGGGCTCAGTTGAGAAATGATGATGTCACCAAATAAAATTTGTTTGATGGCAAGAAACATTTGTTTTTATTGTCTGTCTTGGGTTTTCTCCTCCAGTACAGCAGTGTGTTGAGCTGCTGACTGAAATGGCCACAGGATGTGTTTTTTTTATGTTGTCGCACAATTCAGTGACTTGTGCCTGGAGGGATTTAAATATGCTGTCATTGCAGAAGAAGAAACCACTCCCATCAGAATGATCACTCAGTGGCATTTGCTTTATACCCCCCTGAGGTTCAACATACATAAAATACCAGCTACTCCCCCCTCCAACAGGGGTTGACACAGAATGGGATGTGTAGCAGCTCAATGGTTTTTAGAAGGGGAGCAGAGTGATGACATGTGTTAAAGGGTCATGAGATGGACCGATCTAAGGATATTGAGGCAGTGTG
This sequence comes from Parambassis ranga, assembly GCF_900634625.1. Classification (NCBI taxonomy): domain Eukaryota; kingdom Metazoa; phylum Chordata; class Actinopteri; family Ambassidae; genus Parambassis; species Parambassis ranga. Next base: position 8,590,339 of record NC_041029.1, read on the forward strand.
GTTGATTTGCAGTGACAGGAGCCAAAGGTGCATCATTTTTAATGCTGCTAGAGGAAATTGACAGTACAAAAAGTCCCATTGTTGGCTTAAAATTTGGCAATGGGCCCAGTTAATAACAGATTTCAATCAGTGGCTGTGTTTAAACGGGACTTGGGGACAAAAACTGACCCTACTGTGTGAAATCTAGTTAAATGTCTTTTTCCTACTCTCTCATCACCCAGACTGAAAAGGTCTTACCTGTGCACATTCATTTCCTGAGGGGGCTTGGTGGCTTTATCATAGGCAACTTTAGCAGAAATCCCAATGGCAATGATGAGCGCAACGACCCCGCATGTGATGTACACCGTGGTGTTGGTCTGGTCCAGCTCGGGGTCGTACGTGTCACCTGTCGGTGCCGGTGAGGGAGGCTGTGTTTTGATCCAGTCCGGGGTGTTGTAGTTGGTGCAGCTCTTCTGCTCCAGCCGCTTCCCCCGGTCCGCGCAGCAGAAGCGCAGGAAGCAGCTGCCGCAGCAGAACCGGTGGTCCGTGTTGTTGCAGGCAAACTCTTTGTCGTACTGCCCGCTCACGTCGTAGTAGCCCATGCAGGTGTCGTGCTGGACCATTGGAGGCTGGACCTGCGTAATCTTCCCCGGGACGGCCGCGGCCACGGGGAGTGCAGTGGTGCTGCCGTTGACCTCCTTCAACTTTGGGTTCCTCCGCGGCGGGATTTTGCTCTTTTTGTTGGTGGTGGCTGCGCACAGGACATTCAGCGGGTCTAAGTAAATCAAAAGAAGCAGAAGGTGCTTTATCCCCATCATTTGAGGACGCGCTGGTGTTTACTTGCTGGCCTCCACTCTCTTACAGTTCTGTTCTCTGATTACCACTCGTCCACTTCTTACCGAGTGGAACTTCTTGCAGGTTTCTTCATAGCAGGTACTCCTGTTTGTGCCAAGCTTTCACCGACGATCATTGACTGGCAGCTTTTGCGTTCACCGGACACACAGTGCATCTTGAGACTTTGCGCCGATCCGATACAGAGCCGGTGATCTTATAAAAGTTCGCTCTTGCCAGTATCTTCTTTGACAGAAATCATCCGAGGGAGTCTGTCTGTGGATCCTGTGACTGAGGCTCGTAGTTGCGCTGTGGAGAAAAAAAAGGGACTTGGTCGGTAAAACATTACTTTACATTGGAAAAATAAGCCTTAAGAAACTTTATGAATAATCACAAAGAGAAGAAGCGGAGTGATTCTGAGCCTGCGGACACTTTCAGCACCACGGACAGCGCCCAAGTTTCCATTTGGCTGAATAGGACCGATCAGAGTTCAAATCCACTCTTATCAATAACACATAAAATACAACATGTGGCTACTGAACTGGTAAACAGACCCACATTCAGTGTCCTGAGTTGCACGGGTTCAAACTGCTGTGGAGCGTTTTGTCTATGCACCTTATTCTAAAACTTTCCCACTTCAGATCTAATGAAATATAAAAGAGACAAGATGATGATGATGAGGAGGAGGAGGAGGACTTACCAGCTTAACAGTGGCCAGTAACACGGTAGTCTCTGCCACTGCCACTGAATCAAAGAGCCTCAGCAAGACAAGAGCCAAGACCTCTCTCCCTCCTCTCCGGCCCGCCTCCTTCCATCTCTCTCACTCTCTCCCTTCCCTTCTCTCTCTCTCTCTAGCCCACGTCACTGATTCAGGTACTTCAGTTAATTATCAATCGGCATCTCTCCCCCACCCTCTCCTCTGCTTTGGTCATATGCCTCCAGGCTTCACTCGATAACTCGCGGAGGTGGAAAAAAATAGATAACAGTGTATTAGAAGTTGTCTGTAAGAAGCGAGGCGCTGCTGTTGGTCTACATTTACGCACCAGTGCACGCACACCCTGCCCCTCTCTCTCTCTCTCTCTCTCTCTCCCTGTGTGTGTGTGTAAACATGCCCAAACTGGTTTACCCTAGAATTATAAATCAAATGCCGTCCTATAGTGCAGTAGGAGGTGAATGGGAATTGGGAGCTGCAAAATGTCTGGAGCCAAGGGAGGAGTTTTAATTCGACTTTCAAAGTAAATCCAGCTTTTACTTAGATGCATGGAGAGCTGCATGGGGAAGAGTTTGGTTATTTAGCATACATACATCTCACTATTTCTGAAAGGGTTGTGATTTATTATAGAGAGATGTGTGACTCCCCCCCCCCCCCCCCCCTTCTGTGAAGATTTTCTAAGAGTCACATTTTTTTGAAATTGGAAATTTTTAATCCAAAATTTGTGCTCCACATGGAACCTGAATATTTCACTCTTGTGACTTAAAAGTTCGGTTCTTTTGCTTTTCTTTCATTAAATGGCTGCTGAATCTTCTACGGAAAACTCCCTGTAACAAAAATTAACCTGTTAAGCATGTTGTATTTTTCAGTAATTATAGCACTGAATTTATTGAAGCATCTCTTCCAAAGACATGCCAAGGAGAAATTGAGAGCATTAATGAAGAAAAAGTCTTCTTCCATTCTGCTGGAGGTTTAATCATATTCACAAACATGCTTTAATCTGGTAAAATCTTGCACGGCAGATGGTGAAAATTACCACATTAAAACACCCAGACAGGTGATCTGACAGCGAAAGGGAGCCATATCAAATTGACTTTCAAATATTTTGCTGTCATTGCCTGAAGTCCGCTGTCCTCATTCACTCACTTATTATCCTGCGTGTCAAAACTCATCCATCTGGTGTGCACACTCGAACCACTGCCAGGATTTATTTGTTTTAGCCAGCTTGAGTGCTATTTGATCAAGGTGAATACTGTTTGACCAAGGTCTGATGCCATTGCTTTTATAGTAGAGAGGTTTCACGTAGCCTCCATCAGTGAGGATATTTAGTTAGAGTGGTGACAACAATAAGGATTGCTGCTGCTGCTTTAGGGAATCAAGTATCACTTGTTCTGTTACAAGAGGAAACACATACACACAGCACTCGTCTGTGTGATTGCAGCACTACAACATACGGATATGGAATTATCCTGAAATGTGTCATGTGGTTCATGTTGAAAGTTATAGATGCTAGGTCATCTAGGCTAAAGAGGAGAGGGACTCTGTCAGCACAGAATTCAAAGTCCAGCACTGGGAATGCAGAATGATATACAATGTTTTGCAACATGTCCTAATGGAGAAACACCACATTTGGTCAATAGTATACCCGCCAGATACAACTCATGGTTATGTTTCTGCTAACACAAATAATGGACATGTTTTTTAACATATAGTGTTATGTTTGGGTCACTGGAGGTGCAAAAGTCAGATTATGGAGTTGGATGGCGGATGGTGGATTCTAAGTGGTGGGTATTTATTCAGGAGTCTTAGGTTCGAGTTCCTGAACACTGCCAGCGATTCTGTTTTTGCTCATTCTTAAATTTGATTTCTAATCTGAACTTCGCATAAAAAAAGTGTTGGCTAACCTGTTCTACTCCAGAGTCCCCGAATTTTGGAGTCACTCCTAAAAAATCTAATCTAAAATATTGCACTAATTGTGCAAAAAATATTGATATTGCATATCATATCATATATTGCAATAAGATATTGCATATCAAATTAAACAGAAGAAACTCCACTACAAGCACATATAAGCCATATTTACACACACCAAACACAACTCCAATACTAAACAATTTAAATATCAAAATTAAAGTCAGGTTTAAAAGCCAACCCACTTGCCACATTTTTATTGTTAGTGCTCTGATACTTCATCCTACACAAACAAACGAGGTGTCATATGAAAGCGAGATTGACAATTCCAACAGACATTTAAAAAACAGTTAGGCAGCATCATAACATTAAACACATGCACAATTTTTCTGCAACTAGGGATTCCTGCTTACTTGACTCATGTCTAAAGCACTTTATCGCACACTGCTAATTTTAAATCCTGGAGAGAAGAAGAAGAGAAGGTGGACGTTAATTGCTCACCCCCCACTTCTCATCATTCAAGTGATCTGCACCATGCAGGCCTTCTAGATAAAGTGTGATCAACTCCACAGCACCCCTGACAGCACAGTACAGATAATATGACAAGGAGACAAGAAAAGGGGCACAGTGCATTTGATGAATGTCTTTCCACAGTGGATGCATCGAAAGACAGCATTTGCAAATTGGACCTCCATTCCTCTGTCAGTCAAAATGGCAGATCAGATGGCATGTTGAGCACAAAAGGAAGAGGGATTGTCCATTAGTGTTAAACAGCTTACAGCGTGCAAAGCTAGTCTCAGCAAAAAGCGCTGACAGGTAACGACGGGGTCGGCATTGGCTGAAGAATAATGAGACCATATTTTCAACAGAGGAATGAAATAATAAATGACACCAAAGTGATCTCAGAATGTGGAGTCGTCTTCTGCCAAAAGCACTAAACAATCACACAGGGAAAGCAATGCAGCCCCCTTTGCCACAGGAGGGAGGCTCTTGAAAGCATTCGCCTTGTAATTGTCATGTTGATTAGTATCACAGAAATTTGCCCCACATTCTCTGTCTAGCTGGTCTATATTTTGCCTTTCAATCAGGGATGTTATGTGGGTCTTGATTTGGCTTAGCTGAAAGCACCAACCAAAATGTCTGCCCCAGTTCCGCACAGTGCAGGAGGGAATTGCTCTCCTTTGACACCGGCCCTGTTCAAGGGTTCGTTCTGTCGCCTTTGTTAATGAGCCAGGCAGCTGCAACATGTTTCAGCAGCTGAAGACCGAATGCAAAGAGAAGCTCAGCACTGGTTTGGTGTCACTAATGAGGGCCTGCTGCTCATATCTGTCCACCTTGCTTGTCAGATCCACAACAGAGCTTAAATGCTTGGTTAAATTGGTAAAGTGTTTTTTTTTAAATGCCAATTTTCAGTGGTTGTTTTTGAGATTTTTATTTTTTTTATTTATCAGTTTAAAAAAAACACATTTTACTGATGCTATATTTGATGAAACATGCACGCCATAGAAAGACAAGAAAACATCTTACACTGACAAAGTTACATGCAAAATGTTATTAATTGGACTTTTATTTTGAGGTGGAACAAAAGAGTGCAGTAAACGCAATATTTTACATGATGACAGTGTGCTGCTGCACTCTGAGCTTGTTCAAGCCACCTGTCACCAAGACTTTTATTCTCTTGTGAGAGAGCTCCTGATGATCTGATGAATTATTTACCAAATATTATTCAAATGAGAAAAAATTTCCGATTTGTTGCCCTTTTTTCATGAAGAGCTTGTGCATTGCAGGGAATTAAAAAACACTTTCTTACACTTGCTTGTATACTTGTTCGTGTAAACACGAGGAATAACTTGAAGGGTTAATTCATTACATTTGATTTTGTGCGTAGGATGAACTAGAATTACAAGCATGAGAACAGACTGGTCAAGAGAACACTAATTTCCTCAGTTCACCATCTCCACCAATACTAGTGTGACACCAACCTACTGACCTCCATCTTCTCAGATGTAGACTCCTTCCCTTCATTAGAATACAGTGATGCTTCTGAGTAAAAGGGGGATTAGGCTCTGAGGAAAATCAATAGTAACAGGTGTTAAAGTATTAGTACAGTCGGTCACAAATGATTGTTCAATACTTTCCAATCACACCTTTCAATAATGTCAGATAATGACTGACCAACACTCCCCCTTCACACCAATGTTATGCAGATGTTAAAATGGAGTTTAAACATCTCACTGGTGACAGGTTTCACTGGTGACATACATATATTGATCATTGATCCAGATTGTAATGTCCAACACAATGTACAGGAAGTCATTGAAATGCATACCCACCACATGTCTTTTGTGTTTGAGGTGAGCTTGAGAAGAACCAAAGGAAAAAAAAAACAAGAGTCATTAGAACCAAATCGCCTTTGAATACTTAAAGGTCCAGTGTGTTGAATCTACTGACATCTAGTGGTGAAGTTGTAGATTACAATCAGCTGAATCCCTCTAAGACATAAGAAAAAAAGGCTCTGTAAGCTTATGAAGGGCTCATTCTTACTCAATAAAGCACATCTATTCATTGTTACATGTATTTATACGCTAATGAAAACAATATGCATACAAAAAATTATTTTGGTAGGACTTAATGTTGTTTGGGTGAATGCCAGCTTCTGTTCCGTCAGTACATATTGATCAAAGGTTAAATGATGTTGTGATGATGGGAACAAACTAAATTAAATGGAAAACATTTGCGCTACGGTTGATTAAACTTCTGTAAAGATGCCGAGTCTGAGACCGACATGAGACCAGAAGCAACCATCAGACTGGATAAATAAGAAGAAAGTTCCAGAAGCTGCGCCTGTCTGTAAATCTGCGTGGCCAGAGAGAATTTTTACCATTTGGATTCCTGTAATTTGTTTCAATTTGACACACCTCACTGCTCTGTGATGCATAGAAGAGGATTAAAAGCTACACTAAAACTTCTAATTTGGACCTCCATGACCGGATGAGTTGCACCTTTAAGAATACTTAATGAATTTCTTAAGAATGCAAAGTAGGGTCCAGGGAAATTAAAACCTTCAGCTTCTATGTGTGTGTGTTTTTTTTTTTATAAAAGCAGGGAATGGATTTAAGGTAAAGAAACAAAGTTTGCAACAGAAAGTGAGGAGATTTTCTCAGACTACAGCAATGATTGCAAAGTAAATAGAAGTAAGCCGAGTGTTTGTGTGTGACAGAGAGCGCATAACACCATCACAGATGTTCTGATATGAACAAACACGCTGTTATGAGGAGACATCTGGCCGTCAGTTTGTAGACGAATGAAAAGCTGTTTAAAGAGTGAGCTCTCCAGTTTTAAAGAGGAACATTGTGGCCTCTAGTATATTTCTGCTCCGACTTTATTGAGCACCACCACTTGTTAAAATAGAGTAAAACACATACAAAAATATTATAACCGCTATTACTATGCAGATCCATCCATCCATTATCTGAACCCGCTCTATCCTGCAGTGCAGGGGGCCTGAAGCCTATCCCAACTATCTACAGGTCACCTGTTATCTACAGTCCATTGAAGGGCAACATACACAAACAACCATTGGTTGGATATTATTATATGACGTACAAAAACACAAAATATAAGCATTCATACTAATCCAGGTTTCTTATGAAGTCATACTTACACACTAAATGCTTTAATCAGTGATTCCAAACTGAGGATGGAAGTGAATGACTACACAGGTCCACCATGTGCCTTCTATTCAAATCCATTGTAAACAAGATGGCCGCTTACAGGGGTCAAAGGGTAAGCCAAGATAAAAAGAATGAACCCCCCCCCCCCTAGAGGCTAAAAGATGAACTAAAGTCTCAAGTTTGAATGAATGAAAATCTACACAAGAAAAACCTCAACATCGCAGAAAAGCGATGTTGAGGTTTTTCTTGTGTAGATTTTGTAGATGTTTGTGTGTGTGTGTGTGTGTCCTCACTCAACAACAATTATTTCCTAAATACCTACAGGTCTTTATGCCTGCTGTCAGGACCAGACTCCTGACCTCAACTCATCATGCAAAGTAGAAGTGCAGCAAGACGAATTTTGTGCTTGGATAATCATTCATTCGTTCTTTCATTCATTCATTCATTCATTCGTTCATTCATTTATTTGTTCATTCAGTCATATGTCTAATATGAATGGCGAGCCATTAGCTCTCTGTGCGGTGCCCAAAGACATGTTGGACTGTGCATAAACTATGTCCCATTGTCTCATGTGATGCAAGTGTAAGCTATAACACAATATGTCATTGACTTAGCATTCTTACTGTTATATCTCCACATAATGAATGTTTGGAGCACTATGTTTAAACTGACAGTCTTACAAATAATTTAAGAAAAGTTAAGTGTTGCATCATGAGAATGTTGGTTTGCACGACTGTGAGGGAGAAGAGAAGAAGAAGAAGCCTTACAACAGAGGGAGCTGATATATTCCTTTTCATCACTAATGACTGAAATGGGCTAAATGAACTGTGGAACACTGTGTATTCCTCATGTTCAGCTAGTAGTGTGAAGCTAAACTCATTTCACCCCTGCTCTAACCCAAACGTCAGGCTGAGCGTCGCTTGTTTTCAAGTTGCAGTATAAACGAGTAATCATTGAGCTCAAAAGGCTTTTTTTCCCCTTTTTGTTCTTTTTTTTTGCAATTTTTTGTTGTTTGCTGTTAACAGCCTTTCAGCGATAAGTGATTACCTTCATCTGTGTTAGCAGATGCTGAAGGAAACACACAATGAGCTCGCTAGAGGTCACATTATATGGCCAATCATTGCTTCATTTGTTCTCGTTAAGTGTGTCATAATTGTAAGCATCCGTGGCTGGAGCTCACGAGTGGTAATCATGAGTGACAACTCGGGCAATTTTGCAGGGCCTGCGTGCGGTCAGCGCGTTGGACGCGAGGCCATTATTTCTGTTCAGCAGGCTTTACAGTATCTGGGGAGGATTACTTGTGGCTTGTGTGTGTCCCTTGCGTTGCTGTTGTTGTTGTTGTTGTGGTACCAGAGCTTCGCAGGTGAGACGCACCAGTAAACACAGCCTGCAGCCTGATCGGAGAGTGCTGCCTGTGACAAAGTCCATTCAGTCGGTGGCATCCAATCAATAACAGCCTCAGCAGCATTCCAACTGCAAAAGCTGGAAAACAAGCCATCTCTCTTTATCCAGTCTGCTCGAGGAGAGGAGGCGGAGGGTGGGGGGTGGATGGAGGGGGCTAAAAACAACAACAACTAGCAGCAGCAGCTTAAATAAAAATACATATACTTGCTCTTCTTTCCAGAGCTTGATCCGTCCTCCACCTCCCCAAGAGGAGAGTTGTTAAATTGTAGCTGCATACTAACAGCTTCCTCTGAATCAATTACCATTTGGATATAAATGTCACAGCTTTGGAAACTGTCACTGGGCAGAGACTGAGAGGAACCAGTGGTTTATTAAGAATTCTCAGGGTTTTCATAAACACACACACACACACACACACACACACACACACACACTGTAAGTGAAAAAAGATGACATATTTCCAATAAAATGATCACTTCACACTTAGATGTGAGGTGCAAAGTCAGAAAATAGGAAATAAAAAGCACACTGTTGTGTTGGATTTAACAGCATATTCACAAAGACTCTATTAATGACCACAATCAGCCAGTTCAGCGGTCCTACAGACAACCTTTTGCTCAGAAAACATAAGCTCTGTAACCTGAAACAAAAGTCCAAAAGAATATTTCCTCAGTTCACTGTCAGTGTCTTGGAGAAAGCAATAAGGCTGAGTGATTGAAATGTCAATATAACATTTACTTTTAATAACCTCGAGGCAATAAGGACTTGACGTGTGTGTGTGTATATGAGAGGAGGAATCTCTTAAGCCTCCTTCCTGACATGGTTAGTGGGCAGTGTTTGTTAAAAAAAAGAAAAAGAAAATGAGCGACTCATGCTAAAGATAGATCATTTCTTTTGACTTTATTCAAAGATATTATAGCTAGACTCAGCCTGCAAAGCTGGCTAACCTGGTTTATGTGATATTGTCTCACTGTAGCGTGTCGCTATAGGCCAGTAGATTGTGTGAGCCTTTGAATGCATGCACAGTATCTCCTGTCACAGCTGTGCACTGCTTATACGGCTGTGCTTTGCATTATTAGCATTATTTTTTTTTCAATTTTTAATCATGAAAAAACAAACATGTGAGCCTGCTTTGAGCTGTCACTGCTCTCTAACCTTTTTCTGCAAACATTGCTGCTGCTTAAAACGTATAGTATAAGCACTCACAGCTATCAATAAATCAATTGGCTTGGGACTGCAGGCATTTCAGAGGTTTGTGAGATTATTGCTGGATTTTAGCCTATACCATACAGTCAATATACGCTCATACATGAGTGTGTGTCTTCCATGACTGCTGCTGTGTGTTTGCTGGAAGTTTAGATCTTGATCTACAATAATTAGCCAATCAGAGCAAAATGCAATAAATATTTATTATCACATAGGTTTCCTCTCTTTGTGTAAAACTGAGCACATCTACTTTTGCTCCTCCGTTGTGTGTACTCTCTGAAGTGTTGACAGTGCTAAAGTGTGTTCATTCAAGATACCAATGTGAACACACTGAGGCAAATCTGCCAAAGCCGCAGAGTACAAAACAGCCATAAGTCACCAGAAATGGAAGAAAAGAGCTGCTTTTTTCCTGCGGTTGGTAAAGTGAGTTACGGCACATTCCCTGCAGAGCTACACGGCTGGTTTTGCTTTCTCCTTTTATTGTTTTTAAACTGAATTTTAACTTGTTGTTGTGTCTCCAGGGGAAAAGTGAAATCTAATCTGCCTATTATATATCTACGCAGTAAGTACAAATATTGAATTGTGCACATTGCAGGGGGGGGTTGGGTCCAGCAGCATAAACATAGGAGAATGAAAAAGAATGAGATGATTAAAGCTCGACTGAGGACAAAAATGTGAAACTCTTGGAGCAGAAATGTTCCTGCCTGCGCTCTTGCTTTTGTTCACACACCGAGCATGTGTCAGGCTGTGAATGGCTGCAGCAGGGAGATGCATGGAAGGAGGCGCAGGCCTAAGATGATGACTGATATGGTCGCATATCACTGCTCACAAAAGGATAAAATATAAGACAGGATCCCCATCCAGTCTGGTGGGAACTTTGCTTCATTTTGCACACTTAATGGTCCAGCGCCACCTGCCAGTTGGCCTTTATCACCTCCATCACTCCACTTAATCAGAAGTGCTAGCTTAGGACTCCCTCTAATCAGACCAATTAGACTTTCAGGCCTTGTCTTGCTGGCAAATGTCCTCTTATAGTTGAGGAAGCTGCTGGCAGAGGCCCAGCAAAGCTTCCACAGAACAACCTTGAGCATTTGTTTTAATATTTATACTCTGCATAACCTTTATTTAAGAGGGGAGGTCAATTAAGTACAAATTCTTATGACGACAGTCAAGATAGATGCCTTCTGGGGAGTTGTAAAGAGAATTTTAGAGCACACGGTACAGCAAATGCCAAAAAAAGAAACCACTTAAGGAAAAGACCTACAAATATTTTCTTAATTTTCAGCCTTTTGTCGCCTTCACATAAACTGAAGTCTTCAAATCGTGGTACATGAATGGTTTTGTCAAGTATCCGTCGCCGTCCTGGCAGTCTTCAGTCAGTCAGACAGGAAACCTGTTTGACTAAACATCAGATGAGTGTGTTTTCACACTCGGCAGTGTGACAGCCATGCTAAGAGATTTAATCATCGTAAACAAGGCACACATGCTTTGTGAGACACGTACTGTCAGATTTCATGACACGCCGCGTGCAGCTTCACATGAAGGGAATCCAAACTGTATGAAAAGTAGAGAATTCCCTACCTGAAGCATTCACTCCTGCAATTATATCACTTGAAATAAATTATCTGAAGAACTGGAGAGCCGACTCTTCCTGTGTGACCTTGTAATAGTTTCTGACATTTGGAATTTCTGAAACATGTTTAATCTCAGGATAATCATGGTAAATGTGACAGCACTATCCATCATAGCCAATTGTAATTACCTGCATATAGATCACTGTCACATGAACAGGGCCATTAAGAGGAGCTCTGGGTGTGAATAGAAAACATTCAATCAAAATGCCACGGGCAACACGGCCAGCAGCCGAGAGCAGTGATTGAACAAGTATCCTAGCCGGGACATCCCACGCCGATGGCATCATTCCCAGGTGGGCTGGCTACATGTGACAGGTCTGTTGTGTGTGTGTGTGTTTTTGTTACCCCTGTATTTGACCAGCTTGATTAAACCTGAGCTACCATCCCTGGTGGGACTTCTTCATGCCAAAAATGGCTCCGACATGACAGTCAATCAAAAGAAAATTCTGATTTTTGTGTACAAAGGAGTCCATATTTTAATATTTCAACCACGTGTGTACTCACCTATTACTTTTTCCCCTCTCTCGCATTTAAGAAGGGTTGAGCCCCCTACAAACATTTGATTGCATAAACAATGTGACAACATTAGAGCTTTTCTGTACCCGCTGGAAAACATAGATAATCCAGACGTCCAGAGGGCAAAAAAAAAGCCAACCCCCATCAAGAGTTCTCCAATAAAAGGCCCCAGACATGATAGACACTGATACAGTGTTCACAATGAAACACAACCATCTGAGAAGGGGAGGAGAAAAGATGGAGGAGGATGCTGAGGAGACAAAACAGAAAAAGTTTAGAGGCAGCAATGACCACGTTTGGTTCCAGCATACCAGGACGTCAGCATGAACACAGGCACGTCTACTGATGAGAAGAACTCACGTGACATGCCATTTAAAGTAAAAACCAGCTGACCAGGCCTGATTTGTGGTAAAAAAGAGCATTTTCTATAAATATGAAGCTCTAACAAGCTGCTGATTTCTGATCATGATGATTGACTAAAGTGATCTGTGCAACTACAACAGTGACATGTGGTTCAGAGTGAAGTTAGTGAAAGCAAACGTATATGGTACTGTTTAATCAACATAAATAATAGTAATACATGATTGGTCGTAACTCTGGGACTGCGTATGCAGGATACCAGAAAAAAGGATGTTGTACCAATAAGTCTCTCATGCACACACACACAAACACACTTGACGCTGCCTTTGAACTGCTCTTCCAATGGAGACATCAACATGCACATCATCAGCCTCGACACAAGATTCAAAGATCCATGTGTCAGAGTCTTAAAAAGAATGAGCCTTACAACTTTTCGTTTCATGTCTGCTTTTCAGACTATTAACTTATATCTTTATGCATTCTAGGCATTTGTTTGTTTTGTACATCTAGAATGGTTTCAGCGCCACCAGGCCGAGTCCAAAACGGTGTGTGGCAGCTAGCTGCACTGATGTTCAATCTGGATTATCGCTCTGCATTTACAACACAAACACACCTACCTAACTAACAATCAGGTTCAACATCCAGGAGAGTAAAACCACCCACTGTGGTTCATTATAAACTCATTGTCAGGTCTCAGGTGTAGATTGCGATTTAAAGACCAATTTTATTTATAAAAAATAAATAAACTTTCTAAGAGTCACTCCACAGATGTATTAAACTGCATTTTGGACCCTAAATATGGCAAACTTGGCAGCACAACCCAAACAGAGGCATAGTCACCATATCTGAAAGTTGATGCATATGCTTCCATTATCGCCTGGCAGGCAACTAAGTGGTGTAAACTCAAACTGTATTGATTATGAGTTTGTTATTGCCTCTAGCAAAAATACCCAGGAGGGTGTTCTTCTCTGGGATTATGGCTATGATGCTGGTGCAGCACCAAAGCACCCATAACATCCCGAAGGTTATTGCAGCTTTAATACAATGGCAGCAAAAAAAAAAAAGTCTCTGCTGTTAAAAAAAAAGTTTTCTCCAAAGTAGTAAAACTAAAAATAAAATAAAATAAGTCATATAAAGAGAGCTAAGCTGGCAAAAGCTTGAAGAGGTCATCCACAAAGATGTCTGAAGAGATTTTGTGCCAAATCTTATAATTGGTTAAATTAAACTCAGACATTAGTGTTCATTATTAAGTCTGTCTGGTGTGTGTGTGCGCTGGTCTGGGCTGAACCTGCTGGACCAAAATGGCAGGAAGCATGTGTGAGGATTTGGAGTGTGAGCTGTGTCCATCAGGTTTGGTTTTATTGCTCTGCCCATTGAGGCTGTTGTGGCAAAAAAGTGTCTGAACTGGGTCACAGCTGTGCTGCACACACACACACACACACACACACAGTGGCACCATGGCACATTTCTGTGTGAGTGAGGACTTTCTGAAGGCCAGGAGACGAAAATGAGCATGCTTGTTAAACTGTCTCCCTCCTCACCAAACCCCACCCACCCCAAAAAGCAAGATGAGAAGAAGCGAGAAGTCAGAGCAATAAATCATTAATCCACCATAAAAGGAAACTGGTACAGGAAAGGCAACGACTCCCTGTCTTTGAATGTGCGGCGGATGTATGGCTCTGCAGCTTGTAGGTCTGCCACCTCAGTGTGGCCCTCTGGAGATGGAGAAAAAGTAGAAAATATGGTCTGGAGGAAAAATGTAAAAATGGCTTTCCAAGGAGAAAGAGGGCAAAACTGAACAGGTTCAACCCGGCTTTGTTTTATTCATCAGTGGAAGTTGATCCAACTGTATTTATTGCAAGAAGAGAAAATTTTACAAAAAACACATGATGCACACTAAAACATTAGAAAGTGAACTTCCCCTTTCAATAATTCATATATGCAAAACTAATACAATTTAATTCCCTTCGAGCTTCGGCTCTAGCGAGTTAGAGGTCTGGCACTAAATGACTTTGTCTTGCCCTCAATTACAGCTGGGAATAAAGATCACCGAATCAGAGCCAAAGTGACGCAGACACCCAGGTTATAAATTTGTATAATCTATAACTCTTGGCCCAGATTGTCATTAAGTCACGCTCTTATGCACTCTTTGTATTAATGGCCAAATCCAAAGCGTGACCGCATACCTGAGAAAGGTTTTGAAGTCATCTTCCTGATCAGCATTAATGTGGAGGTCTACAGAGGTCAGGTCCAAAAGGTCTTTTGGAAGCCAATCTGAAGATTTGAAAAGCTGCAAATCAGCCTTCCGCCCTGCTGACAGGAGGAAGCAGAACCAGGCTGCACACCACGTTAGGAAGGCAGAGGAAACAGATGCTTATTTTTAATGCCTCTTTTCAGCCTGATCTGATCTGCTACACACGTCAAGCACTCACATTGACCTCAGCTTTTGAGGCCTGTTTCCTTCTTTCACAATAAAAGCATGTCAATTAGCGCTTAAGACGCATCAAAATTAAACATGCCTGCCAACTTTGTTTAGCATGTTAGCATGCCAGCAAGCAATGTATGGTCTACTTATCTGGAGTGTATTGCATTTATATGGCGAAATCAAGATGCCGGAAAGATCGGGCATGAAATATTTTATTCTGGACAAATTGATCGACTGAATCAAAGACAAATATGGCAGAGAGAGACTGAGCAGCTTTAACAGTTCTCCACCTGAACAGCTGAAGATCTTCTGACTGACGACCTAATCTACTTCCTGAAAGGGGAGGAAGAATGAGACCAAGGGAAAATAAAGAGTAACCGATCACACCACATGCAAATTACATCTTTTTGGCTGCATCCTTACAAATTGGGGAAACAATTTCAAGCAAAACAGAAATGGTTTCTCATTAAGCCAACATCTTGATCCTCCTTCGGTGTCTGTTTAGCTGCTGCCCGCAATCACCAGCTAATTGTAGCACAACCCCGGAGCTGCTAGCCCCCTCCGCGTGGCCCGGGCTTGCCCATTAGCTGATTACTGCACACCCACTATCTTATTAATGTAAATCCCTGAAAGAAAATATGGCAGTGGCGCAATATTTACTTTCCAAGCTATTCACATGGTACATGGCCTCTGTTGACTCCGACGCTTTTATAGAGGATTTTTAATGAGTCTTAACTGACCACCAAAGAGACCTATTTATTATTCCATCCTCCTGCCTGCTTAAATGAGAAATAAACAAATAAATAAATAAGCAAATAAATTTAAAAAAAGAAACGTTTTTTTTTTTATCCACAGCGGGAGAAGGAGGAGGCGCCTGCTGAGGTGAATATACTGCATTTTAATTTACTGTTTGGGAGCAGAGGTAATCCATCTATGTTTGTATCTCAACAAATATAATTTAGACCCTGCACTTATCTTGTCTGCGGCAGGTGATATACAATACTCTTTCCTTTGTTGACTCTTTTGTTATAAATTAATCACTGAGCTTGTCCCATCTCTCATTATGTGGTCGAGGTGCTGGTGTCTTCCTGCAGATATACTGCATCCTTTGCAAAAAGGATTATAATTGATAACAGGCCAACTTTATTGATTTACACAGACAAAAATGTCTTGTTATCATATTTAAACAGTGTGTCTCTGAAATATTTCTACAAGACAGTCCTTGTTTATCATTTGTTTTTCTACCCTGTGTGTTTTTTTTTTTGTTTCTTTTCTCCAATTAAAATAGCATTCAGCATGCAAGACTCCAAATGCAAATTCATGTCTGCGACCGCCAACATTGAACTTCCGTTAAAGCCGGATAAGGCTCCCGCTGTCACCTCAGCACTCTCAGCCGACATGAAGCCCTCACTCCCTTCGCTCCTTCATGTTGCTTGGGCACCTGCCAATATGGCCTCATTTAAGGAATCGCCTGGGCTGATAAATAGCTGCACTCTCTCTGTCACGGTATCTAACAGAGTGCCGGTGGCCGACGGGGTCGGTGGAAAGGTGCTCAATCCGGTGTGACCAAATTACATCTGGTATAAGCCTGGCAGGATGAGAGCAGATGAAATCACAGCATCACCAGTACAAAAACAAACAAAAAAATCCCTCCCTGCTGCATCTTAACTGGGTTATCGTCCCGTCTCACTCTCTAACAGCGCTATCTGATTTGCTACAATGCTCTCCCAGGAAATAAAGCTCTGGATGGAGAACCTCCCATTTCTTCAACCTTGAATCAATACCAGATCAATACAGTGAGCTCCTTTGTATGAAAAGAAGTGCTGTTCTAAAGAGGTGACTGCAATTAGCTGATAAACCCGACCACAATAGATGTATTTAATTAGCTTTCCGTTAATTATTTGACTGAACCAATGCACAATTCTTTGAACTTCAACATCCCAGGGAGGGGATATTTAGGCCAGGGTATTCCTGCGGAGGCGGGGGGGTTAGGACCCCTCTGTCGTCAAAATGGGCTAAATTTGGTGACATGTTAATTTTGGACTCTCCCCTTGTCTGCTTGGATGGGGTTGATTAATGTGGCTCCTTGTCACAGTGAGCTGGCAGATCCAGGACAGGCACACATTTCCACCCGGCTCTTGCTTGCTCTGGCAGCTGTAAGCTTCTGTCTCTCTCATTTTTTTTGTAGTCGCCATGACAACAGGAATAAAAACATGAATGACAACGTCTAGATCAGCTGTAGAGAGAATGTAGTTACAGTAGATGAGACAGATTTATTAAAACAGTTTGACATTCACATGCCACACTCTGTATACTACTGTGTGTTACTGTCGCAACATTAGAGGCTGTTCAAGGACTGATAGCAATGTTTTTTTTACATTTTATTAACAGCAAATCGAGATCTAAACAGCTGGTTGCTCCTATTACACACATGTCAATAAAACAGTCACACCTTGACCTGTGGACGTGCCTCCTCTGTTAGGCTGTTAGTCAGAAAGATAGAGGCTGATGGGAAATGGTGTTCATAGATGTAACCAGCTGTCTATTAAAGAATGCCTTGTTAAACAGGAGTATATCTCGCAGCTCAAGGGTCACTGCAGTCTTAAAAGGCTGCAGCGTGGGTGATGTGGATGATCAAGGACTGAGCACTACAAATGAAGCCAGTCTGAACGTGCATGTAAAGTTATTGAAAAGGTGTACAAAGCTGGATTTCCATATATGCCAGATAAACATATCACAAATGACAGAAAATTATTACATTTATTATTTATTTATTTATTTATTATTATAGTTATTAAATGTGCACACGTGTCATTTTTATGCAAATGTAACACATGATCTATTTAAACTGAGGTCCTACTGCCTGACAGGAAGTAATGACGTCTGACTGCTAACTCCCTCAAGTTCTGTAATTCTGCTTGTTGCAGAGTGCCACAGTGCAGCTTACACACACAGTATATTATGTGAGCAGAATAAACAACGCTTCCCCCAAGACAGCAGTTAGATGACTATAGCACAATGCTAACAAAGCGAAGGTAAACACGGGCCTGTCTGTGTGAACACCTGCTCACAGAGATTAATGTGGATACAGGGGGCCAGTAAAAACACCATTATCATTGGGTTTTATTTGGTCGACTCTGCGCACACAAGGTCAGGCCAGATGTTGTGTGGACAGAAAGCAGCTTTTCAATAGTGTTGCATTCTCATTATTAGGCAGGAATGTGCTCAGAGATGATTCCACTAGTGTTTTTTCACCAACTTACAGGAAAAAGTCTGACATTTATGCATAAAAAAACCATTTATGAGTCTTTCATGATGATTGTAAGTTAGTTTCTTCTTCCAACCTTAAAAAAGTAGTGTTAGTGTGTGCACAACAAAAATCTGACTATAAACTCGAAATAAAGATTCAATTTTCCTCATGAATCCCCTTTTTTCCCCTGCAAGGAAAATGCTATAAAAGTAATGCTTCGAAACAACAGTTTTAATGATCTCTGTCAGAGGACATTTCAACCCGCTCAACAGCCTCCATTTGGTGCTTCAGGTTAGAACCAGTTTGTAGAAAATGAGTCCCATGGCACTGTCATAAACAGAATGGCACAAAAATAAAAAGAACCTGATTCTACGGGAGTTTATATCATTCACATCCACTGCCTTGCAATTAAACCCAGAGGCTGAGCTGTGTGTGAACACAGGTGTGTGTGTACACACAGGTAACACCATCAATTAGTGGAACACTTTCCATATTCAGCATTACTTTAAGGATGTTTTGACATTAAGAACAGACATCTATGCATTACAGTGATGCCTCAGTTGTCACCAGGTTAATATGGTGGGTTGGTCACATAATAAAAAAATGACTGGAATGGACTATAATCTGGAAAAAGGGCTTCTGTGTGAGCCATAGGTGATGTTGGAATTAAGGTGTGTGTCATGACAGACAGGAAGCTGTAATCTGATTGGCTGGTTTGTAAACATGGGCCACACCAAAACAAATTTGGATGCTGAACATTTGGAGTCTTAGGCCCCGTTCACACTGGAGAAAGTCATTCCAGCTAGAGTAGGATTGAGCCCAGACAGCCTTTAAGCTGGATGCGTTCAGACCTATTTTCAAATCTGGCTAGCACACAGTTGTGTCCACACTCAATCCGGCTTCATCCAGCATGTTTGCTGTTCTCCAAACATTTGAGCCAATCCTGCTAGATCCACCTCTCGAGGGTGGATCTAGCCGGCTTGAAATCAAACTGGATTCAGCCGGATTGGAGGTGTTCACACTCGGAAAAAAACACATCTGGATTGATCTGGATGCGGCCAAATCCTGCTTAAGCCACATTTTTTCCCCCAGTGTGAACGGGGCCTGAGAGTTTTGAATGCAGAGTTTCCACCTCCATACTAATACCACACTATGGAGAAGGCGAAAATTCTAAAAATGCACGGACTGTAGTGTGCTGCAGCTTGTAAACTCACTACAAACACAACATGGATAACAAATTGCATGCTTAGACAGCCTTATTGCCTACACTAGCCACTGTTTTGTTACCATGGTAACACTGTGTGAAAGATGTTTTGTAGCCACTGTCCTGCCTTTCAAAGACTTTGACAAACTATATACCCTTCTGTGTACTGGATTAGTGATTGATATGTCATCCTTATGACCTCCTTTAAAAGCTGCGTGGTCAATTACAGGTGCAGTAGGCAGGATATTTATGTGAAATTACACCTGAAATTGAAGCTGCACCAGAGAGCTACATCTCATTTCATGTTATTTGGATGATGCACTTTCACAGATAAGGCTACAAATAGTGACAACGTAAAATCACACCATACTGGTACCCACAGAGGTACAAGGTTTGCCAGTTTAGAAGACACCAGACATTCAAAGCCTTGGCACCAAAGAGCAGCTGCAAACTAGTGGTGTCAGTGCAGTAAAGGATATATAGAGAGAACAGAGGAAGTAAACACACATTGGAGTTCACTCCCATCTTCTTCAACAAGCTCTCCATCAGCGTCACTCCGACGTGTGATTTGCCTGGCTGGGATCTTGGCGTGGCAACCTCATCCATCTTTATCGCTGCTCCAGGAAGCACGCGGTGATGGGCGTCTGATGACAGGCGCAGTAGAGCTGCTGGCTTTATCCATCGGCATGTCTTCTCAGCTTCACCCTCTGAGAGCTTTGAAGGGCAACTTCTCTTAGACTGATAGCAGACAGATGAACGTCGCGACAAAGGCCCCGGGCCAGCCCCAACTCCCCACCCGCCCTTACACCATTACTCCATTCCCAGCTTCATTCATGGTATTCATGCACTGGAATGCTGCACCTTCATGCATCTGCAGCTGCCAGGCCGAAGAAGAGTGGTGCGATTCTGCAGGTAGACACATAAACAAGCTTTGGAAGCTTTTTTAAGCACGGGGAAATGACAGAGGAGGTCTCAAAGGCTTCCTGTTTACAATGGAGGTTTTGTTTTAGCATGCAGCACAGTATTCAGCAGGAAAACACCTTGATTTATTTAGCAGCGGTGCAGTCAACAAGCCGAGGGATTTTATAGCAGCTCTTGTTTTGAGTAAGTAAAATAATTTATTCGTCATGTTCTGACATGTACATTTTAATTTATTTTTGTAACTCTATTAGCCTCTACTTCTATTAATTCTACAGCCAGGTTACAGGCTAATATTGATGAAACATGAAGGAAGCCCCCCCCCTTTCCTTTCCACCCATCATTAAAAAACACACACAGTAAAGTGAGACAGTTCAACTGGAGCTATTAAGATATGCGGCTTAATTATGAATGAGCTACGTGTGGGCGTAATAGGCACAGCTAATACAATGACTCGCTGCACAGTGTGTATAAATCATTGGCTTTTTAAAAGAAAAAAGACAACACGTGGGGCCATTTTTTTATTGTTTTGCTGGCTGGTTTAAGGTGGAAACATATTTATACATATATATTTGAACTGATGATTTGAGGTTGCATGAATGTTCCATGTACTCGTAATATTTACATTTTCATTAACATGCTAGCGGTCAATTAGAAAATCCAGCAGGTTTTCTGAAACATTACTCGCCAGCTTATCTGTACGCTTGTCAGCAAGAATTAATGTGCAAATTAAGCTTTGAGAAGTCGCTGTGGGCCTCTTTCACAGGTCTTGTGTTGCACTGAAACAGAGGCTCTCCATCCATAACAAGCACAATCACACTGCAGCTGGAAGTCATCCCGCCGTCAGCCTCAACTGTTCTGTTATCACAACTTACCCAAAGGAGATTTATGGCTGAAGACGAAAAAAGATGGTATGTAGTGTAAACACGCAAACATACATAAGTAGGTTGTTGTACTTTGTGTGTGTGTTTAATATTTTGATAACAACTTGAAACAACTGCAAATAAAGCCCTGAGAAGAGGTGGTGCAGGAACCTTTCCTTTCAGATTATGATACTAAAAAAACTTCCAGCAGAGTTGAACTGACATATAAGCATGTATCACAGTAAAAGTAAAGTAAGACGAAGCAAGGAGACAAAATGTCCTCTGCAGAATAAAACACCTCAGTAGGAAATCCAAAGAATCCTCTGCAGTTTCCAGGATGTTCAGTGTTGTGTGCAGGATTTGTCATCATTTGTCTTCCATGCCTTACTGAGACATCCATCCCTGTCAAAACTCTCAACAATGAGGAAGACAAAACTTGTGGGCCATGATAAGCTGTCAGCCATGGTCACCCATAGGCAGTGCACTGTCTGAGCCGGCCACAGAGAGAGAGAGAGAGAGAGAGAGAGTGAGAATTTACCGGCCTCTGTAACAAATCGAAACAAGCGTCTAGGCAGAACATTTGGGAAGCAATTAGTCATGTAACGTCAAGGAGAATTGCATCAATGCAGCTTTATGTGGGAGAATCCCCGGGTAGCTGCTTGTTACCAACAGGCTGCCGGTGAACATATGAGGCTCTAGTCCAGGCTGTTCCCGTGGTGACATCGCCAAAACAGTGACAGCTCGGGTCTGAATGGCGACCTCTCTGACAAACTTTTCCCTGCAAAGTTTTCTCTCTTCTACTTCTTCTTCTTTTCCCCCAAATCCAGGTTTAGCTGAGGAGAACCATCTCTCACCTACTTTCTTTGCCCTTTATGAAATTAAGAGTGGGGGTCGGGGAGGGCTGGGGGAGGGGGGGACAATTCCATCAGTAATTCCATTTTCCTCTTTGCAAACTGCATATTGCTCATTAAATATTAACTGACAGGCCTACGCTTCCTTGCATTTTGATTGTTTTTCTTTTTTATATAATTATTTATGGCTGACAGGTTAAGACGAGTCGAGAGAATTTCAATAAGAGCGTTTCAATTGATGCAAATTGAAAAAGCTGAAAAAGAACAATCAGATGTTTTTCTGAATTATAACTGCTTTATAATTCCCCTGAAATAACTTATTTCTGACTCTAGACCAGAACTGGAGTCCAGGAAGTGATACTGATTGCCAGTCGGATTAGTCAAATGTATAAATTAATTACATAAATAATAGATTGAATAAATTATCATATATTATAATTCTATTTCCCTAAACAGCATTTCTTCGTTTCATTATATTTCCTGCTTTATGTTGTGTCAATGGTTTCTATCCACAGAATTCTAATACAGATTGTATGTGTGTGTGAGTGTGTGTGTGTGTGTGTGTGTGTGTGTGTGTGTGTGTGTAAAAATCTCCTGGATTAACAGTTTTAGAAACACTCAAGCCAGTCCGTCTGGCACCCTCAATCCCATCATCTCTGAGCTCAAGTCATCGGGATCACGCTAACTTTTTTGCCATTCTGATGTTTACGTTGGCTTTAACTGAAAATAAAGCATATTCACACAACTGTACATCCAAATACGGTAGGGATGCATGATATTGATGTTGATGTTGTAACTTATCACACTGGGTAATTAACCTTGTTGTGCTAAAGGAATGCAGAGGCACCAACGCTAACAGACAACAACGATGCCTCCACACTAGAAACTGCCACACCTCAGACATACTTGTCCTTACTGGCATCAGTTTTGGTGCATACACCGAGGACACAGTGAACATTATTTAGTGAGGTTTTCATATTTAATTATATTTGAAAGCTGATATCTGCCAATGATGATGATGTATTACTTATTACCAAAACTACTGAAACGCACCCTGTACTTCTCTTTAAAAGATTTGTCCTGGACTCAAAGTCCTATCAGGTCACAAATTCAATTCAATTCAAACTCAATATGCCAAATAAGAAAAATTATTAATTAGAGTTGAACTAATTTGAACAGTTTCCTAATTAAAACTTTGGACTAATCATTCGTGGTATTTCTCACCTGTAGAACGTGACGGATGCAGCGATGGTTTGTAGAGTTGGAGCTTTCAGCCTTTCTCTAGGACTTTAGTAGAGTCCCTGACTGCAGGGTTGGCACCGCTGCCTTTTCCTTCTGCAGTCCCCAGATACCAGCGTTTGCACTCATCATAATGTACCACAAGACATGCTCACTGGCAAGATTTGATTATCAATAAGCCAGCTGAATTGGGAATGTACTTGCCATAGCTTGCTTGACAAGCTCTGACTAGAACCCGTCCACCAGGCTAGTGAATTATGAAAACCATTGATGGATGAAATATGAACATCAATCTTTCTCAGCCTACCGTCTGCTGAATAAATTACTTTTAAAGTTCGCTGCCATGTTTGCTGACATGTGCTTGAGAGAATGCTCATGCCTCCCTGTTTTATCTCCAAAGGAAGAAAATAATCTGAAAGTGAGTTACAGGGGGGGGGGGGGTTCTGACTATTATGTGGATAGATGAGACGTTTGTCCTGTTGAGTACACGAAGCATGAAGGCGGAGGAAATGCAGGTTGATCATCTAATGATTTGTCTTATTGTAAATCAATAAAAGAAGATAGAGTGCTTTAAAAATGCTGTGTGTGAGAAAGAGTCTGAAACCGTTCATGCTCAGTGGGGTTTCCTTTAAGTAATTCTGCAGCATGGAGGGGACATTTCTCAACTTTTTACAGGTAATGAATGAGGCTGTATTTTTTTTCTCTAGCCCAGAGTGCACATAAATAAAACCCTTCTGCACAGTAGAGAAGGTACTGTATGACTTTGTCTGAATATTATTTTCTAACAATGTGCTATTCTCTGTTTTCAATCCCTATTAAAAAAAAAAGACAAAATGTCTGGGAGTGTTAATGTCGGACTGAAAGTCCTTCTGAATTCTGTGTGAACAGTCCGTCTGGACTCATAAATGTTTTATGGAATAAGCATATCTTTAAAATGCAAATACATGTTCTGTCCACAGAAAGTGAGAAACGGCACGGCGAGCGGGGGGCGGGGGTGGGGGGGCAGGTAGAGGTTTGGCATTGAGAGTGAAATAGTGGAGACACTGGGTTCGAGAGGTATCTTTAAACTCAACACAAAGTGCACGCAAAAGTTGCTGATTGAGTCAATAATTGCTGTAACAAATAAATAGATATCGAGGTGAATACATAAATAATAAAACACTAGAAACACAAAGAACTGCCTTCATAAATAAATCAAAATATATCAGCCTTAAAACATCATAGACTCTTATTTTGAAAAGATGGAATCAGCCTGATCAATCACAGCCTCTCATTAAATCTTTATAACTGCATTTCACAGCTTTGTTTGATATGGTTTGTTATATACAGCAGAGAAAGACATACCCGTGCCATTGTTGCTATATGAGGTCTATTAACATAACCTCATTATGTTCCAAATGCTGCTATAATACCTTGTCATCCTGCAATATGGCGAATCATGTACAGATTTACATTTTCATTACTCTGTTAGGTGTCAAGGGCCTCTTCTGTAAATCTCCACTTATGAACAGAAAACACCGGAAGCATCAGTCCGCCTCATTATAAGTATAGTGGGTGAGTGTGTGGACAGATTGCTGACCCTGGTGTTGACGCTGTCGGGCATGTTGAGTGAAGAGAATCTAGAAGAGCAAATGAATAAAAAATAACTGTGAACTCTGCAGTGTGGTCATTTGACAGTTCCATCCCAGACCACATCTGGATGTTATACACACCTGCTCCATGTAAAAGGAGCAGAGGATACCTGCTGTTGATTAGATGAGGTCTGTTGGCTCAATATATGCTTAATATTTTTAGTACAAATCATTGATCAATGAAGGCTGTAGAACTATATAGGATTACAGATCTACAGCCTTTCACAGCGCACAGGCGTGCGGGTAAATGTTAATATTGATTTCTGCATTAAATGTCTGCTGTTGTCCTCAGCTCTTCATTAACAGCTCAGTGATGGCTGATTCTTCTTATATACCCTAGAGTAATTAAAAGTGTTAAATAGTGCCACACTCTTTTCACACTGTAATATATTGTATTGCCTATAGATCCTTCAAAATAAAAGCACTGATTTACAGAGAATTTGAACTGTAAATTACACATAGCACAAATTGCATGTGAAAACACAATTTGTAAAAATGATTAAATCAAGATGTTGCATAGAGACCTGCATTAAAAATGCAATTAAAATGGGTTATATTGAACTTGTAAATCAATCAGTGTGTGCTTCTTTGGCATGTATACACTCCAGCCTGGCCAGAATTCATGAATATATAGATCATAATACTTCTGAGACTACATAAGTCTTGCATCCTCTGACACAATTGTGAAATCAGTACAAACATATACATCATTTGCAAATCTTAAGATCTCAATGTCACTTTTATTCTCTTCACAGACAGAACCTATTATAGCAAAATAAATACCATTATAGCTTACTGCTCAGCAGTTTTGGAGCCACTTTCATGCACCCTGCTGTTTATTTGAAATAATATATATATATATATATATATATAATAAATAAAACCCCATACAGTGTACAACTATTGTCTTCTTACTCTGAAAGCACAGCTTTTGGCTCCATAATACCCTCTCTCCCACAGTGCAGAAGCAGTAAATATGGAGGCCTGGGCTCTCAGTGTGATCAATAATTCCTTCAGCCCCAGATTCCACACTGATACGGCACTTTGATGTGGACCGAAGTGCAGGAGAGAAGGGCCATCCTGAGGGAGAAAATGCCAGGAAAAAAAAAGAGGCTTCATTATTTCAGACAGCTGTCAGTGGGTCATATTCAATTAGACCTAATACGTTTGTCAGTTTTGGGAAAACAAAGCAACAGCACGGAAGAAGGGCTGGATAGACGGATAGATGGGTGGTGAAGTAAGAAAAGAAATAAATAAATAAACAGAGGCTCGTGTAATTTTGGGATCCTCTCTCGATGATGGCGAAACAGAACAGGATGCACAGCAGGCAACCTGATAAACATCAGAGAAGGAGCATGCTGGGAAAAGCAGAGAAACAGAGACGCAATCAGCTGAAGGACGGCGAGTGTATCTCCAATGCCAACGGACCATTTCAGCACACATCTGTGGGCTCAGACGCGAGACATTTTCCAAAGTTCTAAGAATATTCTGGAGCACTGATGTGTAAAATTTATCTGCGGCGTCTGTGGAAGAGTTCTGGCCTCTTTTTTTGAGAGTTAATTTCACAGGATTGAATCATTTGATAATAAATAGTTCTGTGCAGAGTGAAAACGGATGGAATGTTTGCTAATTAACTCTGTGATGGATGGCTACTCCAAAAAGCTAATTTAGTTTGATTATTGGACCTTTTTTTAAAATAGGCTTTCGTTTTTTTTTCCAATACTGCTGAGAATTTATTGAAAAGCAACTAAACCCGAAGCTACTGAAATGACATTAGCTTAATTAGCCTCTCTCTTTTTTGAACGAGGCTGTCAGTGATTCCTGACACTTTATTTGCTCGACAAACAGCTGTTTGGGTCTCAGCATGTGTGAACAAACACCTTTTTTCTTCTTCTTTTTTAACTGCTCCTCAGAGACCTGACTGCTAAATTAAATAATGTGGCTGCTGTCAAGAAGAACACTCCAAGAGGAAAAATAAAACAGTGACGGGGACTGAAGTGGTGAAAATGCCTAATGAATAAATCACAGAGAATATAAACAAAGAAGTATTAAATCAAAACATACACGGTTCCTATGCTGTGACTAATTAATGCTCGTTTCTAATGGACGTCAGAAGAGGCTATTAGTGCTGCTGAGGCAGTGTGTGTTGAAGCAGCCATTATTCCTTGGACCTCGTGGAGCAATTAGCTTCCCAGAATTTACTTACTTACTCTTCGGTGTACTTGTGGAGTATAAAAGTGCACTTCATCTTTTCTCATGCAGTTGTGGAAGTCGTGGTGACATAGAAACAGCTGAAGAAGTGCACTTAAGGTTTAACTTTTTATTTAAAGCCACATTTAACTCTGAAGGGTCTGCTACTTGAATAGTCTGGGAAG
Organism: Parambassis ranga; assembly: GCF_900634625.1. Taxonomy (NCBI): domain Eukaryota; kingdom Metazoa; phylum Chordata; class Actinopteri; family Ambassidae; genus Parambassis; species Parambassis ranga. Next base: position 8,617,322 of record NC_041029.1, read on the forward strand.
CCATTATGTTTTTGTTAGATGTTAAGGAAAGGATCAAGTAAAATAATTTTAGTGTATGGCATATATAGGGTTAAAGTCGGAAGCTTTTTTTCATTTACATTCTATGTGAGGGTTTGTAGATGAGAGGACTCAGGCTCAGGCAGAGAGCACTGTTTCCAGACAGCTTTATTCAAACAAGGTGGTCCAACTATGAACTAACCGAAGCAAGCTAGGATCTATAACACAGCGAATGTAGAAAACTCAATGAGAACCCCAAAACAAAATGAGGAACACAAGCAAGAGACACAAAGAACTCACAGGTATGAACAAGACACTCGGGCAAAAACAAAGGGGAAGAAAAGACCTAAATAGACACGGGGTGACAAGACGCAGGTGAAAACAATCAGGGCGGGGCAGGCAATCACACCAGGCGGGAAACTACAGGAAGTAAAACACATGTGAAATATGAGGAAGATGAGACTATCAAAATAAAACAGGAAACAAAACTTACCACAGGAAACATGACACACTACTACAGAGCCAGAAACATTGAAAAAAACCACGAATAACCAGAATAACCAGGAAACACAGGTTTAATTCAAAGAAAAAAACAACAAAGAGCTCAGGATCATGACATTCTATAGATTTCTCTTAAAATAATGGCTCTTTAAACTTACTTTGTACAATAACAGTACATTTGTCAAGAACAGAGTACATATTTTGAATGTGTTGTAATTTTTCTTAATCTGCAAAAGTCTCTCTTTTAACCAATTGCTCCGACCGACCTCCTCTGCGTGATTGGTATTCACCAGCCGTGCAGTCGGTAGCTTTCATTTCATGTAAGTTCTGCTCTGCACCCCTGATTCAAATGACTTTCAATCTCTTTGTTCTGGGCAGCGGTCCAGGCCGGAGGGTTGGAGAATGATGCATTGAGGTGGTTTATTAATGTGATATGCTGCACAACCAGTGACGACGACATTCATATTTCTGCCCTGCCACCTCCGTGCCGATCTGCCAGGAAGTACAAGATCACCCCAAGGTACCGCTTCTGTCAAACCACCCTGGTTCTTCCATAAAAGTGACCTAATCATGTACTGGAATGCCACATATCACATCAAGTCCTGGTGTATTGTCATATTTCTGTCTGGCTGCAAAAAAAAGGAATCTAGTGGTTTTTGGTGTTCCAACATGTGACGACAACAGGAAGTGTCACTTTTGGCTAACTCAGCTGAAACTCAATGTAAACTTTCTAAAACGTTTAGAGCCTTAAAGAGCCGAAAGAAGCCCCAATATTATCAATACTGATTACAAATCACCAGCCTGTGATCATCACCACATGTTGTCATCTGACCTTTAAAATAATGAAACTATAATGACTGCCTTGCTGTTGTCTGCCTATGCAAACCAACCTAGTTGCAATTTCATCCACATCAGTGCAGACTCACATGAAGAGTTTTTTTTCATATGTCAAAGGTCACATCAGTGACCTTTGATCTCTTTATAATGTCAACACTAGCTCATTTTATCCTAACATTGTTAGATGCTTTGTCACAATTATCATACAGATCATTGACCTCTGACCTCCAGATTTAATCAGTTCATACTGAAGTGTCAAAAACTGCAGATAAACAGAAATTCTTTGCACCAAATGATGAATAAATGTATGTACAATAAGTATGGTACATACAGCTCAATAACATAATACTTTGTGTTGGCTGTGCCCAGTGCAGAACTGCGACAAGTCCCCAGATGGTCAACGTATCACAGTTTGCTCCAAGAAAGACCAATATCCATGACTAAGAAGCACTAGACATTTGATCAACACCTACTTACGTCTGCAGACATTTTCTTGACAGGTAGCTTCACTATAAATGTACTATCATTGACATAATCACTTAAGAATGAAGAAGGACTTTGTTAGAGCACCAGAAAACATCTCAAGGACGTTTGGCTGGACACTCTGCCCGATTCATTTAATCTTGAGTGACATTTTTCTGACGGAGGATTGTGTCAAAGGTTTTTATCTTTCAAAGGCAATTTAGTTGTGGAAAAAAAGCACAGTTTGTTAAAGTCAGACGTTAAAAAGCTGTCCTTAGATTTATTGTTCCATGCAAGTAGCATCGGTCAGATCTGCCATCAGATTCCGGCACCATTTTCTCCTGGTGGGGTTCCAAGGTTTGGATCACTCCTCATGCATGTGCCTGCCCAACATCAGGAAACATGAGGAGGTGGTTAACGACAGCAGCCGAGGCCATTAGCGAGCTGTAGATGTTCAATTAGCAGCCAAAATCACACAGGTGGTGGTGATCACGACATCCAAGGTGGAACAAGGTCCAGGGCATCTGTTGACTCCAGCAGCTCATGCCAGGGAGGCAGCATGTGGACATCTGTTCATCATGGAGCTCCAAATGAACAATATCTCCTTCCCCCTTAAGCACTCAGAACGCTGCCTCTAATCACTGTGACTGAATATTTTATCATCTGCCATGTTTTTTTTTCTAGCTTCACATCTGCAGTTATACACACACACATACACACTGCAATCATCACCAGTGTGAAGGCACCAGGCAGTGCAACCCCTAGATAGAACTGGGCTAGAGTACAGTATGTAGCTGTGAGTGTGATCCTCAGCGGAGGAAACCTAGATACACCAGTGATAACCTGTATATCAAGCTCTCAATCTGCCACACGCTGAAGGGGGAAAATAAATAGCCTTCATCTTGGTGAAAGTGTGCTCTCCTCGTCTGCAAAGTGGTAAATCTTGCCCATTGTGAAAGTGGGACATGCTGAAGCACAGAGGGAAAAGAGACAGCGACAAGGGCACTGGAGCAGGACCACATAGATGGAGGTGGAGAAGGAGGCTGTGGGAGGGGGGTGATAGGTTTCCTCCCTCCGTATAGCCGTCATTACATTTCACTTAGGCTATCTGCATTATTCAGATTCTCCCCTGGGCCATCCTGCTTGGACGACCTTCCCCTCGCGATGCTGCACTGAGATTACATGTTGACAAAGCAATCAATGGGAACAGGCCCAAGTCTGCAAATGTCACTTTTGTCCTCATCTCTCTGAGTTGGTGGTTTTCTCGTTGTGCCCTCATCCTGAAAGGAGCCGGTCATCCAGACCAATTCAGAAGTGTCCCATAATTATAGACTTGTCAGTACTGATTTTCATCAACAACTGTGCATGTGATGATCCGGCAGGAATGTTAATGAGTCCTCAATTGGAGTTAATCAGCTGCGGGCGTCGCAGTGGCCGCCTCAGCATTTCCCCATGGTCCTCTGTGTGGTTGTCAAACGCACACCACAGCGCTGAGTGTTTTGTGATGAGGCCAGCCGACGACAGGACATTACACGACACGACTTTCCTGTTCTCTTATCTTTCTTACTCCTGGGTTTCATAAAGGAAAGTGCTTCTCCAGCAAAATCTTTTATTTTTTCGTCAAAGTTTATGTCCACTCGCTTCACTACTCTTGACTCGATGTTCAGTCCCTTCACTTAATTAGGAGAGCTATTTCTTCTTCAGACAGGCCTCCCAGAGGTTCACGGATTCAAAGAAATTCTTCAGCTAATGGGAGTTGCACAGCACTTTGTTCATTTTAATGCGCCTCGGCTGGGTAATCTTTTGACACCATGTGAAGGGGCTTCTTTAATGGAAAGGTCTGAGAATGTGAAAAGTCCACGGCAAAGCGTGACAACGTCACCGAAACAGTCAGCCTTAAAAGTCACTTCTTTCTGTTTCAGTAATTAATGGTGCTTCACTTTGTACTTGTGTGTTTGGTGTTATTCATGCAGGTGAAAGTAGGTAAAAGTCATGTGATGATTGCATTGTGGATATGTCGTAAGGGGAGGTTGCAGAGTTCAGAGGAGGACTGGCCGCTTGTCGCTGCACACATTGGTATCCATGAATCTTTCCTCTGTGTTCTTTTCTTCTTTGATTTAATTGATTGATTAACCCCAGAATACAACTCAATATTTAAATTAAAACGTTAACCCTAATGTGCCTTTCCACCAATCACTTGATGCTCAAATCATGTATCAGCTTATGACCCTCAAGGGCCAACAAACTTTACACTACAGCAGTGGCAATGTACAAAGTTTGAAATGACAGTAGGAGACCTCCCCAAAGGGGCCCCGCCTCACTCCCTCATACGTTGCCAGTGGTTGTGCATTTCAAATTACAATGACAGCCAGAGAAAATGAAGGATTTTTTGGTTGGTGTCAGATTATTTATAACACAATGGTGATGGACACTGAATTTTTGTCTTGGGCCCCAACATAGACCTATAAAAATACACAACATTAAAGGACAAATGATTCATTAGAGTAGAGTGCAGTGGCAGTTCTAACAATATTTGATTAAATTTGGCTTCTTTACTGCTACATTTTCCACTGTTTGATACTTAATGCTGATCAGGCAGCATATTGTGACATTAGGGTCTGTAAAACAGAAACAATCAGCCTAAAGACTATGAGGAAAGCTAACTCGGCAGATGTTCACCATAATAATCACCTCATCCTCAGTATACACTTCCATCGTCATACCCTGTCAGACACAAACATGTTTGTGGCATCACACATCACCTGGCCTGTGTTTGACATTAATCATCGAAGCAGTTAAATTACCTCGTGGAAGTGTGTAGACTCAAACAGAGCCGACTCCTTCACAATCACAAAAAGCTGGAAAAATGATTCTCTGCTCTCTTGGTTGTAGAAATTCCTCTGAAAATCCCAAACTCAGCTTAATCATCAGACTCGGCCGTTGTTGCGCTAATGACTAGCACACTGTGTGTTTGACGTGCCTGCACCGGATCGGCAGCAGCTGACTGCACACGGAGCCCCGACGCCAGCGGTACTGACAGTGAATTCTAAGTAGGACACCAGGGCTGCAAGAATAAGCTCCTGAAAGCTAGTGGAGCATTTTTTTTTCTTTTTTGGTTTAACTTCCTTTGGCGGCTCAAAGCAAGGATGAAGTGAGGGCAAGCAATGAATCACAATCCACAGTTTGTCCTTCACCTAATTTCTCACCGCCACTGAGGCTCAGATGATTTAACCTGTTGAACACACACATCTTTGCTTTTGTGTGTGTGTGAGCTGCATTTCTCTACTTGGAATTCTTAGAGAAAAAATTAGAAGCAAATCCAAAAATATGATTTGCAAAACAAAACAAAACAAACAGAAAACGAACAAAAAAAAGAAAACATTAAAAAAAAAATCTAAGAAGCGTCCCCATAAGTCTGGATAATGCCTAGACCCGACTTTCAACAGTTTCACTGCATGAAGGATATTTCTATCTCTTAAAGCCCTCACACTGAGTGATAAGAGCCTTCTTACAGATTTATTGCATGTCACACTTTGGGCCCAATAAGATTTTGGTCATAATCTGTGTCAGACAGATAAGATTTTGAGAAATGTCAGACTGTCTGCTGAATCACACCACTCCATGTAAATACAACACACACTCTTATCTGTGTGACACTGATATGTGAGGTGCGCTGTGGCATTAAAGCTGACATTCCAAAACAGCATATGTGCACACTGACGTGATATTTACATGCATCCTACAGAGAGCTTACATTATTAGGCCTAGCTAGTTTTATTCAGTGTCACGCTGTGCTGGATGGTAATGGTTAGCATCCATTCCTGGTTACAAATACAACTTTGACATTTTTAAGGCTGAAATTAAATTACCTGTCTTTCAATGTACATAAAAACTTTACTTTTGTTTTGTTTTTAGGTTTTGGGACTTTTTTAGACTTTTTATTGTCTGTCTTGAGCATCAACTGTGGTGGAACAGTTCAGGTAAACAGGACCCATAGCCAGCTTTAATAACAAAAGCTCCAGAAAAACAGGCAAACAAAGACAGCGAGCGAGCCGAGCAGTTTCCAGGAGACAGAAGAGCAAAAGTCCAAAAACACAAGTAAGGCGAAATGGAAAAATCCAGGGAGAAGCTTGATTTCAAAATTACAAACAAGGCAGAGATAATGTAGGGAGGCAAGAAATTAAAGTTTATCAAGTATCACGCATGACGGTAACCCGGGAAACGGGGGGTGGTGAGTAGAAACAATACCTACGCTGAGGGACTGATCGGATAATTGGAACCAGGTGGTACCTAATTATCAAATCACAGGAAGTAAAAACAAGAAGTAAGATCATTTCAAAGTAAAACAGCAAGTGAAGAGTAAGGTTTTATGACTAAGACTCAGGCCAGGTGTGTAGGGAGAAGGGTTAAAGCTATATAGTGCATTCAACAAATCTCACAATGGATCATGGAGAGTCCTCTACTGCTGAATACAGATCCCCACCAGAATTAAACTGTGACAACTCAGCTTTAATATAGTTATAGTGGATCACAAATTGATTATGATGGCATTTTCAATTTAGAGACAGGCATAATTTACATAAACAGCTGAAGCCAGAAATCTCAGCAGCAAATGAGGTAATCATCGACCCTTTTTTCTTTAATCAACAGCTCAACAATGTATCCATATGGACGTATTGTCATGTGTGAGCACAGCTATACCTTACAGAATGAGCAGGCATTTTTATGGCAAATAAATAATGAAGAACGCACGTGGAAAAAAAGAAGACGAGCAGCTTTATCATCACATTCCACATTTGCTCTTTCTATGGCTGAAAGCTCCGTCTGTTGGCAGCTGTCCCTCTCTGCCTCAGACGTAATCATCCCCAGCAGAATTTGAGGCCTCAATCACAGAGCTTGCATGCACAACGTGCACCGTCAGAGGAGCGGTGTACGAGACAGATCTGCATGAAACACCTGGGGACAGTCATTACAGCCTCGCCAGCCTATCAAGCTTTGAATCCAAGAAGTACTCCCAGAGGTGTACGAGGAGCTGCTGAGGCTGGATATGACTGGAAATATTGATGTTTTCTTGTTACTGTTGTGAGATGCTGAAATTTGGTAAGATAAAATATCCATGTCTTATAAGGCAATTTAGATGGTCCACACTGAAAATCCCAACAGGTTATATTCTGAGCCTTTGATATGAGCTATATCAGTTCATAACATTTGCCAACATAACCATTACTTTATAATGATTATTACTATTGTGGCTGTGCATCCAAACAAGAAAAGTTCAGTAGTACATGACCAAATGAGAGTAGTTTGAAGCCTTATTAATTTGGCCTCCTGGTTTATATCCCTCATTATGGACTTGAATATGTCTAATTTTACTGTAAGTTCATTCTTCATCATTCTTGGGTGCTCCACTCTGTTTAGGGGTTGGAGTACCAGTGAATATGTGGAAAAAGTTACATGCCGTAAAGCCTTTTGTGTCTCCAGGGGAAGCTGTGTGAAGTTTGATAAATTGCCTCCAGTGAAACTGTGATCTGAAGACTACAAGTTTGAAAATGAAAGAAATCTGTGTGTGTGAAGAAGCAAGCTTACCTCTGCAGACCTCCACCACCTGCTCCTCTAAGGTCTCCTGGAGGCTACCTGCTTTAGGCTACATAAACATTAGTCTCCATATTTCAAATTTGTCCTCACCTCAGATGGAATTCAAGACAAGCGACAAAACACTTTATTGCAGTCGCCCGTGAGGCCAAACGATAGGGAAGGGAGTATTTCTTCCACCTGATGGCCACCTGACAGAGTGTGTGTCCCGATAAAGACTCAGGTTAAGGTTAGGTTAGACTGAGTAACAGCAGGAAGGTTAAGTAGAAAAAATAAGGCTCTCTCTAATCTGAAATCTGAGGCGGGAAACACAGTCTGACTTTCAATTAACATTTCCGTGCCCTCCCCATCACTCCAAATTTGCATCACCGTGCACACCTCGCCTGAGCCGGCCTCACAGACATATATATACTTGTTTACGGGAACAGAAATTGGAAACTGGAGTATAACCCGACTTTTTGGAGGACATCCTGTTAGGGAAATGATCAATCTACCATATCAGCCATCTCTCCCCAAACAGCCTCACAGCTCGGGATCAAAGGCTCGGGGCATGACAGATGTCGCAGCCTGCAGAGGGAGGGTTCATGGGGGGGTCGAAATTACAAGAAGAACACTGTGAGCAGGCGCACATATGTTACTAGAAATTTAATCTAATATTTTAGTGCATTTTGAGAATTTAGTGCCAGGCAAACTCCTAAAATGTCACAACATCAGCTCGGAATACTCCAAACGTGTTTAATGGATATATTGGCTGTAAATTAACCATTGTCATCATCATATAAAATGCTTAGAATGTCAGAAATCATAAAAAGTTTGCAATTTTAAATCATCATTGGTTCTTTCAGAGATGTAAACCCTACAAGTCATTAAAGCTGGTAATTACCAAACTATGTGAAAACAACCAGATGACATGATTGTCTATTGATTCTGTATGTTGTGCTGTGAATAGACTTTTCTTCGGTTGCCTGAGGCAAAATGTGTATCAGGACCAGCAAGCATCTTTTACAGTTGCATGCAGTAAACACGATTTCCAGCCTATGATATCCGTTGTGTTTCTCAGACACAATAAAGCCGAATAAATGCCTTGAAAAGCACTAAATAAAAATGTCTCTTGCTCTCACATAATGAGCCGTGTTCTCCCTCCAAACAAAGATGCAACTTACTTCGCAATCAGCAGGACTTTGATGTGACGGCTGGGTCATCATTTCAAACCCTTCTCCTTTCAAAAGATGAAACATAAGCCCAGATATTTATGCTCCATTATTTAATGGTGCATGATACTAGTGCAGCAGAAACAACATTCGTCTTGGTTGCAGCAGTCTCTCAGTATCTACTATTGATCTCAATCCTCAGTCCTGCTGCTGGAGTAGATCGGTGTCCCTGTCTACTCACCATACAGGCTGGCTTTGTTTAACAATCAGATTGATCACTTGGATTTTTGTTTCTGCTTCAGAACAGAGAGGACACTCTGAATTATAAACACACTGCGAAAGACGTGAAGCTCAGCAATATTTGCCCCCTCTTTTTTTTTTTTTTTTACCGACCTCAACAGGAGGCGGTGACGCAGATTGATTTTGTTTTGTTGTGAGTCTGTGTGATAAGCATGGGGAAAATAATGAGCATTGTCTCATTAATGGACAGAGAATGCATTATGGGTCATACATTCCTAATGAATTATGCATAAGGTATAAACAGCCACCGTGGCAGCTGGCTACATATCATCAGAGAGGCCGAATCATTTTGTAGCGAATGTTTGATCATGTCTGCTCCAATGGAATGATACTTAGAGACACTTCTTTGACAGCACTGGATTGAAAATGCATTATGGTAAAGTGGGAAGGCAGAGCTGTTTGTTTTGTATGGGGATGTTAAAGGGCTTTCTGTAATGAGCAAACATTTTGTCACTTCGATATCACAGGAGAGTTACAGCTGAGGGAGTGTGCTCACATTTCTGATTCATTACTGAGATCCTTTCTTCAAATAAAAACTATAGTCAGTCACAGGAGGGTTTTGAACCAAAATGGTTCGTCCTCTCTGGAGTACGATTGTCATGAGATACCATTACAACCAGGTTTTCAGGTTATGAGTCACTGTGAAGTTACATTTTGACCTGTGGATAATAGAATTGAACATATGGCTTCCAAATAGCACATTTCATCCCCATGAGACCTGCATGAATTTAATAGAAATGTTATTTTACATACTTTGCAATATGTCTAACACAGTATGTGGTATTTCTGCCAGTGAGAAAAGAATGTAGAAGGTCAAAGATATGAAGGGGTTCACCCTCTGGAGAGCATCTTCAATAAATGTCACTAATTAGTCACAAGCAGTAGAATATGCCATTTAATTAATAGCGGTTGTACCAAACAAATAAATGAACATCCTTACAACTTTTTGTTTGGTCTGACAGCTTGTGAGACTAAAAGATGATTAAAGAAGTTATTTTATTATTATTATTATTTATAGTAGCTGCAATTAATATTCAGAAAGAGTCTCACCTATAACCAGAAACAATTGCAAGGATGGAGTCCGTCAAACAATACATTTGTTCCTGTCAGTCCAATAAACTATGTGAGCTTTTATAGCTCAGTTAATTACCTTCTCTTGCACACAAAAGGACACATTATAGTCAGGAGGTGAGGCCACTTTGGAAATGACTGGGTTAAAGTCAAAACCCATTTCTGTGGAAGCTTAGAGAAACACAGAGAAGGCTTTAAATGTTGCTGTTGTCACCTACTTACTTAGCTTTGGGCTAAAGGTACATATTGAAATAAGTCAAATTAATATATATATATATACAACTCAAATCTTGCTCCTCAAAGGATGCATCATTTCCATGAGATTGTAGTTGACCATTCTAGTCTAACCAGCAATAAATCGAGATGTTAATGACAGTTGTCAAGTGTTGATGTGACTCTTAATGATGCTAAATATAAATTCCACATGTTCCACAAAAGCAGAGCTGTGCAGGATAAACGAAGCTTCTTCACACTGCAGAGAACCGTAGCAATGCAGCAGAGAATATAGCTGCAACTTAATGTGACACAAACACACTGGAGTGCAATATTCACACCAGCTGTAATTTAACATTGGGAAGTATAATCTCATCATCCCTGCAGAATTATAAAACTGTCATCCGCTGATAATTTGCAGACAGACAGTATAGGTGAGTGTGCTGGTGCAGAGCGTGAGTTTCAGGGAGAAGTTCTCTCCCTCTCCAGCTGGGAAGCAGGAACGACGCTCATCAGTGCTCGCCACACTTCTGCCTTCTGGAGCGGAGAGCTTTAGCCCATCAAATCCTGTTTACAAGACATTTGAAGGACAGAGATAAGGGGTTTACTTTTTCTTGCCAAAAGAAGAAAAGGTACGGATATATGAAAAAAAAGTGCTTAAAGTGCAAAAAAGATTAAACAAACTGGATTTATAATCAGTGAAGTCTGAGAATTCACGGGAGACCAACTTGTCAATACCTGTGATAAAGCTTTACAGCTGTATTTATATATGGACTGGTACGTCTAATAAGTGTATCCCAGTTGTGTCAGAGTAAACACATCATCCAGCATGGACTGCTTTTGATTTTTTTTTTTTTATTCCCCCCTCACGATGCCCAGAGATTGAGCGCTGATTGCCTGTCCCCTGCTGTCCTGCAGCATGGGAGTGATCTGCAGGCGTGAGGACAGCAGGCCATTATTCAGTCTTTAGATGTGCTGCTTCTTATCAGCACACAGGGTTGACTGAGGCAGCTGCTCTTGTCAACATGCCAGTGTCTGAGCGTCCTCGGGGTAAGGGGGGTGGGGTGGGGATGTTGGGGTGGGGGACAGGATTTGACGGGCCGCTCAACAACAAACTCTTCCCCCTACCAAAAAAGAAATAAATAAATAAATACACAAGCACACAGCATCTTCCAGACAGCGCGTGTCGTGCTACTCCAAAGTACACGCTTCCACTCCAACCCCATCTCTCGCCCTCAGCGGGGGCCGATGTCGAGCGTGGAGGGCGTGGTGGAGGAGGTGTTTGACAGGTGATGGCCGCAGAATGAGGCTGACAATCTTCGGACACTTTAAACAGAGTGGAGATGACTATCTAAAATGAAAAACCTGTTCCCTGCTTTGATGATTTGCCAGTCTGGATTAAAAAGATATCAGCGGTGTTTACCCACAACGGCTGACACATTGTGTTGCAATGCCCTTAGCAGCAGAACGTTTGTTCAATACGTGTAATGTTATGTATGAATGTATCGGACATATAGAGGTGAAGACCTGGAAACCAATAATGGATATACAAAAGGCTCGCTTTCAGGAAGTAAGTGACGGGGTGACACGAGTAGTCATGACCCTTGTCAAGCAGTCAAGGGTCATGTGATTAAGCTGTGACAAATCAGGGAAGGATAATAGGATAATGTGGAAAAGCTGAATGAAAAGTTTGAGAAAAGGTCCTGAGGAGTCAAGAAACTCTTTACGAATCAGCCTCTGGAGACAATGAACATCCACAAAAATCTAATCTGACCACTAGCTGTGGTGAGACTCCGGGACAGACCAATATATGCCACAGCTGTCCACAGCACTGGACTGCAGGCTAATGGGATGTCAAAATGGCATATTTCCCAATTTTTTGGCGGGTCAGACATCATTATGGGATGAAACTGGAAGTCTGCAGAAGCTGTTTCCCGAATTCAAAACCTCAGACCTTCTCTCCGAGTCTGCCTCTTCAGGTGGTCGCCTCCTACCTGCAGCCCTGCAGCAACTGCTTTCAGTCATCTACTTTTTCACAGCCTGAAACAGCTTCCTAATTATTCCTAATAGGATGAATGCAGAGGCAGCATCAGGAGCCTTCATTTCTTGTTAACAGGCTGAAAAAAATGATTCTGACAACAGAGATTCTGACTGTGTTTGCTTACCTGAATGTGAGCTTCTGGGAGCAGTTTACATTACATTATCTTGCATCAAATTACTATGTTTTTTCAAATCCTGTGGGTGGATTAAACCTGCAGATGGAGAGAGGCCCACAAACACTCTATTCTAAATTTCCCAACTTGGAGATTTTATTTGTTTTATCCTTGCACAATTAAGTCTTTTTCAGGCACAAATTGATGTTTATTGTCTTACAGTTATATTAGAACACTACAAATACAAATGTGTGTATTATTTCTGAGGAAATCTGATTTTAAAAAGTATCTTATTAAAACAAAGCTTTAATGGAAGAACTGTTTGCTACAGTGGAACAAAGGCAGACTATCTGCACATGCACATGTATTCTTTTACCTTAACAGCAAATATAGAGGCTAAGAAGCTGCTTTAGAAAGTCAAACATCTGACACGCACTGACAGCCCTGATTTATCCACAGGTAGGTGGATAAAGGAAATCAATGGCACTCTCTGTGGTTTGTATGCATAATACACACATACAGCACTTATAGGAGTCCCTGGGACCTCTTTGCTAACACATTGTGATTTTCTGGTGTTAGCACAATTCTTCTAAAATGACTTAATCCTACTTTAATGCACAATAATGTGGCTAAATCACACATTTCTTCTTCTAAAGTTTACTTTTAAATATGAGATCTGCCTCTCCGATGCTTATAATCTGGAAATAACAGAGAGAAAGAAAAGAGACAGCTTCATTTTGAACCGTGGCTGGGAGATTACATGGTGGATGAGATCTCAGCCTTGTCTGTTTGAAGTGCAGCATGTTAAAAGGACCACCTTCATCATGCTGAACCTAGCGTTTATACCGTGCCACCGCCATCGGATCTGTTGCTGAGGCTCTCCATGTCCACGTCGCAAAACAACAGGGGAAAAGTGCTTAATCAGTCACAATCCTATCAAAGACAGAATGAAACATAAATGCAGGTGTAGTGTATAGTATATTGTGCTCCATCAGTGCATATCATTGTGTTGACATGAATATTTACACATACTGAGGTATGGATCAATCTTAGCTGACTTTCCTCCTGCATTAGTCTCTGCCAGCCCCTCTTAAGGTGACCGTGCTCCGAGTGCATATTAACCATGTCATTTACCAGCTGTTCCCATGTCACAGACTCCTTCAGTGTGACAGAAGTTGGGGGCTTAAAATAGCAAGTACTCCTCTCAGAAAATCCTATCTAAAATTAAGCCATGTTCAATCATACATAAGACAAATTTCAAAGGAACGCGGCTGAATAATGGAAGAAAAATGGAGATTTCCCTCAATGCAGCTTTTGTGTTTTACATGTTTAGCTGTTATACCTTCACTCTGCCTTACACAGCTGGCAGCATGCCCCAACATGAAAGTCAGTCTCATCTTCATCCAAACAAGGGATTGTCAATTCCAACATGTTGCAACTCAACAAAAGCCTTTTACACTGCAAGAAGGAAAGCTGGAGGCTTGTTTTCCCTCTTTATTGTGGATTTTGTCTTTAGTCTCTTTGCATTTTTACTTTACACTGTAACACCCAGAAGGTCTATAATTCTGTGCGTACACACACACACACACACACACACACACACTTGTGTAGTTTGCACAAAATGGTTTGGAAGTCCTGTTTTCTCCTCTGCAAATACATCTCTGAATCAGAAAAGCTAAGCTGCTAAAATATGCTGAGACTCAACTGAAAATCCAGCCTCAGTGTCAGCTTGTATAATGAGCACAGAGTCAGGATAAGTCAAATTACAATTCTGACAACCTTGATTAGACCTTCCATACAGTCATTTTTTCATATTAGGATCTGCTCTTAAACAGAAGTATTGGTTTGACTTGATCAATTTATAAAATTGATGAAGCCCCACCCACATTTGGTCACTAATATTCCTGCCAGACACAACACATAGTTGCATTTCTGCTAATATCGCTGCTTTAGGAGTCCAACGTTCGAGCCCCCTGACGCCGCAAGCTGTTTTGATTTCACATGATGTTAAGTCTACCATCAGGGCCCCGATGAACACAAAGAGTTCACACCCACATTCCATTTTCAAGGACTTAAACATGGACATCCTGTCATTCTTTTCTGGGGAGGACGACATAAAAATAAATAGAACAACAAATCCTTATCTGCAAACATTCCATGCAGCAGGAATAAACAAAGGACACAGACACGTGTTTTGACAACCCAACAAGTATTCGAATTTTATTTTTTCACAGTGATGTGAACATGATAAAAAAAACTATATTCTTCATGTCAGTCAACCAGATTACCTTTAAAGAAGGTAAATAATTTAAGAAGTCTTCAAGATGCCAGAAGCTGTTTTTCTAGTAAACACTCCACACACACACACAGACAGAGTCAGCAGTAGGACATGTCTCTGGCTCTCCGGCTGGCAGCCTGACAGCAGCATCTGCGAGAATCTGAGCAGTGCAGTTGATGACACTCTGCTCTGAACTGTCATGGGAGCAGATGGTTTATCAATTCAAAGTAAAAAAAAAAAAAGATAGATAAATAAATAAAAACAGAGAACCGGGCATTTGGAAACAAACAAACAAACAAACAACTGAATGATCAAAGTGTATCTGGCCTTTGGATCCTTTTCCTCATCTCAAAAATGCATGAAAAGAGGAGCGCATTCTGGGAATTATAGCTGCTTGGAAAGGGAACCTTGTGTAGTGGGAAAATGTTTTATTCTCTTTCAGATTGATAGTGGGAATACTGCAATTCAAGCCATCTAGAGAGAGAGATACACTTTTTATGCTGCATAGAGGTAGAGAGCGCAGCAATAGAGGAGCTACTGAACAATAAAAGCCATATTGACATGTCTGGGGATTTGTAGGGATAAAAACAAGCTTGTTCGATGTAAAAACACACAAATGAGTCCAACCTAAGTGCTGAGTTTGTTTCATAGACGTGTTTGAAAGTGACTTTGTAGTTTATAGGAAATTCGAGTTTTATTGTCTGGATCGATGTTCAAAACACAACTTTATTTGTGAAAACGCTCTTCTGCTGATGCAACCACGGGTGATGAATCCATTTGATTTGCCTGAGTTTGCATCCATGTAATGACTTTACAATCAGTCCGATCTAATGTGATGTGTCTCTCGCAGCAGATTTTCATGGAAAATTGAGTTTTCCACAACCTGCCAAAACGAATCTGTGAAGACGGGGGCGGTTTAAAAAATGATCTCCCATATTTCACGTTTCACCCTTTGAATTTTGGAGCCTTTTGAAGAGCTCTGAGTTTATCAGTCAGGTACTAACAAGCGTGGCTAAAGTCCTTCTTAAAGGTCACCCATCCATTGAGAGGTGTGGACTTTCTGAATAATTCATCTTCACTGTTATCCTTTGGAAATTGAGAGCAGAAAATCAATTATACATGCATGGCACTGCGGTCCATATTTACCGCCTCAGTGTCTTAGGCAACGTTTACTTTTTAATTAGTAGATAATCAACAAGTATAATGGATTTTTACAATGTGGAGGTGTGTAGTTCCATCAGATGAATCACTTCCAGCAGGTGGAGATACTTTTGATACAGTGCAGGCACACTTTACAATGTGGGCAACAAGGTCAGAGTCGATGTTAACATGACTCTGCTTCTACCCTCCACGGTAAAACGGCACCTGGCTGTGCTGTTTCTGAGTCTAGTGGGAATACACAAGTAAGACTGAGGTCATAAAACGCTGATTCTAGCACAACAGTTGATTTTTAATCCTTTTTTATTTAACCCTCAGATCTGAACCTATACAAGCAGGATTCAGACAGGAGTTAGTCTTTTAAAAAATGACATTAATATTCAAAATATATTGATTTCCTGCTTTAGGTGGCGATTTGACTGGTGGCTGGAGACAAATATTGAAATCAGGAAGTGGCGGTAACTGTGAGGTAACAGCAATATCGAACAAACGTAGACTATGCTCAGATTTTTGAATCAGACGTCACTTTCAATAAAATCGCATAAATAGATATATATGATATGTGGCCATGTGACATGAATGAGTATGGGCATGTCAGAATCACATGCAGCTTTTCATCTATATGCATGTTCTGAGCATTGTTGTCATTGACCCGCAGCAGCAGCAGCATTTTCTTCTAGTGACACAGATGCAAACAATCAATGTGCATATATATGGTAAATATTCAGAGGGTAGCGATTGTTATACCAAAGTCAGATATGAGTCAATGCAGCAGTGATTAACCCCTCACAGCCAGCTCCCAATCAGCGATCATATGGTCTATTTGAAATCCCCTTGTGAGGGTATCGTACCGTTGAAGCAGCGCCAGGAAGTGATTTAACTCAACCTCTCACTCTGCGCATGTGCAAACACAGAAGTGGAAGTAGAAGTGGAAGCAGGTAGACAAGAACTTTAGATTTAATTTAATTTAATCTTTGCACACAGAATGGTGCAAATTGACGAGGCAGCGTGTTTCTCTCAGGTGGAAAAAAGCCTTGGAGCCTGGAAAACAGAATTAATTTGTAATTTCTTACTAGAATACAAAACATATTTCTTTAAAAAGTAAGATTGTGACATTTCATTTTATTCTCCCTAAATTGGCTTTCATTTTGAGGTCTAACAACATGGTAAAACCACTCATCTCTTTTAGCAACTAGCTTGTGTCACAGTTGCTTTTGTCCAGGCTGCTGTAATCACACAGGGACTGAAGGCACATGTTTCAGCTTGTTTCAGACAATCAATCCTTACTTATTTCTACTATATTATGTCTCTATTGAGTAAAGACATGATCAATCAATGATGTTATGGGGGACTTTTAGGATCCATTGAAAAGAGATAAAAATAGATTTTAGCATTTACATTGTCATCATCGTACGCTGTTTGCTATTAATACCCTATTTTTCTTTGCTGTGTCCTCAGACTATTTGCAGCTGAAGTGACCCATTTTCCTCACAGCGATCATTAAAATTCATTAAACATTAATCTGATCTGCCTCTAATTTAAGAGACATGTGACAAATCACCTACCAGCCTTGGCATACAGCCGTCACTACATCCTCTTGAGATGAAACTCAGCCTTTCTGAAAAACCACAGCTGCTCCATAGCAACCGAGCAGCCTGCCAGAGCCAATCGCATTCCAGCGATCATCTTTTGGCCCTTGTGGGTGGCATTTTAAAGAGCCTGTCGTCACATGTGGAAGGAGAAGGATAATGGTGAGAGAGCACTCCCGTCGTGGCCTATGGCAAATGGAGCAGCGATGTTCAGAGGAGTGTGAGCTCCTCGGCTACCTTGGGATGTCCTTGAAAAGACTGTTGTTGATGTCATTTTCTGCCCATGTAACATCACTTCTCTTTAGCCTTTTTTTTTTTCTAGCAGAAAAACACTTTGAGTCCCCATGTGAACCCACACACTGGACGAAAAGTGAAGACACACCATTTCAGGCTTTTATCTCATACATCTATAATCTATCTATAATAAATGTTACATCATTTTAATTAATATTTAGGCAGAACATTGTTATGCTGATGACTTTTCCAAATGAAATATTTAATTTAAATAACAGCTTTGACTTAACTTAACAAAACTTAACAAATGAGCTTCATCATTGACTGTCAATAAATATGGATGACATGACAGCTTCCCTACAAGTGAGGACAAAACATCTGGTTGCTGTATAAGTCATAAACACCAAATCTCTCCATTAAGGGGACACAGACCCAGCAAAAAACCAAAAAAAATAATTTAAGTAAACCTGTATTGTAGTTTCAAGATGGTGTCTTTTTCCCACAGGGCAGCCTAACTTTTGAAGCATGGGTCTTTTGCAGTTTCAGTTGAATTTTCAAATAGCTCAGTGAACAAATGTAGAGCAGAATGTAAGTGCAGCTAAATTACCCATTTACATATTCGTATTATGTAATTAAACAGTTCTCCTACACCCCTGTTGACTGTGCTGTTTATCACAGTGTAATGTGTTGCATCAGTGGGCCACTTCTTTTGTTAGCTAGGAGAACACTTATTTGTTGGTATGCTGTCACACTGAAATCTCCCATTTTTTTCTCCTCCACATGCAGTCTGGCATCTATCCATGTATTTAATTGCTTTACAACCTCTGAGAGCCGAACAACTTTCCCTGCCAGCGATTCATTTTACATTCCCACGGTTTCAGCACCTCTAGAATACACTGCCTTGTTCTCCTCCGCCTGCTCCGACAGCCTGCCTGATGAAGTTCACCTGAAAATCTGGGTAATAAATCAAGGCACCTTGGTTGTCCAGTTGATAACAGCTCATACTCAGCAATTATCTGCTGAATCAGATTGGTCACTGGTCAAGTCTAGGGAGCCATAAATCTGTGGCACCTTCTGATCTCCAAGATATATCCAAGGGAAATGAGCGCAGTGAGGAAGCTGCTGACTTGTCAGGAGACAGCAGGCAGAAGCTAGAGATAGGACTTACATTGAATGAACAGTGTGTGAGATGTTGCTTTGCTGAAATGAAAGGCAGCCTCAGACCTTTTAACACCTTTAGACAGCTCCTTAATTGAAACCAATTCCAGCCTGTTGCCTCTCACTGTGGCAAATTGGCCTCATTTTGGAGCAGTAATAGTAGGACAGAGGTGGTTAATATGATTCTTTTTGCTAGAGTAAAATAATAGAGCACCACCACAAAATGCCAGCAACAGTGCAATCAACTAACAACCAGTTTTCCAAATTACACTGACAGCTCAGCCATGTACTGCGGCTCTTCCATCACCCCCACATGTGACTCACATAACCTTCATTTGAATTCCAACTCACGGTGCGAGCCCCACAGCCGAGTGCCACGGAGCACTCTAGTCCACTGCGATAGACGGGAGTTGTTTTTTTTTTTTGTGACAAAGCACTCCGGGGCCCACCTCCTCTATTTCACCACTGAATGGTTCAGTGGTGCAGTTAGAGGTGATAAATGATTTATTTTCTTCAGCGTTCACCACAGTTGCTCAACTTTGCCCGAGCTGTTACCACTCATAACGCTGTATGATTTATGTGGGAACATTCTCCAACTCTAACTTTGGTGTTTTTTTTTAATGCTCTGCTGCATGAACGGGAACGGATAATACTGAAAAAAAAAACAGCTGCACCAAACACCAAGAGTTCCACATGAATAATGCAGCTCTAGAAGGAGATCTATCGAGTGCTGAACCTTGATTTCTGATGGCCAATCAGGACAATCAGTGTGATAATTGAGGATTATTGATCATTAGTTTGATTATTGAGGATCATCCTCAATGATCAGTGTGATTATTGAGGATGATCATGTTAACCTGTTGGAAAGTTTAAACATCATAATAAAGATGCATTTTGGAAGAGACTGTGAGAACACTTGGATAACTTGCCTCCAAGTTTCACAATCAAAGTGTCAACGGATCATTTGTCAATACTGCAGCACTGTTACAACGAGTCGACCATTAGGTTCGCACGGTTATCTGGTCGGTAGAAAAAAGGCCGTGCCATTTGATTGAGCTGACAAAAAGTCTGAGCAGCAGTGAGGATTATGTGCGAAAAAAAAGGAATCAATCCTTCCCCTCAACACATAATGGCACACAGGGCATTGATTGTGTTGCAGACATTTGTAGATGTGAAAAGTGAGCAACAAGGAAAAGTTTGTCGCTTGATGCATGATTGTTGCATGACGAGGGTGCCTATTTTTCATATAGACACACAAGGTTTGAGCTCTCCTTGTATTGTTTGATCAATAAATAATCCAACATTTTCATTGGCTCAATTTCTACTGATAGGTTGATCAGTTGGGAAAAAGAGTCGTGCAGCGATGAGATGTTCTCTGCAGTCCTTGTGTGCAGAGTCTATTAAACTGGCGTGCAGCTGAGATGAGACAGCGGCGAGCCTCGGCTGCGTTGTCAGCAACACTCAAAAGCAGACAGGACATCCTGCTGCAGGTTTCATCCCTCGTACTGGGACACCAGTTCACACAAACAGATTCTCTGTGATGATGCAGGCGTCGGCTCACCGTGACATTTTTGTTTTTGTTTCTTCGCCTGAACTCCTCAAATCCTGTAGCTGTCAGCATCGATGTTCTCTTTGTGGGAACGAGAGGCCGGTTCTCCTCCTCATTATGCATGACCTCCTCCCTGTTTGTCTGCACCTGCCCTTGCATCCTGCCCTCCTCTGCCTGTCACACAGCATAATCGTATTCACAGAGTGGAAATCACATTACATATTAACTGCCACTGTGGAAGGGTTCAGGGTGGTCGCTGGACAAGCCTAATGAATGCCTAACCATCAAAATGACAGTGATAATGGCATGAAAGGAGTCACCCAAAATATCCCAGCTCTCCTCCACCTGTCCTCCTTCTTCTCCTGCCCCTCTGGGTAGAATCTAACACACACACACACAGTCGTCAGTTGTCTGTCACACTGTTACCAATCAAGAAAAAAAACTCTGTCACTAAAGGGTTTAAATGTCATCCAATGATGGGGATATAATGCTGCTGATTACACTTTACTGTCAGAAGTGAATTCTGAAACCTAATTTAATCTTTAAATTGTACTTCCATCAAACAAAATAAATCCCATAAGTGACCGATCGTCACAA
The DNA here is from genome assembly GCF_900634625.1 of Parambassis ranga. Lineage (NCBI taxonomy): Eukaryota > Metazoa > Chordata > Actinopteri > Ambassidae > Parambassis > Parambassis ranga. The sequence goes on from NC_041029.1 coordinate 8,638,162, forward strand.
TGTCACACGTGAAACGTGTCAAACTGTATTTTGGTCTGCAGCAATAAAAAAAAAGATATATTTTGCATGCGACACATTAAAGGCACTGCTGTTGTTGCTATAGTCTCTTTCCTTATATTCCCGCACACAACCACCACTTGTGTTGTGTGCTTTGGTTGCTACCCTGTTTGTGAACTGTAAAATCAATTTGGGCATAAAATCCTCTAGTGTGGGTCTGTTGAAAAAAAAAAGCGACCTGTTACCCAAATTCAGCCCAGAAGCAACCTCTGAGTGACCCAGCTTATGAGAAGGCTGTGAAAAAACACACAAGCCTTCCTACAGTAGTATCGGCCACAAATGCAATGTTTCTACACGACTGCATCTCACAACTAGCGCTATGCTACCATAACGTGGTCATGCAGCCCAACAGACAGCAAAGGGTAGCAGTGAATAAACTTAAAAAAAAAAAATGTTAAAACTGTGTGGCCTAGATTGACGTCTTGGACTGACTAAGGGACTTCCTTTGCTGTGGAATGGTGGCAGGTGGCAGTACTAAATCAGGCCAGAGAAACAACACTGAGCTACAGTAGAAAGACACAATCACCCGGAGGAGTTGGGTGGTAAAAGTTCTAGTACTGACTTTCACCCAGGAGGGGTTGCCTCCCCAGCTGGACCATTATTCTTCCATTTTCTTATGTCAAGCAATGTGAAAATACACTGACAGAAAATGTTTGCTACAAACATCTTCCTTACATCTCATGCTATTTTTTTCTTTTCACAATGCATAGAAGGAAGAAATGCTGCTTAAGTGGGAGCTGCGGTGTCCTCCTGTCAAAGTCACACACTTTAGTATCCCGGCCATCCACCCCAACATCCTCCCTGGAGAGTCTCCTCTCTTACACTCATCACATTACTTTGACCTTTGCTGCTCGCAGAGGTCAGACACATGAAAGAGGTCACCTGTCAGGAAACAGGTGCACACATGAGCCGTGCTATTTTCTGACTATCCTAACAGATTTATGTTCCATTAATCCATTAAATGTTTCTGCAAAAAAATATAAACCAGTAACATGTTCAAGGCAACATTACTGCCTTGAGAAATCCATATTAGTGTCACTACAGTGCAGATCAATTAAGTCAAAAGGTCTTCAGTGTGTGCTGAGCTGATGAGCAGAGGGAAGGCTGGAGTCTGATGGGGTCAATGTGATAACTAAAGCAAAGCTCACATCACCCAGACGATCCCAAGCCAAGTGAATATTCATTAAATCCTCCACAATAAGAGAGAATTTAATCTGCCAATTTAATTATGAGGCCAGCGCTCAGGAAGGCTTTGGTCTAGATTCTGTTTCCCTGGGAGAATCGCCCTCTATCCCCATCTCCCACAATGAGACAGAGAGGTAGAAGGAGCAGTTATTTGACCGGCAATGAACAGAAAACTAGCCTTTACTGCGTTTGCACATACCAGAGGAGGAATAATGAGCTGAGGATGAGAAGAGATAGGATGCAACTATACAGCAGCGCGGCTCTTACTTCTCTGTGCAGCCTGTTAGTGGGAGAAAACAAGCAATATCCCCACAGCACAAATTAGGACAGCAGAGAAACAGGGACTGACTGAGGATGGGAAATGATATTCCTGAGCAGGATGCAGCGTCAGTAATGGCTTTCAAATAGCTTTTTTACAACATGGCTTCCCAACACTTCTGGGCTTCTAATGTGGAGTGAGTTACTCTGCAACCAGAAGTGAAACTCTGAGAAGAGCCAAGAGGGCCTGAGGATCTGTAAACATGAGACGGAAACACACTGCAGCACAGCAGCCTGTCTTATCAGGTGTTTTTGTAAATGATTTAGAACAAAAAAACAGAAGGAAAAGAGTAACAAAGAGGTGAGCACAAAAAACAAATAAATAACATAAGAAGCAGAAAAAAGGGAAAAAAGACAATAAATAGAATAAAATATTAACAGAAACAACACTGTGGGGGGGGGGGGGGGCACAAGGAAGTATAGGAGCACAAAGACTGCAAAGGCAAGTGGAAAAACTGAGTGGGGAAGCACATGTATGTAATGAGACACAGGTGGAAACAATAAGGGGTGGAGCAGCTAATTTAAGAGGAGTCAGATTGACAGGAAGTAATACAAACTGAGATACACAAGGAAAGCTGAGTACCAAAATAAAACAGGAAGTACGAGGCACCAAAAAAAACTGACTGACACATGGGGACTACAGAAAAATACAGGAAACCGAACTAAGTATAAGCAATGTACACTAAATGACCACAATTCACACTGAAGCTAACACCTTGTCTTGTTTTGTATAACTAGAAATACATGACTGCAGAAAGTACATTTTAAAAGCTATTTAATGTAAAATTAAAGTGGGAGTGTGATAGCAGCACTTTTATGTGTTGAATGTTCAAACAAAACACTAAAAGAAAGTGTCTCTGAATCTGATATCACTTTATTCAGTTTAAGCCGGCTGTGTAGGTGTGTTTGGTTTCTTGTGTTAGACATAATTGTTCACCCTAATGAACGCCTCTACAGTATACTACACTCAAGCTGTGAATCTGCATTCAGAGTACGGTCGCAGTCTCATCTCAAGACCACATCTAACTGCACACAGGATGCTCTCTGCTGAAAGTTCTGCTCTTTTTCTGTTTATCTGGAATGTGTCTGTCATATTCAACCTCCAGTGCACACGCAGGCTTCCTGTGCTTTGAGACAGCTCTGTGATTACACCGGACAGGCAATACTCTGCTGCTGATTGTGAGAGGAAAGGAGAAGAGATTTGTAGCAGAGCTGATTAACTTCAGTTGTCTGCCTTTGGATTCCTGTGGAGGTCAGTCTTTTTTTTTTTTTTTTTTTTTTAAAAGAAGCTTAGTTATTTGGATCTATTTGTGTGCTCTGTGGGAGCTCAGTACAATAAAATGTGCTATTACAGCTGGGATATTAGAACAAACAAATAACGACTTGTTAGGCATCCAACAACTAGATATCTGGGGTAAACGCTAATACATGAGTCAGCTAATGAAAAAAACTGAGGACAACACAGAGGTTTAATGTTGGAGAGACAACGCTGCTGTAGAGTTGGACGTGTTAACATAGGTGTCTGTGAGGATTGACTCGCTTTAGGAGCCAGCCCCTAGAGGCTGTGGCATGAACTACATTTTTTGGGGCTTCATTTTAGCCTCAGAGGTTACCATAAAACAGGAAACAGGAATTGGCTGTAAACCCCAATAAACATGACCTTAAAACACAGGAAGCACATTTAAACACCTCACATGGACCAAACGTGCTCTTTAAAAAACACCAGAACTATTTACTCTGATTTTAAAACACTTTACAAAACTAATCAAGTAAAACCTTGGAAATAGCAGGCACAATATATACTGTGCAGGCATTTTGAATTGTTTTTAGCCAATCAGATTGCTTCTTTTTGGACGATCATGGGCAGTAATCAATATAAACACACTAATTAATGAAAATTCTGTGGAAACTTCATTATGGTAATTATGCTGTCCTCACCAAAAAATGTTGTTCCAGGCAGTGTCCTTTAAGCTAGACAGCTAGAGTCTTTTTTCAACAATTTAGCCTATAAGGATCAGATGTTGATGAATTGACAGGCTTAATTGTGAAAGTCTCTCTTTCTTGTAAAACTGGAAAAGATACAAATTCTATTGTGTCAAATATACAAATACTCTATAAACAAAATACAAAATACTCAAAAACAAGACAACCAAACACACATAAAAGGCCACATGAAATGAAAAGGTCAACAAACTACCAGGAATTTATTTATTCCCAATAATAAAGCGAAGCAAACAAATATTTAAATAAACCACGCACAACTTACAGATGGTGGTGTTTTGTGGTGTCTCACTGCAAGGATTGACTGGATTATGCTGTGATGTGATTAACTGCTCAGGCCAGAAAACTAAAGAAAGAAAAAACTTCCCAGCAAAAACTGCCATCTTATGGTGTGCTTGCAGGTAAAGATGTTCTGGTGTGGTGGAGGATTTTAAACTTGCTGCTGTGGCATCAAATGTAAAGATCTTATCTGGGGTTTGTATAAATAGAGCAACCATAGGCCTACTGCAGGGAAATTAATGTCTCTTGCTCGGACAGGCTCAGATCCCCCAGGTCTCCCTCCACAGCCAAAGAGACTGGAAATAATTCTCAATAAAAGTAAACTGTACAGATCTACACTTGTTAGGATTTCACACAGATTAGAGAAACTTATAGGATGACCTACTGGCCATCTGAGGGGGGTTGGGGAGGTGAGAGATTACAAAGGCGGATCTCTTCCCACTGTTATTTTTCCTCAATTTTAACAGCAAGTGCCGGATTTTGTTGCCAGCAGCTGAAGAAGATCATGGCAGAGGAGAGGATGAGTCCATCTCATCCTCCTCTCTGGTTTTCATCGTGGTTTAACTGAACTGCTTCAGGGACAGCAAAAAACTGCACTGAGAAGAAACAACACAATGCAGTGCAGCCACATTAAGGGTCTGATGATTCGATTCAGAATGTGATGAGGCAATGAGGCAGAATGATCAGATTTACACTGCAGGCTGTGAAGGGAGGGAAGAGAGGATTTTAATCAAATGCAAGGAAAATATTTTTTACAGCCTCTGGTCATGGGAAAGAAATATTTAGAGGAAAACAACCAACTTATAGGATTTCAATAATCTGATGTACTGCTCTGCTCCTACCATCCATTAGGTCAAAGAGTTTGTGTTTAAAGAGCTTTACTTCTAGAAGTAGCAATGATATCAGGCTAATACTCAACCTTGTCTCTAAGAAATTCCATCTGATATATATACAAGAATTCTAAGAAAATTATTTTAGTAGATGTGATGCTGGCTTGAGGAGGTGGTCAGGGTCGGTGGAGCATGTATGAAGCTCCCACAGAGGTAAAGGTTTGCATTGCAGTGGTTTTATGAATAGAAATATGTCACTCAGTCAGAACTATTTTCTGCATAAACATTTCCAGGACGCAGGGTTGCAGAGTTTTCACCATATTCTGCAGCAAAGTGCATTTAAGTGATGCTCTCAAATAAATTTGAGCAAGCTGGACTGCCCTGAAGTTCACGGATAAACATTTAATGAGCACGAAAACATTCAAAGTATTCTAAATAAATGCTAATACAGATGGGGGGTAGACATACATTATGGAACATAGTGATTTTTGTGATCTTTGACTGTATTGGCAGATACATTCTGTACATGAGCAGCTTTTTTTAAACTGATGAGATCACAATCACAAATAACCAACAAATTCATTCCTGTCTTATTCTGTCTTATTTGGAATTCATCACTGCGCTGGAGGGCACTTAACAGATGATACAAGCAGCCAACCTCCAGCTACGACCCCCGAGCTGAAGTAAACCGACCTGTCAGCGCTACTCACTTTCTGTTCGGAAGATTAGAGCCCGAAATAAATGTATAATTAAACAGCTCTGAGATTCAGATGTATCTATACAACTTCACCAGACTGTGTTTAAAAACAAAATGCACAACACTTTACCACTTCCTACCACTGTGGCAGAACAGAGGAGCTAAACTAACCACAACCTTTGTCTCCTTTTATTGTTATCGTGCATCTTGTGCAGGCCATTTGTGGTCACTTTGTAATGATTTGATGTTTTACTGTGGTCATTTTACACATATTTTCATAAATGTATGAGTGATAATATATTAGAGCAGTGGCGCTTTGTGCATATTTAAACATACGTTGCTGCTCTTCCCATTAAGAACTCTGAATCACCTTATGTCACTGTACAGCAGCACATTTTTGTAGCATAATAGTAAAATTTACACCAAGGACACAGGCAGGGATTTATGGAAAGACTGAGATTATATCACCACACCGTTCGATGATAATAGGCCTCCACCAATTCATCACCACAGCCAGAAACCCTTACCTCAGCTAAAGCCTCCATTCATTTCTCCTCAATAGAAACACTCTCACATCCCCTTTTTTCCCTCCCCTGATTCTTCCTGGTGATAAATGAAAACTTCCCCAGCTCGGAAACAATTGGCCTCCCTGTGGATATGGGTGTGTGTCTGTTCAGAAGCATTTGACTGGGTTCATTCATTTGTACTGTAAGCTGTCATTTCTTATTCAGCAGACAAAAGCAGTAAAAAAAGTGATCTGAATGCTGTTACCAGGGATTTGTCTTCTTGCCAGTGTCTTCTTGTTTATACTGTGCTCGGCGGCGAGAGCACAGAGTTCAGCTTGTTGTGCTCAGTTAAAGGTGAAGGCTAGAAAATGGACTTTAGGAAACAACCCAGCTGCAACATTGTGCCGGAGACACAGCATTGTTTTGCAGAAGAGTACCTCAGCAGTATATTATAATGCCATGCTGCAGCTCAGGGGGATGGCAAGAAGGAGGAGAGCACATTAACAAACACTAAATGACACATTTGCAGCATATATAGGGAGGAGGTTGTGGTGTGTCTACAGTTTTGGATATTTTTTCTATCCTGATATGCTCAGACATATCGCTGTCAAAAAGAGACATCATTTGGCTCGCAAACTTTCCACCTTAATATCATTTTTACAAATAACATTTCTCATTTAAGCCACCCACTACCCATTGAAAATGTATATCACACAGAGAAGTGACTTTATGACAACACTTGATAGCCATCTTAATCCATCGTTATCACAGGGTCTAAATCAATGAGGTTGTTTAACTCACTTCAGTCCAGAGAGAAAGTGTAATGAGTTAAACATCCAGATCTATCAAAGAGGTGTCCACACTTCTACTGTTTCCCTTTATATGGTGTTATATTGATATTTTAAAGCACAAATTTAATGTAATCAGTATCTGACTGATCTCTTTAACAAGTGCTTTGAGTTTCTTTCTAAGAATTATGTGTTAATAAACCAGTAAAATAGGGTCCAATAAACATATATTGACAATGTAACTGACAAAAATGCACATTTTAATTGGATTAATAATCACATTTGAAGATTTTTTGGTTATTTTTTGTATTATTGTGGTCACTCTTCATAGCTTTGTTACTTCTTTTGTCTCTTTTGGTTTTGTTCTGGTCATTGTACGTCTACTTGTGGTTGTTTTTTCCTGTCTTTGTTGTCTCTGTAGGTTTGTGTCTTATAAAAAAGAGTCACAATACGTTAAATCCTTACATGCTAAATCTTGTCATGTGAAAATACTGAGACACTAAGTCCCTGCTGTAATCTCTTTTACACTGTCAAGAGTGTAGAATCAAAGCTTTTATTTTGAAATGGCGTGTCATATCAGATTTGCAAACACACACACTGAACAACTTAAGACACACAGACATGCTGCTCCACCGTGAATCGGATGAAACATATAAAGGTGCGAGTCTTCTGCTGTTAAATGCCCTGTCAGAAGGAAAGAGGCTGACATCAGGCTGAGGTCTTAATTATCTCAGGCCTTCCTGAATCAACCTTTCACGTATGTCGCTCTTTAAGAAGATAAAGCAAATCCGTCTTTGTCTGCCAGCCTTCCCCGAGGGGGCTGTGTTTATCTCTTCACAGCATCTCCACACAGAAGCCACTGCAGAGTGTGATTATCCTTTTCTTCTCTGCACAGCGGTAAAGAAATGTTGTCACTCTCTTTTCCCGGCTTTACGGCCCAGGAGGATTTGAGCTGCTCATTTCACCGCTGATTAGCATTTGTGAAAGAAGGAAGTTTTCACTTTTCTCTTTCTTGGAGAGCTTATTACCAGAGGCCGGCATTTCATCTTGATTCATCAAAAACAGAAGAATTCACAATCACAGCCCTCTCTTCTTCTTTCAGGGAGGTGGTTATGTTCCACCACCTTTAGGATAACAAGGAGTGATCAGGGATGGGTTTTCCCTCTCATTGCAGGTGTGAAGCTACATGGAGAAGCGAGGGAAGCCAGCCTCTGAAGCCTGAATGCAGCAGGACTGCACGCCAGCCTGCAGGGAAATCAAAGCTGCGGAGGTGGACGTGGAAGTTGAAGGATGGTTCACGGAGCGGGACCACCCGGGATAATTGGAGCTCCTTAACAATGTGCTGAAGGAACGCTGGTTACAGCAGCTTGATAGTGCTAATGGAAGCAGCGACACAGGGCCCCTCATTTACAGTCCTCCCCTTTAGTTTGATTTAATCTGCATTTTTTTATGCAATTCCAGATTTAATCTGTTTTTATTGTGCAATTCTGCACCTCTTCAAATTCTAAAGGTACACTCACAAAAAAAATAAGATGTAACAATGTATTTTTAACTTTAAAATCTGGTGGCTTTGTATGTGGATTTATTGCAGTGCAGATATCCACTGAAATTAGCAGAGCAGATTCACACAGAGAACCTCTGTAACTATGACAAATTACCAGAGGTCCTAAGGTTAAACTAATCCTGTGCAAGTAGAGTAAATGTTTAACTCTGGAAAAGCCTACAACACGACGTAATATCTGGTATAGGCGTTAAGCTTCCCTGCTGAGAAACATCTTGCTGATAAGTCCTGACTTCTGTAGTTGTAGAGCCGCAGTAGGTTCATTTCAAGCACCTGTGTTCGTCCTCATTAGTAAGAGGGAGCACGTAAAGGCAGCGGGCCAAGCACCAAAAGCAACAAGATGATCTCATTTAATTTGCATGAAAACTGCGGTAGTAGATGTTTCATGTCTCTGGTTACACATCTTCTAAAGTTTCTGCACATTAACTCACTGTGTACACAAATGTGACTTTTCTTTGGTTTTAGAAAAAAATTTAATCCCAATAAACTGCTTAATATTATTAAACTTTGCGGGCAGAACAACACCGCTGCAATTTCTTTATTTCTAAAGCTACAGCGAAGACAGAAAAAAAACATCCTGTCTGACTGAAAAAAAACACTAAACTCAGGTGTTTCCTAATGAGTACAACAGGAGGCCAATTCAGCCATTTGTCAAGCTAATAACGCACAATGAAAGGGCAGACACCATTTGTCACAAAGCGTGCAGTTTGGATGTATTTAAGTAACAATGGGAGTGGATCAGAAACGCTTTTCTCTGCAACACACATGTGGAAGATGACAAAAGGCTGATTTTAGCCACCTGTGTTCGTCTTTACAGGTGATGTGTGTGAGCGATTTGATTTGAACCAAAGCAAAGCATTCATAAAACATGATGTGCATCTTTGGTAGCAACATGCTTTTGAGTCTGTATGAGCCACCCTTTGCAGACAAACGGCGGTATTACACTGTAAGGTATTCCCACGTTGGCCTCATTTCTCAGCCCTGGACGTTGCTGTTTACTGTCATAATGCTGCTCATTTACACACATTGTTCTGCAGATGCCTTCTGTTCTCTCTCCAGCTGCTACCTCATGATGGACAGACTGACATCTTCTGTGTTCAGAACACCTGGATGGAGCACAGACCGCTTCAATGTTTGCACAAATTGCCGTTATTCTTCTCTTGTCTGATTTCAGTTCACAGACACATGTCAACAATGATCTGGTTAACTGCTACAAGCCAGTAGTCAGTTAGATGCTGGAATGAGCGTGAAGCCGTGTCTGCATCCCAGTTTCTGCTTTTGTGGAAGTGCAACAGCAGAGTGCATCTGTTTCACATTTTTGTTTTTTCATTGTTTTTGTTGAATCCGGTACTTTTACCGGTGTGTTGAACTCAAAGTCAACAGGGTGTGAAGAGGTTGTCCCACATGCTGCTTTGACCTTGACACACTTTACTCCCCTGTTTCTGCTGCAGCACATTTCTACTGTTTGAAAAACTGTCACAATCTGAATGCCACCGGAGACAGATTAAGATTAAACCTTTATTTGTCCCACAATGAGAAAATTGCATTATTGCAACAGCACAGATACAGTAGCAAAAAAATTAAGACAAAAAATATACACTATAAAGACAACCAACAATGTATAATAGAGTTCAAATAAGAGTAGTATACAAAGAAGTAAAAACACAATAAAGTTATTTTAAAACAAAAAATAATGGGAACACAAAAATCTTCATTCATTACATAGTGGATTACTTTTTATACTTTTTTAAACAAAATAACATAAAAATGATCAATGTAAATCCAAAATTATGAACCCATGGAGGTCTAGATTTGGAACCATACTCAAAATAAAAGTGGGGGGAAAAAATCACACTATTTACAGGCTGATCCAGTTTGAGTGGAAGTTCCTCAAGACAAGTCAAAATGAGGCTCAGTGTGTGACCTCCCTACAATGCCTGGGCATGTTCCTGATGAGGCGGCAGATGTTGTCCTGAGGGATCTCCTCCCAGACCTGGATTAAAGCATTAGTCAATTTTGCAGGGCTCTGGCAGTGCTCCTTCTGTTCCTCCATGCTCTGGACACTGTGCTGACAGACACAGCAAACCTTCTTGCCACCTTCTTGTAGACACCACCTCATGCTACCTCTAGGGGCGAGAGCACTGACAAAATGCAAAAGTGATTAAACATCAAGCAGAAAGGATGAGAGCAGAGAAATGGTCTGTGGTCAGCACCTGCAGAACCTCTGCTTTATAGGGCTTGTCTTGATAACTGCCTCTCATTTCCACCTGTTGTCTGTTCCATTTGCACAACAGCAGCTGAAACTGATTCACAATCAGTGTTGATCCTAACTGGACAGGCTGATTTCACAGAGGTGTGACTGACTTGGAGTTACATTGTGTTGTTTAAGTGTTCCCTTTATTTGTTTATTTGAGCAGTGTATATACAGTATTAACAGGTTTTGCAGATGAGTGGAGCTAGAAGTGATTTGTAAAGCTGTGCATAGTGCATCAAGATAATCCAAAATATTAGTATGGAAACCTGGACTGCAGTAAACAAATGGGGTTTAGATTGTTGGCCTACATTCATTCTGTTCTTTCAATGGGACTAAATTTTTGTCATTTTGAGGACAATTATAGATTTCCATTAACCAATATGGGAACATTTTATAAATAAAAATGAGGTTATGGTATGTTTCCTGTGTTATGGGGATGAGTCACTGCTGTCAGATTCAGCCTGAAATGACATTTCACAGCAATTAGAGTCTAATTGGATGAGGAGAATGTCCATGAGGTCTGTATTTTTAAAAATAACCATGAATGCATGGTACTCATTATAGTAGAGATGGTTCGATGGAAACAGTAAATGGATCAGCAGAGATAATTTTTATTTCTTTGTACTTGTAGCAATAAAAAACCACTATAAAGTTTGGAGGTAATGAACAACGTAAATGTGTGTGTGTTTTAGCAGCTTAATGCATTTAACATGAGGACTGTATAATTAGTCCTGTCCCGACAGAAGTGGCCTCTTCTCTTTCTCCTGCCCAGCTCAAGTGATGCTAATCGTTATGATTAAGAAGTTAAAGTATGTCATTAATTTAAAAGCTCGCCTCTTGTTGTTTTTTTCACACAAGACAACTAGTTGTAGATATCCACACACTTGAAACTTAAAGCAGTGCTTCACCTCTCTGTAATATAGAGGAGGAAAAGTTTGAGGTCAAAGGCAGATATTACACAGAAAGTTTTAAGTTTTTCACTGTTTCTATAGAAAATGGATGACAGCAGCCTTTTGCAGGCATCCGATACATCCACTTAAAGGGCTTAACACCCAGGAGGGTGCCTGGAAGATATCCCTTTGTCCATGATGCATTTTCACAGGAGCTGGACATCAACCAAGTACTGTGTTCATGCAGTTATCCAAAAACAAACTCAAACTGGCCAAGGTCTTAGCTTCTGGGTCCTGTTTGGACCTGAGGAGAAGCACATTCAGCACATGTCCAAGGACGATCTGCCATATTTGAGGCAGATCCTAAGAGATTTCTTTAGCAAATCAGACTTGGATCCACAAAGATCGAACCAGAGACAGTTCCTCAATTCCTGAGATGAAAACAGACCTGCAGCACTGAGACAATCAAAAAAATTCAGCTGACAGGAGGAGGATCATCCGCCAAGATAACGGCCCAGCCCACAAGTCCAAACTACTGTATGTCTGCCTATTCACCTGATTTGGAGCCCACGCTTCCCTTAAGATGAAGGTTGTCACATTGACAGGGATGATGACTCTGCCTTTCTACCTTAGCAGACAAACTTATCCGTCAGCCTGTGTAAGGCTGTGATGTCATATACACCAGTAGGGCTGGCTGCTTTCTTTCTCTTAACAGTGACATTCATCAGTATTCCCCACAGACTGGACCACAAACCACATCTGTGTCAGTCACCGGGTCTCAAATACTAAAGCACTGAGTGTTTCTGGAGCAGCAGCTATGATGTTTTCCTCCATGAACAAAGTGTCAAAAACTAAGAAGCTTGACCCAAAAAAAAAGCTGCTTTATAATCCTCTTCTTGACTGATATTTTGGGGAGAATTTCCCTGATCCACACAACGTACACAAACTCTCATGGGAACTTTATTTCAGAAGTGAAGAATAACGCATGTCAAGCATCTTTTACGGTTTCACTGCAGTCTCCTAAATCCTCTGTGAGTCTTTATCTGAATGTCAAAATAGGAAACAAACAAGGGGAAAAAAGAAAAATCAATGTTAGTTTATCCAGCTCACCGTGTAAAAACAAAGATTTTCAATGCCTCGTTTTCTTTTTTTTCTTGAATCAGCAAACAGGCGTGATTTGTTCGACGACTGCTTCTGAATATTAGAACAGCTGATTGTTTCCCCGGCTGGGAGGAGATCTATGCTTTATTCACATGCAGGGCCAGGTGAGTGCCAGTGCTTTCTGAGCCTCCTGAGGTTTCTTTCTCAGACAGTCTGTTAATGCAGAGCAGCCACCCTGGGGTTGGGGAGAGAGGCTAACCCAAGCAGAGCTACATGGAATATTAATGCCTTGTCGCACCGCCTTTACTTTCCTTGCACAAAAGCTGCTTTACCACATCTGAAAAAGCTATTTTCACACTATTCCAGGAGTTATCAAAGGTCTGGCTTAGATCTTTGATCTCAATTTTTTTTGTGTGTTGAGGTTCTGGGTTTGTCCCCCTCTGGCTTTAGTGCTTTACAGCCAATGGATAAAAGTGTCTGAACAGCCTGGATGAAGATCTCGATATGAGATGACAGGTGACGGACAGTAATGCAGGAATAGCCGGTCAGATTGGCTGGAATAAATCTGTCAACAATTACCGACCTGTCCGTGAGACTGTGGTGTGCCGGCCCAGACTTTGACCTCAAATCTGAGAAGCTCCTGATGCCTCCCTTTTTTTTTTCACAAGTCCCCTCAGATTACCTCACACTTTGACTCCTGCCAGAGCAGAACGGGGCTGCTCTCTGAATCAGCAGCCAAGCAGAAAATGTGAGGAGAGACGAGTGGGGCTGCATAATTGACTTTGTATTGAGGCGGAGGATTCAGGTGGAGGAGGTGTATCTGATTGGTGCCGTCCTGCTCTGTTCAGATCTGTCTCCCTTCATTCCACACTAAATAAACGTTGACAAACATGAATAGCTCAGGTGCCTGTTGATGATATATTCTAATGACTTCCTCCTTCATACATAGTAAAGCACAGGAGTGGAAGGTGAATCTTTACCATTCAAAGTCCTGCAAATGTTGGGGTTTCCAGAGAAAGACATTTCACTGTGACAGGGTTGGCAGCTTGTAAATGCTTGAAGGGTTGTGTCACCTAAATGACAGAAGACACATTTACCTCTAGGGGAATCCATTAAGTTTAATTTGTGGTGCATAAAGAGTGGCAAGGTGGTGCAGTGATTAGCACTGTCACAGCAGGACAGTCCCTGGTGAGGCCTTTCTGGGGACTGTGTGGGTTTTCTCCAGGTTCTCCAGCTTCCTCCTACATAAGGATGCGCATGTTAGGCTAAAATATTGTACAGAAAGCTATTGGACAACTGTTGATATACAGGAGACTGATTGATCGACACAGTGAAGCATCACTGACAGCAGAGCGACCAAAGAGCCAGGAAAGCACTTCATCACAATCCATGTGTCTTGGTCTCTCGGGGCTTCCATTATAGGGGAACCTGCAGTTAACTGCACAACAGCTGTCACCTCAACCTAATCAGACCCCTGTCTTTTAGTTGTCTAAAGATGCCTTTGTAAGTAAGGTTTTAGGAAGAATAAATTGGCAGTAATAAATCTGAATCATCCTTCTGAAGCCAGCCAGACAGATTCTCAAAACTCGAGAGGTTTTCTTAAATGCACCATGATAAATCCATTAGAATTGTGCCTTCAATATTCATTTGGAGTGGTCCACTGGTGGTCAAGAGATGATTAGGTCCATCAATTTACCAATGCTTATGTCAAAACCCATTTCTGCCCTTTTCTGCTTATCATTCATGCCTCCTCCGATAGAAGCGGCCTCTGTGGCAGCAAAGGCCCTTAAATGGACTCTGGAGGCTGAGGAGCAATGCATCTTCATCTCGCTGCTTCACACTTCAGAAAATAGGCTAATCGCAGACCCACTACTCACCCCACTAATCTCAGAAAACTCACATTTATTCAGCGTTCTGGCACCTGTCTTATCTTGGGAGAGGGGATCCTCTCGGTTAAGACGGTTTTACCGTCAGCCATGAATTTAGAGCAGAAAGGTGGAAAACAAGGCTGAGGTAAATGCTTCCTCTGTGGGTTCCTTCTTTTATATAATTGAAACGTCAGACCTCTGGCATCATTCAATTTATGCAGACTGTATGTGAATGTGTCATATGTCAAATCAAAATGCAACATTTAAACAAAACATATTTAAGATACTTCCCATGCTGAGCCAGTGAGTCAATACCATCTAATGGTTTTAAACAATAGGCCGGACTCCTCTGATGGCTGGAGCCACCACTCCCTCAAGTGGCAAATGATAATAAGCCACTCTTCATGGGCTTTATTACTATGGTGGCTGATCTTTTTTTTTGTCCTCAGTAACAGGTTGGCATGAGCTCTGATAGCACAACGAAGCCCCCATGTGGACTGTTGTGGAACTACTCAGCATCACATCTTTGACTCAGTGTGTAATATTTGTCAGAAGGTATGAAAATATAAATCAATAGAGTCTGTGATCATTGAAGAGAGAGCAAAAAATAATCATTTTTCAGTCTTGATCAAAGCAGTGGAAGATAAATTAACAAAATCAACCTCACAGCTAATAGAGAACATGACAAAAATAAGAGTGAGATTTTATTCTGTTTAATAAAAAAACACAAATTTACAGCCTAGAGTTGTTTCTACAATCAAACCACACATGCCAAATAAAAATCTCAAGGTTAAATAATCAAAACTCAGAATGCACTCATTTAAAGTAACTTAACTAATATTATATATAATACTGTTACATCAGCTTGTTTTCATCCTCTTTATGTCTATGTGGTGTGTCACTGGTTCTTCTTGGTTTCTTTTGGCACCTTGCTCCACCCAGGCCAACTCGGCGCCGCTCCCTCTCAGATTCTTCAGCTCCCTCCTGTCCCTTTTCTCCTCCATCTCGCCCAGCTCCTCAGCGAATAGGGTTTTTAGTGCAGGTATCAGTTTAGGGACAGTTTTAAAGTCTCCGAAGCGAATCTGGGGGTAAAAAGGGAAACATTAAAATAATGAAAAAAATGTATGAAAGGTTGCAAAAAAGAGCAGCAGAGAGAAATTTACTGCATCCTGAGTAACAGTTTAGCAACACCAAGCTAAAATGCTAAGACCATATTTTTCAGGGAAATGGGAGGATTTATTGGTCGTCCATCACAATGATGCATTGGGATGTTACTCACTTTCATGTGGTCGAATGATATTCCCACTTTGTCAGTGAAGTCTTCGCTAAAGAGGGGGATCTTGGCGTAACGCTGGCTGAAGTGGTTCAGCATGATGAACTCTGCGTTCATCTTCATGCCCACGCCAATGGCCTGGGAGGTGGTGCTGTCAGAAATCACCAAGCATTAAGTCAGAGATTTACTTTTCATGAAGAAAGTGCCAATTGTTTTGTAAGGACACAAAAGAGGTTTTTGTTAAGGTCCAAGCTACCACCGTTAAAAAAAAAAAAGGATGGAAATGTCAATATCGGGGGGGGGGGGGCATTTTACAATGCACTCAGAAAATAACAGCATGCCCAATCAGCAAAAAAGGTGGATTCTTTTCCTGGCTTCTTTTCCCTCATTTCCATAAATCATATTAAAGTACCTGCAGGGTAGCTCACCTGTGCCTTTTCTCTACAGCTTCCTCCTCCAGTTCATCTTCCAGTGTCGCCTCATGGATTAGTAGGGTTGCATTCTTTCCTGAGAGAAAAGGGAGAAAAAAAGAATTGTGCAGGCCTGAATTACCAACATGCACTTACAGCCCCTTCCTGTCCCACAGGAAATCAATCAGGTGGTCGGCGTAATCAAGAATCGGCACGCCCTGTTTGTCTGGTGAGCTGAGCCATCTATAATGAACGGGCATGGGATGCACTCGCTGTCTCGGGGAGGCTTTACTTGGCTTGAATCCAGTCAAGCAATTTAAGAAGAGTCAATGAAGTGGGATCCCTTAGGAACCATTAGGACAGGTTGCCAACTACAAGAGTGATCGAAAGCATTAAGAAATATCGGATAAATTATTCAGAACAACCCGTGTAGTCAAGCTGCAGTTAGGATGACCTTACATGAGTCACTGAAATATTGAAAGCATACGCTCAATTTGTTATTATGCGTGTATGTCTAGATACACTTTGGTGATGTATGGACTTTAATCACTGTGAGTGGTACTAACCGATTTGTATGAATGCATCGCAGGGCATGGTGTCTCCGGAAAAGGCCAGCTTCCAGCCTGACTGGTGAGTGAAGCTGCAGGCGAAAGCGTTCTTGCAGTGACGCACGCCGCAAGTCTGGAACTGAACCACACAAACATGATGAGTGACAAATTACAGACTTTAAAAGCTTGTATTTTGAAGGATGTGGAAAAAAAATGGCAGCAGCAGACCCCGTTAAAATGGTTCTTTTTGAGTAGCCCTTGGACGAAGGCCTTGGTCCTCTGCTTTGTCACTTCGGCGCCATCACATAGCACATGGTTAGGGATGAGGCTGAAAGAAAGAGCAATGGAGGTCAGACACATCCCTGCAGCATCTTATTGTGTTAGATATGGTTGAAAACAGATCAAACAATCTAGGCTCTTCTTTGTCCCTGTGAAATGACTGTAAATAGTTTAATAATTTAGTGTCTTCAGTGTGTAACATTTAATGTCAAAACCAATTTAGAATGTCTAATAATACATAAGTTCACAAGTTACATTAAGAGTAAGTGTTAATAAAAAAAATCCAAGTACAGTAAGCAGTATGACTGAGCACAGTCTATGTTGCATGGCTGTACTATAGAGGTATAATGTGCGTACAAATAGAGACCAGTGGAGGGAATGACACTGGTACATGGTATGATGCTAACGAATCTAATGTAGTAAAGCACCACTGCACTATGCACATAGCATGATAAACCTGCACTTATATCCAGGTACAAGGTGCCAGAATAGTAATATAACAACACTGATGTCTTTGTGTGCACATACTTGATATGACTGATAATCTCTTCACAGTAGTCATTATATTGGTTGAGCCAGGTCATGATCTGAACCGGAGCAACCAGGAAGATGGGGCTAAATGGCTTTCCTAAAGTTACCTAAAGAAACAAATGACACATTTCTGGCTTTAAAACAATAATTGAAACAATATATAGATATTAATCACAAGGAGGTCTGCTACATACCAGAGCCCTCTTCCTCTGGTAGAGCAGCTTCAGCAGCCCCTAAGAAGATAGAAGAGAATGTCAGAAAGTGTAGCTATCAGGAGCAGGCTGAGTGTAAATGTGTTTTTATGAGTCAGTTTAATGTGTGTTGTGTGTGTGTGTGTGTGTGTGTACGGCTGCTTACTGTGTGATGATCAGCATGTAAGTGTGAGATGAAGACTGTTGAGATCTTGGACAGAGCATCATCCACGCCGTCTCCGTAGTGTCTGCTGAGCTGGCCGAAGGTTCCCTCCCCACAGTCCAGCAGCAAAGACTGACTTGGGCTTGGTGTGGGTACCAGCACACAAAGACGTTGAAGATGAAAACACACACAAAACAACAAACTGCAACTTTCCAGGATTTTCCAGCCAAAAATGAATAACGTGGCATTGGAGGACACTCATACTCTTACTTACTTACCTATACAGGACAAATTTGTACATATTTTAATTTTTCAGGTTTGAAAATGTACTGGTTTAATTAAGAAGTTACTTTAACATTAAGAAAGCTCATCAGAAAAATAGAAAATAAGAAACTACTGTTGAATCCACACCTATCTGAAATCATTTGATCAAATCATGAACCCACAACCTTAAAAAGAACCAGCAAAAAAACCTTTGCAATCATGGTAACATGCATGTGCTTCAGAACAATGGAAATAGAAAAGATGCCGTGTGAAGCAGTGTGTCTTGTAAAAAAAAAAAAAAAAAAAAAAAGCACTTCCTCATAAAGCATTTAGTAATTTTGTTATTACATTTTTAGAATAAACGCTTCAATGCATTTACACATTGATCACATTTTCGGCATACCTGATATTAGTGTCAGCCATACCTGATGTTAACTAAAGTGCCACTGACGTTTCTGATCTTCATCGGAAGAGCAGATCCTGTTCCCAGGAAAACCACCTCTGGGTATTTTTCTCCATGATCTGTGTTGGAAAATACAATCATACTTTAATTGATATTTCTCAACAAGCAACAGATCATCCACTTTTTTACCATAAAAACAATAACCAATTCTTAAAAACCCTAGGCTTCTTTTTGTGTATCAAGTTCCTAGGACTGACCGGTGTGCTCTGCAGAATCAGCAGCGCTCATCTTCCTGCACTTGTCCACTTCATTCAGAAAGTTTGGGACCTCAGAAGCTTCTTTCACAAACTCCTCTGAGTTGCAGGAGGGGATGGCATCTCTAACAAATGAGACATGGAGTCAAGAAGACACACACCACTGCCTGCACAAACACTACCGAGGAAAACAGGAATATGTTTTTTTTTTCTCCCACATCTGACCTTGATGCAGCTCTACAGTACTTGACAGAAACAGTGTGGAAAATAAAAAAAGCACTGACACTTGTAAGACGAGGTTAAAAAAGAAGAGAAGAAAGCGGCTGAGTGCAGTAGTCCATTCCAGATTGTTTTCTGTGACAAGGCAATGCTTGGAGCTGCAGAGTAATGTTGGCTAAATTGGGGGGATTGAAGGACAAACTAACCTTTGCCACTCCATTACAGGTCTGAGCTGGAACTTGAGCAGACACTCGGCTCTGACGTTTGGGACGTGTAAAGCAGCCTGAGGCTCCTGAAATGAAAAAACATGAAGAAGAGAGGTTGATGTTTTCTTACAGCTCCTGTTATCTACCTGACTTATCACTTAGAGAAATCTGACTCTTTAGAACCATAATGTAAAAGAGCAAAACGAGGATCTGCGCCCGTCTGCTCTGACTTTAACTTTCATATTATTAAAGGGCAATTCCGCAGAATGGCGTCCCTTCCCTGCTGAATGATTTTACCTTTGCTCTGTAAGCTTGGAGTTCTGGAAAGATCTCTGGGTGAATCATGTTGAGCTGAGCCTGAATCTTGTGGCTTCTGACATTGTGGACAGTAAACACCTGTTCATTAAGGATCAGGTGTTCTGTCTTGGATGGAAACCTACAAAGACATAGGGCAGTCTGAGGCTCACTGCGGCCAAATGAAGGGCAAGTGTTCATGCAGTTTGATTGCACAGTGAGGAAATGCAAACCTCTCCATCCACTGCTTGTATTGATCTGTTTTCAAAACACACTCTGGAGTTATGTGGACGACCAGGACAGCAGAGTGGTCTGAGCCTCCTGTCTGGTATCTGAAGGAGATGATAGGTTTAGTTTAAAACCGACACAAAAACTAGAAGAATCCCAATTTATGGGTTGCACTGTTACCTTGCCAGCTGCTGATTGGAGCAGACTGCTTCGACAAACTCTTCAGACGGACACTCGACAACAATGAAGACTGGTCCGGGGTCAGTGGGAGTGCAAACCTGTTCTGGTCGGATCTGCGGGACAATAGCAGCAGCGTCAGCAGATACATTTTACAGCTACAGTCTGATAAGTGTCAAAGATTCACACAGCACCTCTTTTCCTTCATAGGTGATGCTATTCCCATTTTTCAGAGCTGCAATGAGTGGACCGATAGCTGCTGTGCCTCTTTGGGGAGAAAGATTGCATAAGAGTTTAAATGTGATCGAATAATTTAATATCATAAGTGTAAACTTGACAATGCAACCCACTTACACAGGAAGTCCGAGTTCTTTGGCCTGAGAAACTAAGAAGTTTCCTTTTTTGGGGTGAAGCTGTGAAAGTGTTTGACAGGGAGAGAAGAAGAAACTCACATCTTCAATTTGCTCATCATAAACACGCAGAGGATGGTAGAGTTTCACGTCCTACCTTGCACACAAAGGCAACCAGCAATGACGTAGCTCTAGCTGGCATTTGTCTTTCAGCTGTAAGATATTTGACACAAATAACTGCACATTTATACCTTTATTCATACCTCAATTTGAAAGCATGACCCTCAGCCCTACAGGACACTTGGCTTCTAGACTCACCTGCATCATCTCTGTTGCTGTTCATGTGAAAGTCATCTCTGTTTGGAGATCTCCGCCCGGGGCTGCTCCTGCTTGATCTGGAGGAGTGTTTTTCACCATCATGCCTCGCCTTGCCTAAACAAAAAAGAGTCGGAGGACAATCGAATCTCTTACTCAACTGACCTTAAAAATAAAAATAAAAGCAGCAAACTCACCAAAGATTGGCACCTGATGAACTGTCATGGTCTCATCGGAGTACGGCTCCGCAGTATATGGTCGAACCGCTGAGATGAAATTATTCAGTAAATACAGCTGCAGTATAAAACGATGCGTACAATTCTGTTTAAAAAAAATTCAACTTACACAGTTTGATGTCTTCCAGCGGTCCAGAAAATGACTTGATGGCATCAAGATAGTTCTCCTAGGATTAAAAAAACAGATATAACTTAAGTCTATTAAAAGGCTGGTTTTTGTGGTATGATTCAGCTTCTCACCAGCTGTGGAGGCCCAGATAGGACACATTCTGGGACACCGATATCCTTCAAGGTTAATATCATCCCTACAGCAGAGAAGACATGTGTTCTGAGAAGAGCTGTACGAATCAGATTCTCAATGATGGGATATTGGCAGTATAGACAGATGTGGTCTATAAACAGATTGATGCCACTGACCTGATAAACCTCCCACATTCTCCCAGCTCAGTCTGGTCAGGAAAATGTTATCCAAGCGAGCAGCTTTCAACCTGCCACAGAAAAAAAAGTACACATGCTAATGTTGTTGCTTTATTTGAGATGATGACACTGTGTACACAGCAGCCTGTACACTTACTTGTGTTCCTGCATCAGTCTCTGTGTCCCCTCACCACAGTTGAACAGGTACCTGGAGCAGAGAGAAAGGGTGTTTGTTTACCAAGTATGTTTATTTGTATAATAATGGTATAATCTGAACATTTCTCCAACACTAGTAAAGGTGAGGGCTAGTACAAATAGCATGCTATGTGTCTGGCTTCAGTACCTGTTGTACTCTGAGAAGACATAAAGTGACACAGGATTATCTCTGCTTCCAGCACCGACGACCTGCAGGTACACGGTGGCTGGTCCGCTGAGGTCTCCCTGTTTACTTCTGCTCTCTTTGGTTTTAAGTCTGCGCAGCGGCTCCTTCTGCTTGGCTTTCTTCGGACCCAGCGGCGGTCTACTTTCAGAAAAATTATCTCTATTGGTCGCCATTGTGCGGAAAAGCTGGAAAACAGTCCGGTGGAAACGAAAATCACTGCGTGCGACTGTCGGAGGAGCAGCAGACAGAGCTATGCCTTTTACAAATAGCAACCTAAGCTTAACATGGACCGTATTCATAATAAAAATGTCACAAAACGTAAATTGATAAATTACTCCTAGCCGCACTCTCTCTGTTATTCTTGTGCAGCCATTTCTGGACGCCCTTTTGATTGATTAGTTACCCAACAACTGCTGTGTAATCATTCCCGCAGAACTTTAGAGGTTGGTTTGACACATGTGAGTCTTCTTCCGGCATCTAATGATGACGTCGATGGCTCTTACTGCTCATTGGTGTTTGGGATAGTTTGGCAGGTCTAAGGACCAATTACAGCGCCGTCTTCAGGTAAGAGGGCGGGGATAGAGCAACATCTGTAAAAGAGGAATAACGTCAACAAACTATTTTACAATAAAATATCTAAAAATAAAATTTCACATTTGTGCGACCTATAAAATGTAATTAATTAAATAACCATATCCTCCCTTAATTAAAAATAAAATAAATGTCTATTACCAGTCCTTATCAAATATCTGCAGTGCACCTAGTTGCACATAGAATTATCATTAATACAGATGCTGAATTTTTGTTCAACCCGCTCAAACAATAAAGACACAGAGAACAACTTTTCCCTTCTCTCTCTTTATTTATACATCAGCATCCATTGCACAGTGAACACCGACTCATGACTTTGACCACCATATTTATTATTTATACTGCTTTGTACCCAGAGAAGCACAGTTCCATTAAGATACCAAACACAATGCTTTCATTCACATACATGGAAGAGGTGGGACAATTCACAAAGAGCATGATTCCAGTATGCTGAAGAGTTTCCAAATCAACTATGATTTTGGTTCTATAAATACAACTTCCAGGTTATTAGGTTATTATTTCTTTAAAATCACCAGTAATAATCACTGAGATCTCTGAGATGCACCCTCATCGAGATGAGTCATGATTGTTTTTATTCAGCTGCTATTATACTTATGTGACTGTACGTCTGAGTGTTTGTGAACAAGAGAGAAACAGAAGTGTGCTAATATATTATACAGACATGACTGAAATGAACACCACTTTTATTTCAGGTGGTGTGTGTTTTTTTTCCTTTACAATTCATTTAACACTGCAATAAGGGGACCAAGCAAATTTACACAAGGATTTGTTTTGATTACTTAAGTTGTCTTTTTTGTTGTTGCAGAATGGTGTGCATTTCATCAGTGTTTTGTCCTGCTATCAGTCCATATACATAGGAGAGCTGGGAGAGGCTGGCATCTGATCCAGGATCTTGCAGACATAACCAGCTACGTCCACTGAGCGCTCCTCGTACATTTGAATGAACGGATCTTTCTGCGGTGAACCAAAAAAAAAGACAAACATCAAGCACAGAAAAACAAATGTGGCAAAGAAAATCTTTATAGTGACTCAGTATCAACTTACCAGAAGCTCTTTGTACTTTGGCCTTTTCGATTCATCCTTTGTAAGGCTTGAAAAGAAGACCAAAATGTACAAATGTTAAAACACTGAAGGGTGCGGTTCAGCTATTGTCCACCAGAGGGCAAAAGCACAACAGAAAACCTGAGGCTCATTTCCACAGTCTTTGCTTACCACACATTGACAAAGGCGATAAATTTTGGGGAGAAGCGCCTGTCCTCCGAGTTGCTCAGTTGGGGCGGGTCTCCTCTCACCACCTGCGTCAACTGGTCAAACACACTGTTCCACTTTGGGTATGGAAACCGTCCCGTGGCCAACTCATACTGAAACATATACCCATAGCAAATTTAAAACAAAGTGCCAAATAAGGGGTGAAATACTGTATGGAATCAAACAATACACATGGACAAGATTATCTTATTGGTATGAGAATTTTCAATCTAAAAAGGAAAATAGTGCATAATTAATCTGAGCTCTTATTTTGAAGTGTTTTTGCCATGGTCACACAAAAATATGCTTGTCTCCTCTTCATGTTTTAGGTTAGTTTATGCACATTCAAATAGAACTCACCAGTGTGATTCCCAAACTCCAAACATCTGATCGCACATCGTAACCTTGTCTGGATGCACTGGGGTCTATTCTCTCTGGCTAAAAGACAGAAACAATAACAATACAGAAACAGGGTTAAAATACTGATCTTACAGACTGGATTTTAAGGAAAAGATATGTTGCTTAGAGCTCCACAGCTTCAAATATTTATTTCGTATTAAAGAAATCTTGTTCTATAAGGCTGAAATATGTAAATATCTAAGAGTTTAGCCAGGATCTTCTGCAGTATGAAACCCACCGTTTTCAATGCCATTATCACATTCTGAGTTCCAGACTAGAAACAAACAGGTGTTGCCAAAACCCAAACAACTGCCCTGTGAGACAGTCTCACTTTTGAGAATACCAAACCAGCTCATCACCTCTGGGCATGTCTTCACCTGCCATAAACGGATACCATCAGCTCACACATATGAAGCATGTTACTTCATTCCTGCCTGACAACTCAAACTCATCTGCAGCCTCCCCTTCAGTTCATCCTGAAACCAGAGAACGGACGCTGCGACGTAGTGTGTCAGAGGGCTGCAGAGATTTTTGCTGCTGCAGTACTGAGAGGAGGAAGCACCCTGCTGGCCCATTTACAGGGCCTGAATTAGATGCTGATGTCACCTAAGTAGAGTGGGACGGTCTGTGCTGCAGCTCTGATGGGTTTTTATGGAGCAGCAGCTGATTGCTGCACAGAGCCTGCTAACATCTGCTACGGTTTAGTCTCTGCAGTCAAATAGATATTATTAACGAGGAATAATATCAAAATCTACTTATACTTCATTTATTTTTTTATATATATATATATATAAATATAAAGAATGTAGTGTACAGCTACTGATTCTCTAAATTTAAACTCCATATACGTCTAACACCTGACTGCAGGGCGGGGGACATGTTGTCTTCACATTTTTAAACAATACGTCAGGCTCCCCAGCTGTATTTGCACGTCATTAACCGGCAGCATGGCGATCACACACCTGGTGTGCGTGCCAGCTGGAAACAAAAAACCCGAGCTGAGATTCCTGAGCTCATGGCCGTGGGAAGTTCCTGGGTGACTCGAACCAAGTCATGAATGAAGTGCCCCTGCCTTGGCTTTTCAGGGGGCAGAGTGTGTGTGTGGAGGTCCCGTAGTACCTAACCAAATTTAGAATGGAAACTGCCGTAGAGGTAGGGGGGGAGAAGATAAGGGACAGAGAGAGGGAGGGAGGGAGGAGCTCCCAGCTGATGTAACCCTCTGACAAAAAATAACCTGGAGTGATGGTGTCATGATGAGATCACCCCTTTGCGTTACACGCACACAGTGGCTGCTCACTGATTGCAAACTAACAGATCAACGGTGTTGAAATCCAAATATTCAATGTAGTCAACAGCATCACCAGGAATCACCTGCTCTGATTACTTTATCACTTTAAAGGTAGTCAGTTATGACCAAGAGTCTTTTATTCTGGCGACCACGCAGCATGTGACTGATCATTTCTCAGCGGGACCTAAGCTGCTCTGTAATCACCTCCCAGACTCCTGCTGTGATTTCCCTGGTTCACCACTCCCAACTCTAACTGTGCCACTTACTGCCATGTACGGTCTGCAGCCTGCGTCTCTGGTTTTGGCGATGGAGTCCACCAGCTGACCACTGATGCCAAAGTCACACAGCTTTATGTTGCCGTTCCTGTCCAGGAGGATGTTGGACGGCTTAATGTCTGATCGGAGAAACATGAGCCGGTGAAAACACATGTGATGTCACACATATGGTGAAATTGGAAGCATCTGGCTTTTTCTTACCTCTGTGTATGATTTTCAAGTTTTCTTTTAAGTGGTTAAGTGCCTTCACAGTCTGAAGAAAAAAAGAAAATTAGTTAGGAGAACCATTTGCACTGGCTAACTATAAAAACATGGAGGAATGTGTTATTAGAACTTACAGCTAATGTTATTTTTCCTAATATTTCCTCTGGAATCACTTCGTCTAATGAGCAGTATACAAATTTATAAAATTTGTCTAACGAGGTAGCCATAAGTTCCATACAAATCCAACAGTCGCCCTGAAACACAAGAAGTCAAGTCACTTTCTGGAGGAAAGATCCGTATGAACACCAACACAGAGACAGTAAAGCTTATTTCACCTCTCTGAACAGAGCTCCATAAAACTGCACGATGTAAGGACAATCGCTACTTCTCATGACCACATCCAAGTCCATCAGCAGCTGCTTCTGCTCCTTTTCATCTACCGTGGACCGAATTCTCTGAAAAAGAAAAATGTCCCGAGAGAACATTTTACTCTGCATCCAGCAGACTCTGTTCCTATATTCAGTCCTAGTAAAGACAGTAAATGATCACCTTGACCGCCATGATCTGGTTACTTGGCTTGTGCACCATCTTGTTGACAGACCCGTAGGCCCCTCGGCCGATCTCACCCAGATCTTTCAGATCTTCGGCTGTGAAGTCCCAGTGCTGCTCTGGGGAGATCTTCAACTTCCCTGATGACTCAATGCTGTGCGTTCTCAGCCTCTCTCTAAAGGAGGAGGAGGAGAAAAAACAAAACCAGCTAAATAAAGAAGAAATGGCTCATTAATGAGATGACAAACAGCCTGATGAAGCTCACTCACATGTGTGGGTTCTGGAAGGGCGGTCCGGCCGTGTTCAGTGTGAATCTAGTCGTGGGTTTGATTGGAGGGTTGGCAAAGTTCAGCTTCAGGGCTTTGCGTTTACCTGAGAGGGAGGAAGAATATTCATGCCATGTTTACAAATACAACAAACACAGAGGGACCGAGCAAGAACAGAAACACACCCCCACCCCCATGAATGGTCAGAATGGTGAACGAAAACCAACACACAAACCATAAAACGAGACAACAGAAATGTGAGTGAAACTAGTATCAAAATGTACTAAAATCCACAAATGCCATGCTTTTAACAGAATGGAACTCCATCACCATAAATATGACATTTTGTCATATTTCCAACAAATACTCACCTACAGACCTTTGATTTCAAATCATAATAAATATGAAGCAGGATATATTTGTTTCACTGTCAAAAAGCCTGTGCATGTGTACCAAAACCTGATGCATCAAATTCCCATTTACCACAATTGCTTAATCCATAAGAAAGGTGCTACTTGCTCACTTTGTTTGCCAACAGTGGTGAACTATATGAGGACCCTACATTAAGTAGGTAATGTGTTATGTGGTACTAAAGGAGGTTATAGTTAGTTTTAGTCTTTTCATGGGATTTGATGACAGTTAAATCGCAAATACACCACCCATGTGCTGCAACATTTACACATCATATACTATATGTCATGCTGAATAAAAGGGATGTGATGTTATAGTACTATTTATTTCTTATCTTAATTCATTCTTTTGCTGCTCAATAGTGCTGCACTAATGTTTTAGATTGCATAAAGCGCTATTGATTCTTGTATTACTATTTGACCAACAAGACTTCTTAGAACTGTGAATTTACAGTTAGAAAAAGAGCATCTTCTAGAAAAAAACTCTTTAAAATATACTGGATATATGTATAAATAGGATGGATGACTTAGTTAAGCCTTCATGGAGGGAGGATTTAGTGCAGAGCTGTTGAAGAGGACTATCATTTCTAGGCTCCATGGGCCTGATAACATGGCAAATGAGTGCAAATTTTAAGCATCCTCCTACAGTCCTACAATCAAACTGATCAGTGTGTTGGTCTGGCTCTCTACTACACACAGTGTACCTGGCATAAGGGCACATTCAAGAGAATGTAAAATAGGAGGCATATGCACGAAAGCATGTTAACATTAGACTGAAATTCTACTTTCTACTGTTACCCTGAGCCTGCGATTGTGATGCAGAAACAGACGTAGCATGCTGCTAAAAACACCTACATTCATAATGCAAACACAAAAACCCAAAATGTAAACATGAAGAGGGAGGAAAAAGAAAACACTAATATACATCTGGATGGAAACATGCTTCTTCTCAGGCCAACTGCTTTGATTTCAAATTGATTTGGAGGACAGCTCACTCCACCCAAAATACCACAAGAATGTGTGTGTGCTGGAATTCTAATAGGATTCAATGAAAAGAGTTGTTTGACAACTTGAAGGTGTGTGTACCGTGTCTCGACAAGCAAGTGCTATGCTGAAGTGCACCCATGCCAAAAAAAAAACAGAAAAAGAAACCAGCTGGGGGGAAAAACACTACAGGCACAATGTTTGCTTGTTAGTCACACAATGAAAACCTGTGAAGCAGAGCTTCCATTACACTCTTTTATTAAATGGTCTTTTTAGTTGGTAGAGTTCTTCCATCACATTGAAAAAAGATGGAGATCTTATGCCACAATATCAATGGAAGCTCCTAATTTTAGGCTTGTGCAGCACTGATAAAAAAAAAAAAAAAAAAACAGGTGCAGGCACAAGCCTAGCTGAACCCATCAGAAGTTTGGACTGGGATTAGTTAAGAACAGCAAGACAGACTCCCCCATACCAGACTGTCAGGCGGAAACAAAGGGATGAGAATTGTTGGTGCTGAAGCAAAAGAGGTTTGGCTTACTTGGGGGAGCTCCAGACAGGTTTATCTGAAACCCTAGAGGTGAGAAGACAGCTTTTATTTTTGTTATATTTCACCTTCAGTTTGCCAGCTTGCTACGTCTTCCTCAAGAGACCACAGTGTCAGTTCGACTTCAGCACACCTCACGGTTCACAGATTTGCCAATTTCTTTCAAAAAAAATAAATAAAAAAGGGTAACAAATAATCACAGAAATTGGCCTTTGCTTTGCTGCATTGTCAAATATTCTGCAGCACTCTATTGCGGGTTAAAATGCATTTTCTGGAGGGTAATGCATTAGCATGCATACACATTTTTGGCACGGCTACAAGCATTTGAACATGAGTCAGTGAAGGAGGAAAAATGACCTGTAGGTAAAATAAACAAAACAAATGGGATCTAGAAATGCGGATGAGTTACCATGTACCATCATGAAATGATTTTGACATAAAAACATTTTTTTTTTCTTGGGCAGCTCACCGTCAATCAGCATCATGTCAGGAGTTAGGAATCATTAGTTAGCAGCATTAAAGTAAAAGATCAATATGGTCAGGGTGGAAATGGAAACAGGGTTACACAAGAGGGCACAGATAATTCACACTATAAAAATCATTAAGGGAGGTTGAGTTAGAATTAAATCTACTTCATTGTAGTAGAAAGTAAAGAGTACAAAACTAACATGCATTAATTTAACTGAACTCATCAAAAATTCTATGCAAGATATGTGAATTTCTAAATGAGTATAAAAAATTGCAAAAATTAGAAAGTATGGACAAGGTTAAATCATCTTTTTGATTTTTAAAAGCTTGTTCTGTTCTACCAAGTCAATGAAATG
Source organism: Parambassis ranga (assembly GCF_900634625.1). Classification (NCBI taxonomy): domain Eukaryota; kingdom Metazoa; phylum Chordata; class Actinopteri; family Ambassidae; genus Parambassis; species Parambassis ranga. The sequence continues at coordinate 8,667,240 of NC_041029.1, forward strand.
TGTAGCTACCTGTTTCACTCTGACATCTCCAGCAGGTGTTGGACTCTGAAAGTTAAAATGAGAAGGTGTTTGTACAACAATCACAGCATTGTAATGAGCACTGGGTTTGTTAGTGCTATGTCTGACTATTAAGATTAGATCCTTGATAAATCTGTAAAGAATGTATGAAATCCCAAGACCAAATTAATCTATTTAAAATGGCCAACCAAACACAAAGACTGCAACATTACTTTAAATTAAAACCTACTAGTGAAGGTCTTTGACATTAGCAACACTAGCATGGTTTAATCTACTATAGAAGAAAGAGTGCGGCAAACCAAATGCATAATTCATTTATGCCGAAATAATTTACTTAGCTTCAAGGACCTCTACAAATATTGCTGTTTCGAAAAAAAGGTCGTTTATAAAATGGCATTTGGCGAGTTTCATCCCAGGCAACACAGAGGAGAATTGACGGGCTACAATTTAATACAATTGCAGTAAATACATTTAATGCGTTGTTCAACTTATAACAACTGATACTGATATTCGAATTGATGAAGTCAAGCAATTAACACGATCATGTTGGGAGATACAAGAATGCTCGTCCATTCCCTTGGGAATGTTTTTCGGTCCTGGGAATAGCTTGAACCTCCCACGGCTAGCCCTGCTAACATTAACCTTCACTGCAGCAGAACGTGAGCTCCCAGCTTTAAGCGGATATTTCCCCTCCGCCTGACACTTACCCTGCATGCTGCTCATTGTTGTAATGTGCTGAGACTGGGACTGGTGGTGTTGGTGTGTTGCAGATCCTGCGTTATTGCTGCTAGGTGTTGTTGAGTTGTTTGGGCTGGGAGTCGCCATTGTTGTGTGTTTGAATTCCATCAGCAGCACCGGGCTGCAATGCAGAGACACGGAGAGCAACTTCACTCCGTCCCTCCCTACCACAGTAATCACTGCTCCACTGACGGATGGTTTCCGCCACAAAAAGAACAGTCAGTGGCTATAAACGAGTTTAAAATACCTTAAATTTTTTAAAACGCCCAGGCAACGTTAAGGCAGCCTATATAGTAACGTTAAAATAAACACTCAGCTAAGCTAAGCTAACTAAACTGGCTAGCCCCAGAGGCTTTACGACCCGCAATCAGCTGACCAAGTGACACTGACATGTCAACACCCACAGTCGCGACATGCTAGCAGCTGTTAGCCGAGCCAGCACCGGATATTTTGTAGTGAATATTTCAAAATAAAACAAGTTACACAAGTTAGACCAAGCTTCTTCCGCTTGAGTTCAGCATTTTCTGACACAAACAAAGTATTTGCTCCGACAATTAAAAGCTAATTAAGGATTAGACATAATATCTATATGATGGACAGACATTCTGCATGTTAAGTCTCATTATGGTTTTATTTTGTAAAGAAATACCGGAAGACCCAATCTTCCGTTTCTTCTGCAGCATGTGTGTGCTCGTTTTGTTGACCGAGACGTCCCCGACAGAAACAGTCCACGGTTTAATCGACTATATTGTCCAACAGCCGTGTATTGGCTTCAGTTTTAAGCGATAAGACTACAAAAACCACAACAAAATTAAGAAAACAATTCGACTATAATGGCGCTGTCTTTGCATGAATCAGGACAAGGAGATATTGTGGCATGATGCATGTGCCTCTTAGATAGGGCGTTTAAATAGTTTGATAATCATTGTGCGTCTTCAAACACATTTCGGGTGTAGCCGTGAATATCGAGTGAACCCCTAACTGTCTTATCAGACTAGCTGGGTTGGGTAAGTGCGTGTGCTTTCTCACGTCTTGACGTCCCGCTTGGCCGGGCGGGGAAGTGAAAGGTTATAATCAACAATGGGAGAAGTTTGTAAGGAGAAGAAGACATGGCTTTGTGTTATTTGGCAAACCTGCAACGTTTTCATGTTTTTGTTCTTTGCTCTTGCTTCATATGTTCAGGTGAGTGTTTTGTTTAGGAACCATTGCACTTGAGAATTGTGATCAATAACTGGGCATTTTTGACCTCACTCTGTAGATAAATGATCCAGACGCAGGTTTATGGATGGTAAGATTCCACACATTTTACAGAATATTTCAAATGTTGAGATTTCTGAGTGCTTTGTCATCAAGACAACAATTCCTCTTTCAGGTTGGCTATGGTGTTCCTGCAGTCCTGTGTGGATTTATTGGCTTGAAACCTCATGTCACAGGTAGAGAGACCTGCACTGGTAGCTATGAATTGTCATTTTACAAGGTGCACTGCCTCATAAGAACAACAAGAACAACAAAAAAAAAGAAAAGGGATTGTGCCTTGAACATTTACTGAGTTTCCTTTCCTGTTTTCCACACTTATTACCAAGTTGCTGACCTCTGCACTACTGCATTTTTTTCCAGTGCTGATAGTGCCATCAAGTGGCTTTATCGTGTCTGTACAGCTGTCTTTTTTAACGTTTAGCTCCTTTGACCCCATTGCAGAGACTTTGCCCTGGAGGCGTATTGCTGATCTCCATGTGATGATGTCCAGTGCTGTCATTGCCATGTTAGGATGGACACTTTATAGAGGGGGAATCACACAGATTTTTCAACAGGAGGAGGGCAGGTAATAAAAACACCTTCACTACAGCTTTCTAAAGAAGAAGAAATCTTTCCTGATGCATTGATTTGAACTGCTCTGAACTGAAATAAAGGCATGCTTATTAAGAGAAGTAGAGTAATCTGCATTTAATATATCTTTACCCCATCAGAGAATTTTCTGGTCTCTTGCTGACAGTAGTTTGGCTTCTCTTGTGCCGCCACTCTGGAAGGTAAGATGCACCATATATATGTCCTTTATTAAATTTTTTAAAACAAAAATAATTCTTGTGAGTCACTTCTTGTGCTAATTTTATCCTTACTCATTATTATCAGAGCTCCTGTTGGGATGCTCAGAGTCTCCACAGCTGTTGCCATCACAGTCTTTCCCATCGTGGCCTGGCTTTACTACTACATCAATAATGAGCTGAGATCAAACTGGCCGTCACATTGTAAAACTGCCATTTAGACACCTGATTATTACTCATGTTGCCAGACAAAAAGCACAAAATACATTCCCTCTTTTCAGCTGAAGTGTGTTAAATGTATTGCACTTTTGTTACAAACTCTTACAAAATCCATTTAAGGTCTGTCAAATGAAGTACAGTGTATAAAATTTATTAAACAAACTAAATCATGAGTTTGCACGTCTTTGTTTTTACAATGACAGCGTTCCTGTCTCTAGGTGGCAGCAGAGAGCCACCAGAAAGGTCAACGAAGAAAACGTGTGAAACGTCACTTCCTGTGTTTAATAACTTCCCGGTTACAGATTTCAGATCAGCCTTTTCAGTTTGCAAAGGACAATTTTAATTTAGCACAGAAATGAAGTGCTGACTCTGGAACAGCGGGGTGTATGCAGCGTTTCTCATCACCTTTCACGCTTTATCAAACTTGTAGCCACTTCCTAGCTGCTGCAGGCGGTTCTGTCAAGGTCCGAACATGGCTTTGAGGGTTTTATATCACAACCTGGGCTGCCGGTTATTTCATAGCAAAGTCACGCAGACTGAAGCCGTCAGACTCACGCACAGTGTCTTACAGAGAGAAACTGAACTGAAACACACACTGTCTCTGCGGAGGGTTCACAGCTACCTGGTAGGTCAAAGCTATTAGCTAACAGTTGCAGATGTAAACACTAAACTCTATTTAGAAAACTGGCAAATTAGCATTTCTGTCATCTTCGTACCTAGAAAATAACAATAACAAAAATAACAGTAAACTTATACCACATTTTAACCAAATTTACAGCAGTATTTAGGAAACTCATATCTTAGTTATGTAGAAAGTCTCACTTAAGCATATTTAATGAATTGTTGTAAGTAACATAAGATGCTAGCTGCTCTGTTTTGTACACTTGAAACATCTTCAGTTCAAGCTACACCTGTCTGTCCAACAGCGTAACCTGATATTGGAGAATGTTTGAATGGAGTTTGGCATTGTACCTTATAGACACTAAAAGCATAGGGGTGTATTAACTTTAAGCACACACTGTTTTCCTGTTCTTACCAGTTCAATGCAAGCCAGCGATACACATGCAGAACACAATGGCTGAATCAGAAAGGCTCAAGAACATTTTCCTCATTGCCTCCACCTCCATCATCAGAGGACAGGTCCAAGAAGCTGGGGGTAAGTCTTAGATGATCTTTAGATGCTGCTTCTGTCACTCAGGGCAAGAGCAGGTTGCTTTTATATTTACTAATGCAGTCTACAAGTCGCTTTGTTTCACTTTTTATTAAGGGTGTCAAACATCTTCTTTAATATGTCAGCAAAAATGACCACAGAGATACAGATAAGTTCTGAGGTTGTGCGTTTGTTTCCGTGCCTGCTCTGACCGTACGTTGCGGTTACTTTGAATGAGAAACTGAAGCATATATGTGGAAAACTCAAGCTACGAAACGCAACTAGCGTTTAGACATCTCTGGCATCATCATATGTAAAGGTGACACATAATAACCTCTTAACTGTATTCTGAGAAGTTTTGGCATCAAACAATTTGTCAATATTTCTAAAGCAACTTATTTAGAGTTTATTAGTGGGCACAATAAATCAGTCTTGAAAAATGACTGCTTATTCAAATTTTTCTTGTCCCCTCTTAAAAGCCTGTGACATGGAAATCTTTAGCAGCAACATTTGCCATCGGGGGCGCTCTGCTGCTAGGGATGAAGTATTTCAAGAAGGAAAAGGAAGAAAGTAAGTAAGCTCTAGACAGTAAGACATGCTAATATCTCAAATACATGTTAAATAATATTATCTGCCTATTGTTACTCTGTAACTTGCAGAGCTTGAAAAAGAGAGGAACAAATCAATAGGAAGACCAGCTCTGGGCGGTCCATTCTCGCTCGTTGATCACAACAACAAGCCCACCAAGAGCGAGGACTTCCTCGGCCAGTGGATACTTATCTACTTTGGGTTCACTCACTGCCCTGACATCTGCCCGGATGAACTGGAGAAAATGATTGAAGTGGTGGATGCAATAGGTAAAAAAACACTTGTGTTTGAAGTCAGAGCAGGAATATTAAGTCTGCTGTTGTCATTTTATTAAACACCTGCTGTGTTTCTGGCTGTCCACAGACAAAATAAAGTCTCTTCCTAATCTCACACCTATCCTCATCACCATTGATCCGGAAAGGGACACTCCAGAAGCTATGGCTGCTTATGTAAAAGGTACGAAATCCTCATTTATATTTATGTAATGACAGTAATAACTATAGTCATGGTCAAATTTACTTATGATAAAGCATCATATCAGTCAGCAGGTGTGATGCATTTAATTAAAATATGACTCTTGGGCTTAAGCATCTTTATGTTATTTATTTCTCTAATTTATTCCTTCAGACTTTTCCCCAAAGCTGATTGGCCTGACGGGGCCGCCAGCTCAGGTTGAGCAGGCTTCCAGAGCCTACAGAGTGTATTACAGCCAGGGACCAAAGGATGAAGACAATGACTACATTGTGAGTACAACTCATTTTGAAAGTTAAACCTTACATGAAGAAATGCATCTCTCTTATTACACCTCCTGTTTTCATTAGGTCGATCACACAATCATCATGTACCTCGTGGGCCCTGATGGAGAATTTATGGAGTATTATGGACAGAACAAAAGAAACGTGGAGATCACCAACTCAATAGCAGCTCACATGAGGAAGTACAAGAAGTGAGCAGCAGCCCATTTAAACCCCACCCTGAACTGACAACAACTGTCCTCAGGTGTTTTTGTTCAGCACTGCCTTCTTATACTGGCCTTTATTTATTTTGGATACACTATTATGTAAGAGACATTCCTTTCAGTGGTATGAAGAAGAGTGGGTCTGCTCCCTATTAATCTATATGATTAGTGATAACGCCCTTCACACTGCTGTTAGATGGAAATAAATTGGAAATGTGTTTCCATATGGCGGGTGCAAACAATAAGGAAATCCACTGAAGACAAATGATGTGATGAACACTGGATTTAAGCGATAAAAGATTCAATACAACTGTGCGTTGGATTTTTGTTTCTGTGCATGATAGGCACAAATATAGATGTGTTATAGTATAACCACAAGACTATAGCTTATATACACATACATGGCTGAAAAGCTATGATATAGTCTCTGGAGACACCCAGTGGTAGGATCTGGTGCTGCACATCAGCTTTGACTCAGGACAGGCTGTACCATAAGAGACCATTGAAAGTATAGTTAGAAAGTACCTTACTGTCAAACATAATGGAATCCCAAACATGTCTTAAAAATAAGAAAAAAAATGGAAACCAGTTTCTCAGCAGCAGCATCTATTTATTTTGTCTTTATTTTTTCATTAGTTATTTTTGAATGCCAAGACTTTCTGGGTTTGTAAGTGGGGAAAAAATACTACAACTGATCATTGCCTGATAGAAGATTTAATTTGAAACACTTAATGTTCCATTGGCACGATCCACAATGATGTATTGACCACAGTGCTATTATTGAAAGTATGTTTTTACAGTGTTTACTTTAATAGAAATGATCTGGCCTTATATCTATTAATACTTAATAGGCGGCAAAGAGAAGCTATGATCTTGCCACCAGCCGGTATTGATTTATTAATATCTTATCCGCCTGCACACCTGTTGCACTCCTCCTTTAGAAATCAGATTATAAAAGCAAACACAGCAGTCGATGGGCTCTCCACCACCAGACACCACGCTCATTCCTGCAGGAGAGGGGCCCTATTGGTTCTGACCTCTATTGTATGAAGTGCCAAAAGTGGAACATATTGATATCTGGATTCATTGAAGGGTTCTTAAGAGACTCCATGCCCCCTTAACCATCCACAATCTATCAACTTTTTCATTAATTCTAAAACATTTATTTGCAAATTTTGCCAAATCACATAAAATTCAGAAATAATACTGAGATGTGTTAAGATAGAATTAGTTTGTTTGGTTTTCTTCAAATTGTGAAATTTATAACTGCTGCTTCATTAAAAAAATAACAAGAAAGCATCAGACCATCAAAATGAATCTTTTATATTTTTTGCCTCATGAACTAGTTTACAGTTGTTATAGTCTGTCAGGAAAGGTAGTCTGTTTATTTTATTTTTTTTAACTAATCTTACTTTCTAAAGGAAAAAAACAAAAAACTTTCGAGTCACGTTTCCTGGACTATTTTATTTGAACCTGACCGTGTAAACAGGCTATGGATTGACAGCACAATTGATCTGCAGGGTCTCCAGGTTCTGACAGCACCTCCCACAGTTCAGCCCACTTAAGATCGATCATGCTGTCAGTCTAATCACGGAGTGCTGTTAGCTTTAGCTGTTCTTGAGTACCGAGTTTAATCCTAAACTGAAGTCTACGCGTGTAAAAAAAAACACCCATGTAACACATTTTGCTTTTTTAAATAAATTGATAGATTTTTTTGCATATTTGTCCTGCATGTAGTAGCGATACCCTGATGCAGGTCCTTGTTTTACCTGTTGACCCCCTAATCCTGTGTAAATGCACCCGGTGTCAGATCTATTTTTCACCATGCAGGCCTCAGTCTCTGTCCCCCCACTAGCAGCTGAGAGGGATTTTCTCCCTGCTTCTTCTTTCTTGTCCAGCAACACTTGAATTCATGTCTCAGTGAGACTCATACACACATATTTGCTGCTGTGTTGAGACTTGACTGAGGGGTGAGTCCTCTCACCGGACTGCCTTGCTTGGGTCACGCTTGTCTCCCCAGAGCCAATTATAATCACAGCTGTTGCCAGACCTTCAAGTGACATTAAGAGGCTATTAAATCACCATCAATTAGACTGTCTGTGATGCACTGCCAGACGGAGTGCCCCTATCATATGGATCTTTTCACTCTGTATTATCGTTTCCTCTGCTTTAAAGAGAATGAATTGTGAAAAGACTCAAGGCTCCCTTTAACTACAGAACTAGTGTTATTTTTGGAAGAAAGACTTAGTGAAGATGAAGATGAGTGAAGATAAAACAGCCAGCAAAGCTTCCAATAAACCCCACTTTCACTCTATAGTGGCATGTTGTAAATTTAAAGGCACATACTTTAGCATATTGAACCTTGGAGTGGCAGACACAATAATAGACACCCACTCAAAGGATTTCGAATGGATTCATTGTTAACTCCTTATTGTGTCAGATATACTAAAGCAACAGGTCCATGGCATGAAGTATTTTTAATGATTTTAAAGAGGGTTCAGAGTGATGAAGAGGCCCCAGTGCATCATGCAAAATAAAAAGCACATCGAGTTAAAATGTGCCATGTACCTACCAGGTGATAAAGTCTGAGCCATGAGCAAAATGTTTGCACTCAGAAGCTTAATATGCTGACAGCTCATCAAAATATTATCAAGGTCTTACTTATATTGGGGGGGGTTTGTTCTTTCTATTGTCTACTGTTTCTTTTCAACATCAACATATGTGAAGGGTAGGATGAGTATACAGGCAATAAACACAAAAATATTTTGTGATAAATGCCAGATAAGAGTTTCATAGACAAAGACTGATATGTAATGTGCTAAATGCTGCCCATGAACACCGGCTGCTCCCAATACAAACCCAAACAGTCATGTCCGCCTCTGTCTCTCCAGACAGCCAATGCCAGAATTTCAGCAATGCCCCAAGTGAACTAATCTTCCCTGATCCCAGAAAATTAGGCCCGCCGTGTTGGGACCGTAAGCCCCATAAGCTGTTGTCCTTAGCATTCATTGCTTTTTAATGGACAGTCTAAAGGATTACAATCGAAACTGTTTAAAAGTGGCACAATACAGCTATACATAGACAGTATGAAATACAAAATGGACATACTTGTCTTTTTCCAAGGTGGCGTAGAAGCCACATCTCCAAATATAGGAGAAGAAAGGGGCCAATCCATCGCTTATAAAAAGCTGTCAAAGTCTTGTTAGGTTGAGGTGTAGTGTGGTGTAGTGTTGGTTGTTATTCCAAGGCTTTCACATACTTGTGGGAATCGGGCATCCTGTGTCTTTTCATCTTGTGTCTGCAGCATTCAGGTCAGTATTATCATAGCAATATGTCAGTATTTTCACATGCAACAGTGTCATTTATTTTCTGAGTGTTTGTCTGAATCATGCAGCTCCGGAACAAAAAAATGAGTGATGCAGAGATGGAAATATTTGGGGTGGCGGCCCCGTACCTCCGTAAATCAGAACGGGAGAGGATCGCAGCCCAGAATATGCCATTTGATGCCAAAACCGCCGTTTTTGTGCCTGATGCAAAGCAGGAGTACATCAAAGGAAAAATCAAAAGCCAGGATGGCTCCAAGGTCACTGTGGAGACTGAGTGTGGAAAGGTGGGTGTAGGATTAAACTTTCACATTCTCACCATTTTCTTTTCTTCTATATAATGTTCATATTAAAATGATCCTTCAGGTTGTCGCAGTGCACCTGGATGACATTCGTCCCATGAATCCTCCTAAGTTTGACAAGATTGAGGACATGGCTCTGCTGACACATCTCCATGAGCCAGCTGTGCTCTTTAACCTGAAGGATCGCTATGCTGCCTGGATGATTTACGTAAGTGTGACTGTCTGTGTTGATACTTCTAACATAACTTCAACCAAGTGAAAAACTCTTGTTCATTCACAGACCTACTCAGGGCTCTTCTGTGTGACTGTGAACCCTTACAAGTGGCTTCCAGTCTACAACCCAGAGGTGGTGGCTGGGTACAGAGGAAAGAAACGTCAGGAGGCTCCTCCACACATCTTCTCTATCTCTGACAATGCATACCAGTACATGCTCACAGGTCTGGTCATAATATCAAACATAACATCAACCTGGCGAACTCAAGTCAGTTCAGTTTTGTTGTGTGTTTTAAATTGAGTAAGCTTAATGCTACATTAAAGGTATGATGAATATCAGAATGTTGATAGAATTTCTTCATTTTTTGCAAATTTAAAATGTATTTATTGTTTCTTTTTCAAACTGATGAAACATTGTAAGATTTAAAAAAAATTTAAATAAATGTAAATAAACTAAATTTCAACAGATCGAGAGAACCAGTCTATTCTGATCACGTAAGTACAGAAATTTGTTGTTTACTTACACATTACACAGTCACTTCCTCGCCATCATTTATCTGATGCACTTTCATCAGTGGAGAATCTGGAGCTGGGAAGACGGTCAACACAAAGCGAGTCATCCAGTATTTTGCAACAATTGCATCATTTGGGGACTCAAGCAAGAAGGAGCAACCTGGAAGCAGACTGCAGGTTCTTAATTTACATTACCGCTGTGCAAGTGATCAGGCACGCTGGCACGATGCATCACAAAAAATGAACTGTTTTCTTTCTACAGGGGACTCTGGAGGATCAAATCATCCAGGCCAACCCCCTCCTGGAAGCTTTTGGGAATGCCAAGACCGTGAGGAACGACAACTCCTCTCGATTTGTGAGTTTAATTATCAAATAAAAAGGAACTTTAGTTATACTATGCAACAGTGAATAAATGAATGAAATCAATGAAACACTCCCAGATATTGTGTGCACTCCAGATTTAAATAAATACTTATCTTTTTTATAATGAAGAAAAATATAGTATGTCAGCACTGTAGCTTTTCACAACATACATGTCAAACTTTTTCAGGGAAAATTCATCCGCATCCACTTTGGAACAAAGGGGAAGTTGGCATCAGCGGATATTGAGACTTGTAAGTTTCAATGTTCACTTTACAAGGTACCAATGTAATCATGATGTTTATATTTTACTACTGTATATGAACATTTTTATATGGTTGTTTTATTCTGTCTGTTTTTAGATCTTTTGGAAAAATCCAGGGTGACATTTCAGCTACTAGCAGAAAGAAGCTATCACATCTTCTATCAGATCTTGTCAAACAAGAAGCCTGATTTAATCGGTGAATACACTGATAAATGATTATAACATTCTCTATAAATATTGACACTGTGCAGAATATTAAGTACATTGTGGGTGCCATTCCAGAGATGCTTCTGATAACCACCAATCCTTATGATTATCCATACATCAGCCAGGGTGAAATCACTGTGCCAAGCATCAGTGATACAGAGGAGCTGATGGCCACAGACGTGAGTGCACATCTGTCACATTATGTGCGGAAATATGATGTTTAGGCTGCTATTGTGAAATAAATTAAAATATTTTTAATCATAGGAATTTATTATGATATAGTAATACTAAAAATGCAACATTATTAAAATTAAGCAGTCATTTTTAGTCATTAATTTAATGATAAATAGACAATAGAACTGTTTTTCCACATCTGTATCTGTTCTTTAGAGCGCCATTGACATCCTGGGGTTTAACACAGAGGAAAAGGTTGGCATCTACAAGCTGACAGGTGCTGTGATGCACAACGGGAACATGAAGTTCAAGCAGAAGCAGCGGGAGGAGCAGGCGGAGCCCGATGGCACAGAGGGTGAGACGTCTGAGGCAGCGTTTCAAGCCTAAATTAATATGCAATCAGGTGTCAAGTGCGGGTATGTCACAGGTTTAGTCATCAATTGTCAATGTGCCAACTTGATGTGCACTCCTCTGTGCTTAACGTTGTGTAGTGGCGGACAAAGTTGCCTACCTGATGGGTCTGAACTCTGCTGATTTGCTAAAAGCACTGTGTTACCCTCGAGTCAAGGTTGGAAATGAGTATGTCACCAAAGGACAGACTCCACAGCAGGTACGGTGTTTTCTTCAGCTGTTTATCATTACTTGTAAAGATTTTAATTGAAAACAATGATTCTCAGGTAAACAATGCCATGGGTGCCCTGTCGAAAGCTGTGTATGAAAAGTTATTTCTGTGGATGGTCACAAGGATCAACCAGCAGCTCGACACCAAACTTCCCAGACAGCATTTTATCGGCGTCTTGGACATCGCAGGTTTTGAAATCTTTGAGGTAAACTAAATTCATGCACATGTAGAAAACACTTAAAAATAAACTTTATTGTTTAATAGGTGAAATGTTGCTGTTTAATTTAGATGAACAGCCTGGAGCAGCTGTGCATTAACTTCACCAATGAAAAACTGCAACAGTTCTTCAACCACCACATGTTTGTTCTGGAGCAAGAAGAGTACAAAAAGGAAGGGATCGCATGGGAGTTCATTGACTTTGGCATGGACCTGGCAGCCTGCATTGAGCTCATTGAGAAGGTGCATCCCTGTAAAATAAACACAAAAATGTTCTTATTAACAGTGAGTAATACATTAATCATGTTTCTGCCCTACAGCCGATGGGAATTTTCTCCATTCTTGAGGAGGAGTGTATGTTCCCAAAAGCGACAGATGGCTCCTTTAAAAACAAGCTGTACGACCAGCACCTGGGGAAAAACAGCATCTTCCAGAAGCCCAAACTGTCCAAAGGAAAAGCAGAGGCACACTTCTCCCTCATGCACTATGCTGGCACTGTAGACTACAATATCAGTGGTTGGCTGGAGAAAAACAAGGACCCACTAAATGACACTGTGGTGCAGCTTTACCAAAAAGCCTCCCTCAAACTGCTCTCTCAGCTCTTTGCAACATATGCGTCTGCTAATGGTCAGTTAATAACACATGTCACTTTTTCTTACTTTATTGTTTCAGTTACACTTTGTCTCATGTTTTTAACAGACGCTGATGGAACTAAGAAAAGCTCCAAGAAAAAGGGATCCTCCTTCCAAACTGTGTCTGCACTCTTCAGGGTAAGAGGCAATCATTTGTTTAATTGGTTTGCTCATGTTTGGGCTTGGCACAGTGGCCACAAACTTTGATCAGCCAAATTGTCAGAGAGGTTTGTTCATAGTATTTAAAGCTCCGACTCAATTAGGCTAATTACTGAAATCATTGGGACTCAGAGGCAAGACTGTTGCAGCTAAAAATATCTCAGTAAATGTGCTTCATATATTGCCTATTTGAAGAGTTTGGAAAACATGCATATTTATTTGAATGTTTAAATGAAAAAAACTGATGCTACACCAAGCAGTTGGGTAACATATCTAAGCTATATAATGTTGATTTTATCTTGTTTCCCTAATTCTCAGTAACAGCTGATAGCTGGTGGTATCTGTCTGAGATCATAACCTATTATTTATGCTGCAGGAGAACCTGAACAAACTGATGGCCAACCTCAGATCCACACATCCACACTTTGTAAGATGCATCATTCCAAATGAGACTAAGACACCAGGTGACAATTAAGGAACGAAGACGACAATTGTGGCATGTCCGTGTGAAGTTAACCTGAGATTAAATGTTGTTCATGCTCTATAGGATCCATGGATCACCATCTGGTGCTTCACCAGCTGCGATGTAACGGTGTGCTGGAAGGGATTCGGATCTGCAGGAAAGGATTCCCCAGCAGGATTCTTTATGGGGATTTTCGGCAGAGGTAATACACTACACATATTTTGTTTATGTCAGACAATCAGCAGAATGTTGAACCTATATTTCTTCTTCTGTGATAGATACAGGATTCTGAATGCTAGTGCTATCCCAGAGGGGCAGTTTATTGACAGCAAGAAGGCCTCAGAGAAACTTTTGTCCTCTATTGAAGTGGACCATACCCAGTATAGATTTGGATACACAAAGGTACTGTATTTCTCACAAGCACATGTTGGTACATCTATCTAAAAATAGATATAAAAATTCAGATCTTTGTTACAGGTGTTTTTCAAAGCTGGCCTCCTGGGTCTTCTGGAGGAAATGAGGGATGAGCGTCTGGCTGTGCTGATGACTAGGATCCAGGCTGTTGCCAGAGGTTACGTAACCAGGCTGAAGTTCAAGGAGATGTCAAAGAAAAGGTAGTAACACACTTAAAGGCATGAGAAAAATAATTACTTAGATGGCAAGAAACCATAAAAAACATAAAACTCAAGTCAATAAACTACATTTTTCACATCTGCATCACAGTCTTTTTTGTTTATTTTTCCCTGCAGGGAGTCCATTTTCATCATCCAGTACAACATCCGTTCATTTATGAATGTGAAGAACTGGCCTTGGATAAGACTGTTCTTCAAGATAAAACCTCTGTTGCGCAGTGCGGAGGCTGAAAAGGAGATGCAGACTATGAAAGAGGAGTTCGCCCGACTCAAAGAGGAATTCGCAAAGTCGGAGGCCAGGAGGAAGGAGCTGGAGGAGAAGATGGTCATGCTCGTCCAAGAGAAAAATGACCTTTACCTTCAGATCCAAGCAGTATGTAAACACAGAGTAGAGCAAAGTGGTGTGTAGTGATTTAGTGAAAAATCAATACAATTTGCAATTCAAAACCTATTTCAATAATGAGTTAAGATAGGAGGGGACATTATTGATCCAGGAAAACTGAGATCAACAGAAAGTAGAATAAAAATAAAAGCAGAACAGACACAGGCTCCAACAGATTGAGACAAAAAGGTACCATTGCAAAGTTTGGATATAAACTCTAATCCACAACTTCGCTATTTATACAATATAAAGCAAAACTCACCATTGTGTCTGTGTTCTAAAGGAGAGGGAGAACCTGGGTGATGCTGAGGAGAGATGTGAAGGCTTGATAAAGAGCAAAATCCACCTGGAAGCTAAAGTTAAAGAATTCTCAGAGAGGTTGGAAGAGGAGGAAGAGATCAACGCTGAAATCACTGCCAAGAAGAGGAAGTTAGAGGACGAATGTTCAGAGCTCAAGCGAGACATAGATGACCTGGAACTAACCATCGCAAAAGTGGAGAAGGAAAAATACGCCACAGAAAATAAGGTGTCTGTAATGATTTTTCATAGCAAACTGTTCAAACAGATTATTTAATATCTGAAGATAAAAACGTTTCTCTTCTCAGGTTAAAAATTTGGTCGAGGAGTTAACCTCTCTTGAGGAACAACTGCTTAAGTCCTCCAAGGAGATAAAAGCTTTGCAAGAGATTCACCAGCAGACTTTAGACGACCTCCAGGCTGAGGAGGATAAAGTCAACTCTCTGATGAAGATGAAGAGCAAGTTGGAGCAACAGGTTGATGATGTGAGTGTGGACAAATTAAATGCACCATAGGATCAGTGCACATTCATTTGCATGCTTCAGTGGTTGGTGTAATCATCTCTTGCAGCTGGAGGGTTCCCTGGAGCAGGAGAAGAAGATACGTGCTGATGTGGAGAGATCCAGAAGGAAGCTGGAGGGGGATCTGAAGCTGTCCCAGGAAACCATCATGGACCTCGAGAATGAGAGACAGCAGGCGGAAGAACAATTGAAAAAGTAAGATGGAATAATTGGGTTAAATAATTACTAATTAAAAACTTTAGACTTACACTCAATTCTAATGTCACAAACATTAACACAAACACCCTTAAAGACATAGTTCTATGTGGCATTAAACGTCAACAAACAAAAATGTGCCCAGAGCAGTGAAACTTTAACTGTTCCAAAAACTGTCTTGACTTTCTTTTCAGAAAGGACTTTGAAATCAGCAACCTTGAGGGCAAAATTGATGATGAACAAGCCCTCAGCACTCAGCTACAAAAAAAGATTAAGGAGCTTCAGGTAAATAATTTATAACAGAAATCTAACAATGTGTTATGTGATGTTATGCTTATTTTAACACATACATCTACTCCAGGCTCGCATTGAAGAGTTGGAGGAGGAAATCGAGGCTGAGCGCTCAACACGAGCCAAAGTGGAGAAGCAGAGGTCCGACTTGTCCAGAGAGCTGGAGGAGATCACTGACCGGCTAGAGGAGGCCGGAGGAGCCACCGCAGCTCAGGCCGAGCTCAACAAGAAGCGTGAGGCCGAATATCACAGGCTGCGTCGTGATCTGGAAGAGGCCACCCTGCAGCACGAATCCACTGCTGCAGCTCTGCGCAAAAAACAGGCTGACAGCGTCGCAGACCTCAGTGACCAAATGGAGAACCTTCAAAGAGTCAAGCAGAAGCTGGAGAAAGAAAAGAGTGAGCTAAAGATGGAAGTCGATGACATGGCCAGCAGCATGGAAAACGTTCTGAAAAGCAAGGTATATGTTTGTCAACAAAGATGTCTCAGAATAATTTTTTCGATTGTCTATTCAATAACTGACCATCAATATTTCAGGCTAATCTGGAGAAGCTGTACAGGAGCCTCGAAGACCAAATGAATGAATACAAAACCAAAGCAGATGAAGCCCAGAGATCTCTCAGTGATTATACTACCCTGAGTGCTCGTCTACAAACAGAAAATGGTAGGTTATAAAAACCGACAACAGATTATTTTCAGATGAGTTTGTCAGCAAGTCCTCTTTCTCCTAAAAAGGTGAACTTACACGCCTGCTGGAGGAAAAGGAGACCACTCTTTCCCAGCTGAGCAGAGGAAAATCTGTGGGGAGTCAGCAAATTGAAGAGCTGAAGAGACTTATGGATGAAGAAATTAAGGTGTGAAAGGGACCATAAAGTCTGATACAGTCAGTTTTTCAAAGGGCACAATGTGCACAATGTTTTATTGTTTTATTGTTTATTGAAAAACTGATAACTACAAAGTCATGCACCTCTAGTTTCAAAGGTAGTGCAGCTTTTTGTCTTGTTCAAAAGATGCTCTGTGGAGAGGTACCTGTTTTGAATATTCATTCATTCTTTAACAACTTTGCTCTTTTATCTTATCAGACACGAAACGCCTTGGCTCACAGTCTGCAATCAGCTCGTCATGACTGTGAGCTGCTGAGAGAGCAATACGAGGAAGAGCAGGAGGCCAAAGCTGAACTGCAGCGCTGCCTGTCCAAAGCGAACACTGACGTGGCTCAGTGGAGAACCAAATACGAGACAGATGCCATCCAACGCACCGAGGAGCTCGAAGAGGCCAAGTAAGAACCACACAGAGTGTTCTTACTGTGGGGTTTACTGTGCTTTAACACCTTTTATCTTTGACTTAAAGGAAGAAGTTGGCCCAGCGGCTGCAGGAATCTGAGGAGATGACAGAGGCAGCGAATGTTAAATGTGCATCACTGGAGAAAACCAAGCAGAGACTGCAGGCAGAGGTCGAGGATCTCATGCTTGAGCTGGAAAGGTCAAATGCTGCCAATGCCACTTTGGACAAGAAGCAAAGAAACTTTGACAAGGTGTGTCTTTTTCTTCTTCCTCTTTTCATCATGTCAAGGCTTCATTGACAAAACATGGTGCTTTCTCCACTGTTAGGTTTTGGCTGAATGGAAACAAAAATATGAAGAGAGTCAATCAGATCTGGAAGTTTCCCAGAGAGAATCTAGAGTCCTGAGTACAGAACTCTTCAAGCTAAAAAATTCCTACGAAGAAGCCCTGGATCACCTCGAGAACATGAAGAGAGAGAATAAAAATCTTCAAGGTAAGGTTTTTGCAGCATTTTTTTGGTGCTGATAATACCCATAAAAACATGTTTTCCTGTTCATTTGCAGAGGAGATGACTGATATTACTGAGCAAATTGGACAATCTGCTAAAACTATCCATGAGCTGGAGAAAGCTGCAAAGCAGACTGAGCAGGAAAGGAGAGACACCCAAGCTGCTCTTGAGGAAGTTGAGGTTTGTTTAATTCATAAACAAGTTTCAGAAGAAAACTACAAATTAAACTGCTGATTTCTATCTCTTCAGTCTTCCCTGGAACACGAGGAGGCCAAAATCCTGCACCTTACACTGGAACTGAACCAAATCAAGTCAGAGGTGGACAGGAAAGTGGCAGAGAAAGATGAAGAAATTGACCAGCTCAAGCGGAATCACCAGAGAACCGTGGATACCCTGCAGAACACGCTGGATGCTGAGACACGCAGCAGAAACGATGCTATCCGGTTAAAGAAAAAGATGGAGGGTGATGTTAACGAGATGGAAATCCAGCTGGGTCATGCCAACCGGCAGGCAAGTGAGGCCACCAAACAACTCAGGAACCTGCAGACTCAGCTGAAGGTTGGTGTGATCAGTTTCTCTCTACATTCACTCAAAGGTTTGGCCAATTTTATAAAAGTTTTGTCTTCTGAAACAGGACACCCAGGTCCATCTGGATGAAGCCCTCCACAGTCAGGAGGACCTAAAGGAGGAGCTAGCTATCGTGGAACGCCGCAACAATCTGGTGGTGGCTGAGATTGAGGAGATGAGGGCTGCGCTGGAGCAATCTGAGAGAAGTCGTAAGCTTGCAGAGCAGGAGCTGATCGAGACCAGCGAGAGGATTCAGCTGCTGCATTCTCAGGTGAGAACACATAAATAGTTCAAACAGGTTGTTTTACTTACCATACCTCCATCTCTTCTTGGATTCTTGTTCTTTAACAGAACTCCGGCCTGCTAAACAGTAAAAAGAAGATGGAGGCTGATTTGGCTCAGCTGCAGTCAGACATGGAGGAGAGCGTGCAGGAGGCGAGGAATGCCGGCGAGAAGGCCAAGAAAGCCATCATGGATGTGAGACTCCTAATCCTAATCACTGTTCAGGCAAATTTGAGGTTGGGAAAACAATTCACAGTAAATTTTCATTCCTATACAGGCTGCCATGATGGCTGAGGAGCTGAAAAAGGAGCAGGACACCAGTGCTCACTTGGAACGGATGAAGAAGAACCTGGAGGCCACTGTGAAAGACTTGCAGCAGCGTCTGGATGAAGCCGAGCAGATGGCTCTGAAAGGAGGAAAGAAGGAGCTCCAGAAACTTCAAACAAGGGTATGTTTCCACAGAACAACTCTAAAGAGAATAAAAAGAGAAAAAGTAATTTAAACTAAGTTCATTTTTAAGGTCCGTGAGCTGGAAAGTGAACTGGAATCAGAACAGAAACGCACCGGTGAGGCTATGAAAGGCGTGAGGAAATATGAAAGAAAAATCAAAGAGCTCACTTATCAGGTAACAAGTCCTCTTATGTAACAGGGATTTTCATATGCTGAGACAGGATTGCTTGGAGCTGGACAGAAAATGTATTAAAAAAGAAGTAAGTTACAAATGCTTTATCTCAGGGTGAGGAAGAAAAGAAGAATGCAGCCAGACTACAGGATCTGGTCAACAAGCTGCAGCTCAAGGTGAAAGCATATAAGCAACAGTGTGAGGAGGCGGTGAGTAAAAAATACTTCAAGGCTGTGTGAAATGTAGGCATGTTGTGGATCAAAAATAGTTTGACTATAGATACTGTTTTTATGGCACGTAGGAGCAACAAACCAGCATCCATTTGGCAAAATTTCGCAAAGTACAACATGAGCTGGAAGAAGCAGAGGAGAGAGCCGACATCGCGGAGTCCCAGCTGAATAAACTAAGAGCAAAGAGCCGAGATGTTGTTAATAAAGGGGAATAGGAATCTCCACAGATACAAACTGCATTAAGACAGATAGTACTAGATGACATACTACAGTATTTACTTCCAAAAGGCTTTCATTATTTTCCTGATTTGTGTTAGGACAGTGTAATAGTGAGATATGTGAAATCATTTTCAAGTGTTTTAATAGGAAGTAGAGGTTTCTAATTTGGAATGGAATGTCAATGGA
Organism: Parambassis ranga; assembly: GCF_900634625.1. NCBI lineage: Eukaryota > Metazoa > Chordata > Actinopteri > Ambassidae > Parambassis > Parambassis ranga. Next base: position 8,686,617 of record NC_041029.1, read on the forward strand.
AATTGAGTTACTTGCATTTTACCCAAGTATTTTATATTTTAGCCTTTACAAGACTACACTGACAGCTTCAGTTATGAGCAGAATTAGGAGTTTTGAATGCAGTAGAAACATAGATTAATTAAAAAACAATGTCACTTTAGGCTTTGGTTGTTATTGTTATGAATATAAGTATTTTTTCTAATTAAACCATTAAACTGCTGGAGGTTATAACTGGAAAGCTACGAGAAAAATTAAAAATTAAATAATCTACCAAATCCAAAACCATAAGGCTAAAAAATCAAAATATCCCAGATCCTGTTATGGTTTAGTCAATTAAAATGCTTCACTACAGACCACTTACCGGTATATGGACTGGCCAACATTAACCTTCCACACTAAATGCTTTTGCTTTGTCACTGATAGTGATTATAATAATCTGTCTTTATGATAGTATAAAGACAGATTGAACATGAATATGTTCAAAAGGCAGACTATGCAGCAACTGGTCAGCATTCTGTGTAGTTAATCCTGGGATCAGTCTACACTGAGTTGAGTCAACAGCGACAGCTCCAGGAATAGTTTTGACGCTGCCGATATTTATGAACTGACCAAGACTAAAATTAATTTATTAAGACACAGAAAATGCATTTATGAGTGTCAGGCAGTGATGAAATTAATAACAAAGCTCTCTTGATTATTTGAGTAGTCAAAATGTATGGTATCATAGAGCATCCATTATTCAGTGAGTAGTAAAACTAAATCTGAATGAAAAATAACAAAATCCAGCTTTTTGTTTAGTTTTTTTTTTTTAACAACATGACAATGCTCAAAGAGAAGAGAAGCATTGATCTTCTTAGGATATGAAGAGGAAATGACTCGGTCACCTGCAATAGAAATTGATCACCAAAAGGTGGAGACACTTTATCCATGCTTGACACATTCATCAAGTCATGTTTAGTCCCAATAAAGACTATACAATCTGATATGTTTCTTTTTTCTTTTACTAACAACAAAAAGGAAAAAGTAATCCTGAAAAAGAAAGACATAGTGGAGGACTCAGAAACAGTTAACAGATAATCAAATGTTTTAAAACAACATGGTTCCACTCAGATGCTGCCACCACACTACATATATTAAGCCACAATCTGCTCATTAACACTGCAGTCGCTCCATCAGTTCAGGTGTAAAAATCACATTACCTCACAGCTACAGCTGAAGATCAAGGAGATGAGATAAAAAAAACAGATCTAACATGTGCCCATCATAGAAAAAACATGCATGTGAGTTAAAATGGACCTTGTTAAAATCCTGCTTTTTCACTGCTGTCACTGCTGCAGTAATCAGCAGCAGCTGGTATGTTCATGACATTTGTAGGAATCCTTGTGAAGCAGGGTTAGAGTTACCGCTGTGTATGTTTGACTTTCATCAAGGAGGGTTACATGTTAAGTACTTAAAGTAACCTCTGAGAGAGGAGAGAGGAGGACTTCAGCACCTGAAGGTTGTTGTGTGCAGAACAGAAAGAGGATTCTAAGTGGACTGACAGGGACTGTGTGAGTCCACCAAGTGGTCAGACTGTAAGGGTGATTCACTCAACCACCCAATTATTTTCAAAAAGAAAAGACAAAGAGCAATAAAAAGGAGACAAAACAGCTACAACAAGACAAACAATCAAATAAAAATGTCACACAAATACACAAATACTGCTCAAAACATTGTATTTATGTTACATCTTAATAGTGCAGGACATATAAGCATGTCTTCCATGCTGTGACATCATGTGTTTCTAAGCTGACAAGCTGCTGTTCACACTTCTGTGCACTTCCCCCCTTAATATGATGAGATATTAAGTTACACACACACTCATCCTAAATGCGTCACAAAGCGGTCGCTGTGTTTCCGCACGCCTCTGATGGTTACACGCTGTCAAGTGTGGCACTTAGCAGACACAGTTACGTGTTAACCTGCAAACAGAGCAGACAAACAGACAAACTTCCTTCAAGGTTGCTGTCAATATAACCTCAGAGTGCCAAAGAACATGTAAACGTGAACAACATAAATCATCTAAATTTAATATCAGAGTGTAATGTTCTTAAAGTCTTAAATTTGCCGTTATCTTTAATGAACGGTGTCCTGCTTGGCACAAATTATTTAACTCTTTATGGTATTAAGTTTAGAATAAATACAACATGTTTAGGCTGTTTTGACAGACATCATTTAAATTAAAATCTGTGATGACTTAATAGTTTTGGTAAGTTTTTGGTAGTCTTTTATGAGTTATAATTTGGTATGTAACGCTATTTTTTGCTCACCTTTAATATGCTACAGTTTGAAAAAAATAGCAAATTGGCTGTGTACTTGTACAGATGCTTAATGTAATGTGCAGTGTTGATTGATTATTTTTCATTTGTTCTCAGAGAGAGTCTGTTGTTCTGATGTAATCATTCTTTAACAGTAGAACTTCCATATTCAATTTTATTTTTGTAAAAATGTTCATGTTGACTTTGACATCGTTGACACCTGTCTTGACTTTCAGCCAGTTAATCTAAGCAAGGTGCCTTGAAGGAGCTTGAGCAGGTGGTCCTCAAGTCAGGATGAACATGAAGGTCACAGTGCATCACAGAGACACTGTGTGTGTGTGTTTTATAAGCATAAATACACTAAATACATACGACTGCAGATATTAAATCAACTCAGTCAAAGTGAATTTATTATCATGTAATAAAGCATTGCCCTGCTAAATAACAAACAACAAAAACATTTAGCAGTTCCTGACAGTATGGACAACATGTAAAAATAGTTCTTAAAGATTATCACCTGTTGTTGCTGACATGTTCCTATTACCACTACAAAATCCTGTGCCATATATAAATGTGACGCAAAGATCGATAATGCTTCTTGATGGATGTTTGTACAGAGTGACATTGCCAAGTTTGGAGCAGCCGGTTTGCTTCAGCAGCATATTTGTCTTAATAAAAGGAGCCTCAGCCTCCTGCTGGTGTTCACTTAGGAGATCTGTCATCTGCCCCTCTGGTGTCTGTCAACAGTGAGAGCCTCATTTTATTTCGCTTGCAACGCAACATTGTGCTCCCTTTAGTTTACCTGAACTGGGCTCTGTAAACCGGTAAGTAAGATAAAAAATATATATCCTTAATTTCATGGAAATCCTTTGTATATGTGATATGTTCTTTGTATCTTTGAGATATCCATATGAGCTCTGATGCCGAGATGGCCCAGTATGGGCCTGCGGCCATCTTTCTCCGCAAGCCTGAAAAGGAGCGAGTTGAGGCTCAGAACCGGCCATTTGATGCCAGAACTGCCTGCTTTGTTCCCAGTCCCAAGGAGCTGTACATCAAAGGGGTCATCCAGAAAAATGAAGGTGGCCAAGTCACCGTGAAGACTGAAGCTGATGAGGTGAAATTTAATTTACACTTTTACACTTTTGTTGTTTTTTTATTTTTTAGTTTCTCATTTCTAACAATCAGTAACCTTACATCTTCTCCAATTATTCTCCCAGATTGTAACAGTCAAGGAGGAAGACTGCCATCCGATGAATCCCCCAAAGTATGACAAGATTGAGGACATGGCGATGATGACGCACCTCAACGAGCCCTCTGTGCTGTTTAACCTCAAAGATCGTTATGCAGCGTGGATGATTTATGTAAGCAATGACAAGGACGTTTTCACATCTCTCTGTCTCGTGTCTCAGTGATTTCTGCTCTTGGCTCACATATATTCTCCCCTACAGACCTACTCTGGGCTCTTCTGTGTCACTGTGAACCCTTACAAATGGCTGCCAGTGTATGACCCAAAGGTGGTAGCAGCCTACAGGGGGAAAAAGCGCATGGAGGCCCCACCGCACATTTTCTCCGTTTCTGATAATGCATATCAAAATATGCTTACAGGTAAGAATTCTCTCATTGGAACACTGAATGCCTCTGATGGCTTTATTTTTGGTACTCCCCCACTGTTGTTGATTGAAACATCATATTTCTTTTTTTCACCAACAGATCGTGAGAATCAGTCTGTCCTGATTACGTGAGTCTAAAATTCTGCCCTATAATATAAACATTAAAAAACCAGGTGTATTTCCGCGTTGTCTTCAGGTTGTCTTGTATCCTTTGTTTGCAGTGGAGAATCCGGCGCAGGAAAGACCGTCAATACCAAGCGAGTCATCCAGTACTTTGCGACAATCGCAGTGGCTGGTGGCACAGACAAGAAGGAGCAATCTGGAAAAATCCAGGTAATGTGGGGAAATGTGGGAAAAAAACAGGGATTTACTGAAATTATTGATTGAGATTATTGAAATATGCGACTGATGGAGATGGGTTTGCTTTTCAGGGGACTCTGGAAGATCAAATCATTTCAGCGAACCCTCTGCTGGAAGCTTTTGGAAATGCCAAGACTGTGAGAAATGACAACTCCTCAAGATTTGTAAGGAAGATGGCAACAATTGATATTTTTATTGCTGTAATGTTTCTGATATCACACACACATGAATGCATATTTAACAGGGTAAATTCATCAGAATCCACTTTGGAACCACAGGAAAGCTGGCTTCTGCTGATATTGAAACTTGTAAGTTTGCTTTCCCAAGTTGATGTGTTTATAAGAGTCAATAGATACTCACACTTGCTGATTATTGCTTGTCATCCCATGCAGATTTGCTGGAAAAGTCAAGAGTAACTTTTCAGTTGTCTGAAGAGAGAAGCTACCACATCTTCTATCAGATACTGACTGGGCACAAGTCAGAGCTTATAGGTGAGGGTGGGATTCTATTATTCTATTATTTTTATTCTAGTCTATTATGGATTGATGTTAGTGTTGAAACTAAAGTTGAAAAAAAACTTTCTGTTTCCCTACAGAAATGCTGCTCATAACAACAAACCCATATGACTTCCCCATGATAAGCCAGGGGCAGATCACTGTGGCTAGCATTGATGACAGAGAAGAGCTGGTGGCTACAGACGTGAGATAACTCTGCACTAGTCACTTTTCTTGACCACAACGAGTACAAATTTCACCTAAATATCCCTGTGTTACAGACTGCCACTGATGTCCTGGGCTTCACCAATGAAGAAAAACTCTCTATCTACAAGCTAACTGGTGCTGTGATGCATTATGGGAACATGAAATTCAAGCAAAAACAGCGAGAGGAGCAGGCTGAGCCTGATGGCACTGAGGGTGAGTCCTGTAGTGTTTTCATTATAAATATTAACATTTTCATATTAAAGACGTTCGGCTTATATTCACACAAGTGTATCTCTCAGTGGCAGACAAAGTCGCTTTTCTCATGGGCCTGAACTCCGCTGACTTGCTGAAAGGCCTTTGCTACCCCAGAGTGAAAGTGGGGAATGAATATGTCACCAAAGGCCAGACAGTCCCTCAGGTACGACTCAGCTATATGCATAAAAATTATGTACACAGCTGAGAAGGTGGTAGTAAAGGAAGTTGCATTTGGTGCCTGCCCTAATTGACCCAGATTTTAATGGTCTTATTATTCTTAGCATGGCATGAATGTCAGCATAGTCTCCCTAGCTGCCAGGCTGCAGCCTCAAAACACTGCAGAGAATAATGTAAACAAAGAAAAATGGCAGTTTCACTTACACTACACTTTATTTATTTCATATATAAAGTATATATTTATATGTATATATATTAACAACATCTTCCTTTTAGGTCACCAATGCAGTTGGTGCTCTGGCCAAGTCTGTCTATGAGAAGATGTTCTTGTGGATGGTGATCCGAATCAATGAGATGCTGGACACAAAGCAGCCCCGGCAGTTCTTCATCGGAGTGTTGGACATAGCTGGCTTTGAAATATTTGATGTGAGTTTTTTAATTTTTAATTTTAATTTTTTCTTATTTTTCAGCAGTTAAACTCTGCCTTTAAACGTTGCTTTGTTGTTATAGTACAACAGCTTGGAGCAACTCTGCATTAACTTCACCAATGAGAAGCTGCAACAGTTTTTCAATCACCACATGTTCGTACTGGAGCAAGAGGAGTACAAAAAGGAGGGGATAGACTGGGAGTTTATTGACTTTGGTATGGATCTGGCAGCCTGCATTGAGCTCATTGAAAAGGTAGGATAAAGTTGCTACTTAGCCTAGAATTGACTTTGCCTTAAATTGAACAAAATGTCTCACCTGTCCAACAGCCAATGGGCATCTTCTCCATCCTTGAAGAGGAGTGTATGTTCCCCAAGGCCACAGACACTTCTTTTAAGAACAAACTGTACGACCAGCATCTTGGAAAAAACAGTGCTTTCCAAAAGCCAAAGGTTGTCAAAGGCAAGCCTGAAGCTCATTTCTCTTTGCTGCACTATGCGGGCAGCGTGGACTATAACATCGCCGGCTGGCTGGAGAAGAACAAAGACCCACTGAATGAGTCGGTGGTGCAGCTTTACCAGAAGTCATCAATGAAATTGCTGGCTTTCTTGTATGCCTCATTCTCTGGTACAGAAGCAGGTGTGGATAAAAGACTATTTGCAATGCAATATGATCACTTACCATGCTCGTTTGTAATGTGAGCTGATGTTTCTGTTATTTCTTTGTAGAGTCAGGTGGTGATGGTGGCAAAAGTGGAAAGAAGGGAGGAAAGAAGAAAGGGGGTTCATTCCAGACCGTGTCTGCTGTTTTCAGGGTACAGATGTGATGATAGTCTCTGGAGACATATTCCTTTGTTTTCTGTATTGAGCCTTTAAGATGGTAGATACTATATATAATTATTCTTTTGCAGGAAAATCTCGGAAAACTAATGACAAACTTGAGGAGCACACATCCTCACTTTGTGCGATGCCTGATTCCAAATGAAGTGAAAACACCAGGTACACATAAAAGTGAATGTCTGTTTACTCTAGTTAAATATTAAAGAATCTGCCAATCAATTTATTTTACTTTAACTACAGGTATCATGGAGAACCACTTGGTCATCCACCAGCTGCGCTGTAATGGTGTGCTGGAGGGCATCAGGATCTGCAGGAAGGGATTCCCCAGCAGGATTCTTTATGCTGACTTTAAGCAGAGGTTATTGATACTTGAAATGCAGCATGTATGTCATTATGTCAAATTTAAAAGAGTGTTTACTAATGTATTTAAACAGATACAGAATCCTAAATGCTAGTGCCATCCCAGAAGGACAGTTCATCGATGGAAAGAAGGCTTCTGAGAAGCTTCTTGGTTCGATTGATATTGACCACACACAGTACCGATTTGGTTCTACAAAGGTTTGTCTAAATTCCCCATTGAGTGGTGTACAGTTCAATTGATTACCTTTGAAGTGACTGGATTCAACATTACACCCTGTGGTTTCAGGTCTTTTTCAAAGCAGGTTTGCTGGGCACTCTGGAAGAGCTGCGAGATGAAAAACTTGCTTCTCTCGTCACCCAGACTCAAGCTCTGTGCCGAGGCTATCTCATGAGAGAAGAATTCTCCAAATTAATTGTACAAAGGTAGGACAAAATCACAAGAACTTCCTTAAAAACAATAAAAATACTAGACTAAATTAACATTCTACCACTGTATTTCTTTCAGAGATTGCATCTGGATACTGCAGTATAACTTACGTTCATTCATGAATGTCAAACACTGGCCCTGGATGAAACTCTTCTTTAAAATAAAACCGCTTCTAAAGAGTGCAGAAACAGAGAAGGAGATGGCAACCATGAAAGAGGACTTCATCAAATGTAAAGACGATCTGGCAAAGTCAGAGTCCAAGAGGAAGGAGCTAGAAGAGAAAATGGTTTCTCTCCTGCAGGAGAAAAATAATCTCCTCCTGCAAGTGCAAGCTGTGAGTATCATGGCAGACAAAAGCCACTGATTTTAATCAAATCATTCTCCAAATCAGTGAACATCAACATTGTTACTCCAGGACTCAGAAAATCTGTGCGACGCAGAAGAAAGATGTGAAGGCTTAATAAAAAGCAAAATTCAGCTTGAGGCCAAACTCAAAGAGGTGACCGAGAGACTGGAGGACGAGGAGGAGATGAACGCTGAGCTGACTGCCAAGAAGCGGAAGCTCGAAGACGAATGCTCAGAGCTCAAGAAGGACATTGATGACCTGGAGATAACCTTGGCTAAAGTCGAGAAGGAGAAACATGCTACTGAAAACAAGGTCTGTGATTTCAGTTGAATGTTCTTTCTAGTTGTGAATTTTCTTCACAGTGGTGTTTATGCAGGTTAAAAACCTGATGGAGGAGCTGGCTGGTCAGGATGAAAATATTGCCAAACTGACCAAGGAGAAAAAAGCCCTCCAAGAGGCCCATCAGCAAACACTGGACGACCTTCAAGCAGAGGAAGACAAAGTCAACTCTCTGACCAAAGCCAAGTCTAAGCTTGAGCAGCAAGTGGATGATGTGAGTTGCTGTGACACACTCTAACACTGCTGTTGCTAAACGTCTTAATTAACTTAACTGAACAATTTGCTTCTTAAGCTTGAGGGTTCACTGGAGCAAGAGAAGAAGATCCGCATGGACCTTGAAAGAGCCAAGAGGAAGCTCGAGGGGGATCTGAAGCTGACGCAGGAATCTCTGATGGATGTAGAAAATGACAAACAACAATCTGAGGAGAAAATTAAGAAGTAAGCTCATGCACTGATCCAATGCATGTGTGTGAGGGGGTATTAAACTGACAAAATGTATTAATGTCTTCACAGAAAAGAATTTGAAAACAACCAGTTGCTCAGCAAAATTGCAGACGAGCAGGCAATAAACAACCAACTCCAAAAGAAGATGAAGGAACTCCATGTAATAAAACATATATACAATTAATTAGATTGACTGTGATCTATTTACCTTTCACGATGCTGTGTTTTCTGTTCTCAGGCTCGTATTGAAGAACTTGAGGAAGAGGTCGAGGCTGAACGAGCTGTCCGAGCCAAGATTGAGAAACAGAGGTCTGACCTCTCCAGGGAGATCGAGGAGATCAGCGAGAGGCTGGAGGAGGCCGGAGGCGCCACCGCCGCTCAGATCGAGATGAACAAGAAGCGCGAAGCTGAGTTCCTCAAACTGCGGCGTGACCTGGAGGAGTCCACGCTGCACCATGAGGCCACAAACGCTGCACTGCGCAAGAAGCAGGCGGACAGCATGGCCGAGCTCGGAGAGCAGATTGACAACCTCCAGAGAATCAAGCAGAAGCTGGAAAAGGAAAAAAGTGAACTGAAGATGGAGACTGATGATTTGACCAGCAATATGGAAACTGTTGCAAAAGCAAAGGTGAGATTTGAAAAACTGAAATTGTGAATTTGGGAATATAGAAGCGAGAATTGTAATTTTCTATACTTTTTATATACTTACAGATAAACCTGGAGAAGATATGTCGCACACTTGAAGATCAAGTTATGGAGCTGAAGACCAAAAACGAAGAAAACATGAGACAAATCTCAGACCTCACCAGTCAGAGGGCGCGTTTCCAGACTGAGAACGGTAATTCTGTTACTTCTTTTATTGAAATCAACAAAGTGCATCATCTTAATTAAAGAACATTCTCTGATTTCTCTTGTTAAAGCTGAATTTTCCCGACAAATGGAAGAGAGAGAGAGTCTAATTTCCCAGCTGACCAGAGGAAAGCAGGGCTTCACCACGCACATCGAAGAGTTAAAACGACTGATTGAGGAGGAAACAAAGGTGATCAAAGCTCACACTTAATCAAAACCATCACTTCTCATTCTTTCCTTGGCTATTTTTTTTGTTTGGTACAGTATTTCACATTATTGCTGTCCTCCCCTTTAGGCTAAAAATGCCCTGGCTCATAGTTTGCAGTCAGCTCGTCATGATTGTGATCTAATCCGGGAGCAGTATGAGGAGGAGCAGGAGGCCAAAGCTGAGCTGCAGCGTAGTTTGTCAAAGGCAAATTCTGAGGTCGCTCTCTGGAGAAACAAATATGAGACTGATGCCATCCAACGCACAGAGGAGCTGGAGGAAGCCAAGTACATATACATGATATTAGATCAATCATCAATAGATCAAGTTTCTCCAAAACATTATTATGCAAATGTTTTGTCTTGACAAGTAATATTTTTCTCTGCTCAGTCCATGGTGTATGATATATTACATGATATAACACCACAGGGTAGAACTCTGGATATTATTTCCTAAAAATATATTGTCAGGGAAGGAGACCATGTTTACTACATTTACAGTCACTTACAATGCAAATGACTCACCCAGCAATGCTTGTCGCTGCCTTAGGGATACTAGCGACTATATCTATCTTCCTATCTATCTTCCTATAACAGGAAAAAACTTGCCCAACGTCTCCAAGAGGCAGAGGAACAAATCGAAGCTGTGAACTCAAAGTGTGCCTCGCTGGAAAAATCTAAACAGCGACTTCAAAGCGAGATGGAAGACCTGATGGTTGACGTTGAGAGATCCAACAGCTTAGCTGCTACACTTGATAAGAAGCAGAGAAGCTTTGACAAGGTATTTTACTTGACATTTACCAGTGACACCTAATACTTCCTAATATTATGCCATTATAAGCTCATATTCAAATGATTTGTTTAGATTCTAGCAGAGTGGAAGCAGAAATATGAGGAGTCCCAGGCGGAGCTTGAAGGCACTCAGAAAGAATCTCGATCACTGAGCACTGAGCTCTTCAAACTGAAGAACTCATATGAGGAAGCGCTGGATCATCTGGAGACAATGAAGAGGGAAAATAAAAACCTGCAACGTGAGTGAAACTTTGTGATTTTTGTCAGATAAAGCTGTAGTTTTTACTTGTTTTTAATTCAATACTTCAAACCCCAGAGGAGATTTCAGACCTGACAGAGCAACTTGGAGAAACTGGAAAGACAATTCATGAGCTCGAGAAATTTAAGAAGCAGGTGGAGACAGAGAGGTATGACATGCAGACTGCCCTGGAGGAAGCTGAGGTATTACTCACAAAATAAGAGTAAATATTTAAATTGTTAGCCAGATGTTTGAACGAAACTGAATTTTTAAGGCCTCCCTGGAGCAAGAGGAGTCCAAGATCCTCCGTGTACAACTGGACCTGAACCAGGTGAAATCTGAAGTGGATCGAAAAGTGGCTGAGAAAGATGAGGAGATTGACCAGCTAAAAAGAAACCACCAGAGAGTGTTGGAATCTATGCAGGCTACTTTGGACGCTGAGGTCCGCAGCAGGAACGACGCCCTGCGAGTGAAGAAGAAGATGGAGGGAGACCTGAATGAGATGGAGATCCAGCTGAGCCACTCTAACAGGCAGGCAGCCGAAGCCCAGAAACAACTGAGGAACGTTCAGGGGCAACTCAAGGTACAAACATAACTGATAATAATGGTAAAGGTCAGGAGGGCACATCATCGTTACGAATCAGCCCTTACAGATCATGGCAGACAATAACATCACAACTAAATGCGTTTTCAGGATGCCCAGATCCACCTGGATGACTCTGTGAGAGGACAGGATGACATGAAGGAGCAGGTGGCCATGATGGAGCGCAGAACGACCCTGATGCAGGCTGAGATCGAAGAGCTGCGAGCAGCGGCAGAGCAGACAGAGCGGAGTCGCAAAGTGGCTGAACAGGAACTGGTCGATGCCAGTGAGCGTGCAGGACTTCTGCATTCACAGGTAGGTTTACCAGCATCACCCTGTCAAGCAATCACTTTACAAGTCATCTCTTTTACTTTTGTCTTTGCAGAACACCTGTCTTCTAAACACCAAAAAGAAGCTTGATGCTGATGTAACACAACTTCACTGTGAAATAGAGGAAGCTGTTCAGGAGGCCAGGAATGCAGAGGAGAAGGCCAAGAAAGCCATTACTGATGTAAGGCGCTGTCACAGGGCTTTTGTTGTAGTCATGGCAGATTTGACGGTATTAAAGGCTCCTGCTGTGGCATTTGTAGGCTGCCATGATGGCTGAGGAGCTGAGAAAGGAGCAGGACACCAGTGCTCATCTGGAGAGGATGAAGAAAAACCTGGAGGTGACAGTGAAAGACCTGCAGCACCGTTTGGACGAGGCTGAAAACTTGGCCATGAAAGGAGGCAAGAAGCAGCTTCAGAAACTGGAGACCAGGGTTTGTATATTGTGTCTGGTCACAGCTTCATAATGATCATTCACTTAAGATGCCTCCACCATTATTTAATTATCACACTAATATAATTATATTATCTACACAAAGGTCCGTGAGTTGGAGAACGAGCTTGAAGCAGAGCAAAAACGTTCATCTGAGTCCATCAAAGGAGTACGGAAATATGAGCGGAAAGTCAAAGAGCTGACCTATCAGGTAAATATAAACAACTTTAATTTTATTAATGGATATAAACAACATGTAACTGAGAGACGTTTGCATGTTTTAGTGTGAGGAGGACAAGAAAAACAACATTCGACTGCAGGATTTGGTAAACAAGCTGCAGATCAAAATGAAAGCCTACAAACGACAGGCTGAAGAAGCTGTGAGTGAACTGCTGTCAGCACAGATGCATTCAGGGATACAGTCAAGTGTCTGTTCACTCAAAACAAATTGATTTTTCAGGAGGAGCAGTCAAACATGCTCATGGCCAGATTTAGGAAGGCTCAGCATGAGTTGGAGGAAGCAGAGGAGAGAGCTGACATGGCCGAATCTCAGGCCAACAAGATGCGAGCCAAGAGCCGGGAAATCGGCAGTAAGGTACTGTACTTTATATAATTTGTAATTACTCCTGTTGTACATAGCTCTCTACTATACTGAGACTTGAAACGGAGCAGCATGATTGCTGTTATTGCTGTAAAATGTTTTAAAAAATAGTTTTTGGCAGGATATTCCAATGGTTTTCATTAAATAATCATTATTTGAATGCAAATCAATAAACAGTACAATGTGTTTGTTTTCCAGGCACCAGAGGGACAGGGTGAATAGCAGTATGAAGAAAAGCTAAATTATAGTTAAAGGGTTCCTATTAATATTAATAACACAGTGTGTTATGGCTCATATAGCCAAATCTTACTACAAATTCTGACTAAAAATTAAACCACAACAACTTACATTTTCTGACTTTGCCTCGAAATAACTAAATTATACTAATCCCCTTATATAACACTGATGAACAGCACCATTAATCATGGTTTATAAAAAAATAGACCTATATAGATCTGCTTGAAAACATGTTGAATCTGCTGTTTTCTGTCAGTGAACATAAATGTTTGGATGTTTGCAATAAAAATAGCAGGGCAGTCTGAGGATGTTGTCATTTATTCCACACAGCAGGGGGGCGCTGCAGGAGGATGTTAAACGCTCTTTAACAAATTATGTTTTAACAAAACCTTGGATCCTCATGGGGGCACAAAACTATTAAATAGAGCTTTGTTTTCAATTTTTTTTATTCTTTGATCACTAGGTTTTAAAGCATTGTGATATCATATAAATAATATGGACCCAACTCCCAACACCTTAACTTTTACATGTAATCCACATATTTATTATAGGCATTACTACAAGTACTGTAGTATGTACTACAGTACTTGTAGTAATGCAAGTAGTAGTAATGTAAGTATTTGGTCTGTCTTTCTGAATCCTGTTCTGTCATTCTTCAGTCACCATTTTTACTGTTTTTACTCTCTATTCTTGTGTGCATTTAGTTTTAGTATAATAATAAATCTTTAAATGCACCTTGATTTGTCATGTATAATATTTCTTGTGAAATCTAGGCCTCCATCATATTTACAGAAATAAAAAATGATAACAGCATTGGTACCTCTGGACTAATACAAACCATCACAGAGTGCATTTTTAAGATTTTATTGCAATTAAGGCAACATACATTCACTACTGTAATAATATTGCTTCATCAAATAAGCCACTATTTAAATGTGTGGAAATATACCCACAGTCGCTTTAAATGAAGAAAAACAACACTAGGTTAGGAGTATGTTGCAAACTAGCTCAAAAACACATCAGGGGATTTTGTCGTCATCTCAGCCAACTACTGTCCGCTGTCTTTAGTCTGAAAAATGAGAAAGAAGGAAGTTAAGTCTTGTGAAAGTCTTCATAAGTCTTCATGTGATGGCTCACTAACCTTGCCCATGTCACGACTCTTGACTTTCATCTTATTGATCTGTGACTCTGCGATGTCAGCTCTCTCCTCAGCCTCCTCCAGCTCATGCTGCACCTTCCTCAGCTTGGTCAGATGAATGCTGGCTTGTTCTTCCTGTCAGGAAACAAAGAAATGAGGGAAAAAAAAGAATTTGTCAGAATATTTTTTACTTTCATTGATACTGGACAAGAGAAAAGTCACTCACAGCTTCTTCAGCCTGTCTCTTGTACACCTTGACCTTTACTTGAAGTTTGTCCACCAGCTCCTGCAGCCTCGTCATGTTTTTCTTGTCCTCATCAGACTGGTTATTTTTAACAGAAAGATAATTTACGTTTGTAAAAACTCTGCGGAAATCCAAGAGGAGGGTTTTTCTGTGTTTACCTGGTAAGTGAGCTCTTTAATTTTGCGTTCCAGTTTACGGAGACCTTTCACAGAATCTGACCCGTGTCTTTGTTCTGCTTCAAGCTCATTCTCAAGTTCACGAACCTGCAAATTACATTACTTACAACAGTGCCACAATTTTACAATGTTGGCACTGTAAAAATATTTTTCAGTCCTTCATTGTTACCCGTGCTTCCAGTTTTTGGAGTTGCTTTTTCCCGCCTTTCAAGGCCAGGTTCTCAGCCTCATCCAGTCGCTGCTGGAGGTCTTTCACGGTCACCTCCAGGTTCTTCTTCATCCTCTCTAGGTGAGCGCTGGTGTCCTGCTCTTTCTTCAACTCCTCAGCCATCATGGCAGCCTGAAAAATGGAGCAAAGCACTTGCTGCATTTTGTAACTGAAGAACTGAATCTGGGAGAAATCCACTTACATCAGTGATGGCCTTCTTTGCTTTCTCTTCAGCATCCCTGGCTCCTTGTACACTGTCATCCATCTCACCCTGAATCTGGGACAGGTCAGCCTCCAGCTTCTTGCGACTGTTGAGCAGGCTGGTGTTCTGTAAGCCGTTATTGCATTAGAGAACAAGGACTATTGATCTGAAGCTTAAAATGAAACATGGTAAACACTGTTGGATGTGAACCTGTGAGTGAAGCAGCTGCACTCTCTCGCTGGCATCCAGCAGCTCCTGCTCCGCTAACTTGCGGCTCCTCTCAGTCTGTTCCAGAGCTGCTCGGATCTCCTCCATCTCAGACTGTATCAGGTTACTTCTGCGCTCAGACACGGTGAGCTGCTCTTTCATGTCATCACTGTTTCTCAGAGCATCTTCGAGGTGAATCTGGACCTCCTAAAAATGGCCAAATGATTAAATGGAGCATTTTGTTTGTAATAACACTGCAGACCATTGCCAACCTTGAGTTGAACTTGTATGTTCCTCAGTTGTTTCTGAGCCTCGGCTGCCTGCCTGTTAGCGTGGCTCAGCTGGATCTCCATTTCATTCAGGTCTCCCTCCATCTTCTTCTTCACTCGCAGCGCATCGTTTCGGCTCCGGACCTCAGCATCTAAATTACTCTGCAGTGTGTCGATGATCCGTTGGCTGTTTCTCTTTAGCTGTTCCATCTCTTCATCTTTTTCGGATATTTTTTTGTCCACCTCAGACTTCACCTGGTTCAGCTCCAGCTGGACTCGCAGGATCTTGGACTCCTCATGCTCCAAGGAGGCCTGATTACAAACAAAATGGCAATCAGCCACAATATAATCTACAGTATACAATTTTCTTATTTTTCTTCAGTTCACCTCTGCTTCCTCCAGAGATGTCTGGGCCTCTAACTTCTCCTGCTCTGCCTGTTTTTTTGTTTTCTCAAGCTCATGGATGGTTTTGCCAGTTTCTCCCAGCTGCTCAGTCAAATCCATTATTTCCTCTGTAGTATAAACAATATAGTACAATTACATACATTTTTTACATTAGAAAAAAACATGCCAAAACATCATTATAAATCAAAAAGGGCCTTGACAGACGTTGCAGGTTTTTATTTTCCCGTTTGAGGGTCTCGACTTGTTCCAGGCATTCTTCAAAGGCATTTTTCATCTTGAAGTTCTCTGTTCCCAAAGAGCGCACTTCTCTTAGAGCTGACTCCATCTCTGCTTGACCCTCCTCATATTTCTGCTTCCACTCAGCCACAGCCTACACAGTGAAATCATTATGATACAGTAAACTGTTTCAGACAAGTATTTTATTTCAATGTATAGGTGATTTTTGCAGGAATTATCAAAAGAGATCATTTTTACTATAGTATAGAGTTTTATTTGGGGATATAATTTGGAATCTTTACCCCAAATGTGGTTTTAAGCATAATTTACCAAGTGCATCAGCAAACCTTGTCAAAATTTCTCTGCTTCTTGTCTAAGGCTGCAGCAGCTGTATTGGACCTCTCCACATCCATCATTAGGTCCTCCACCTCCCCCTGCAGCCGCTGTTTTGTCTTCTCGAGTGATGAACACTTAGAGTTGACAGCCTCCACAGCTTCTTCTGCATCCTGCAGACGAAGAGCTAACTTCTTCCTGCAGGAGAACACCCCTCGATATCATAACACCTCACATGAAGTCCTGCTGTTTTGGAATTTATGGTGAACTCTCTTACTTGGCCTCCTCAAGCTCCTCGGTGCGTTGGATGGCATCTGTCTCGTATTTGGTTCTCCACTGAGCCACCTCGCTGTTGGCCTTGGACAGGCAGCGGTGGAGCTCAGCTTTGGCCTCCTGCTCCTCCTCGTACTGCTCTCTGAGCAGCTCACAGTCGTGACGAGCTGAATGCAAACTGTGAGCCAAGGCGTTTTTAGCCTGATTGGAAACAAAAGGTGAACATTTGCAACATTTTGTTGTTGTTTGTCATTGTTTTGTCAGATGGTACCTTCACTTCTTCCTCATGGAGCCTTTTCAGCTCCTCAATCTGCTGAATGAAGGCTTGCTTTCCCCGAGTCAGCTGTGACACTACGGACTCCTTTTCCTCCAGCTGCCGGGACATCTCAGCTGGATAAGAAGTGTAAAAAGAAATAGTTATAGTTGGTGTGTGAGTTTATATGAGTTTGGTTAGATTTCTCAGATTAAAATACCATTTTCAGTCTGCAGCCGAGCTCTCTGGCTTGAGAGGTCATTCATGAGCCTCTGATGCGCCTCCTCTTTGGTTTTTACCTCATTCAGTTGATCTTCAAGTGACCGGCACATTTTTTCTAAATTAATCTTCAGATAAAAAAAACAAAAAGTAAAAATTTCCTTATCATCTAAACCTGATAAGTAAGGTAAGTAAATGAATTGTGAAACAAACCTTGGCTTTGGCCATGGTTTCCATATTGCTTGACAGGTCATCAATCTCCAGCTTTAACTCGCTCTTCTCCTTCTCCAGTTTCTGCCTAACTCTTTGGACATTATCTAGCTGTTCTCCCATTTCTGCCACACTGTCTGCATGTTTCTTACGCAGAGCAGCAACAGTGGCATCGTGCTGCAGCGAACACTCTTCCAGGTCCCTGCGTAACTTTAGAAACTCTGCCTCGCGCTTCTTGTTTGTCTCGACCTGAGCAGCAGTGGCCCCTCCGGCCTCCTCCAGCCTCTCTGTGATCTCCTCCAGCTCTCTGGATAGATCGCTGCGTTGCTTCTCCACTTTGGCACGAGTTGAGCGTTCAGCCTCGATTTCCTCCTCCAGCTCCTCAATACGAGCCTGTATTGTGCAGGAATTGCATGTCGTATATTAAAACCTTTTAAGTTAATGGATCAGTCACTCAGAAAAACAACGAAAGATGATTTTTGTCATCAACATGTTGGGTGTGGTAGAAACCACCAGATATCAGGTCAAACATCTCTTAAACAGAGTGCTTTGATGCTGCCAGTCAACCTGGTAGTCCAAGGACGGACAAACAATGAACCGGACAGGAGGGTGTGCTGGGACAAATCTGATCCTGACAGGACTTAAAGGATCTGCTGCTAACATCTTGGCACCAGATACCATAGGACACCTTCAGAGAGTCCGGGTCTCGGTAGATTGTTGGTAACAGAAGGGTTAGCAATATATCAAACAAGTGGTTGTTCTGTTTTCCTCCAGGAGTGCATTGACCAGAGGAACAATATAACACACATTCACTGAAACTGAATGTTATTATATAACCATTGGACCCAAAAGCTAAATGATAAACCTCAAACCCGAGCTTTGGAGTTCTGTACCTGGAGCTCTTTTATTTTCTTTTGCAGCTGTGCTCCAAGTGTTTGTTCGTCTTCTATCTTTGTCTGCAGCTGGGACAGCTCAAAGTCTTTCCTGTAAAAGGTTTTATAATAATCATCCAAAGGGGGCATTTAAAAGCTAATTAAAATGTTCTTTCTCCATCAAAGACAAAAACAACATCCACTTCTTACCTTTTCAGCTTTTCATCCAGCTGCTGCTTTTCGTTCTCCAGATCCATTACGCACTCCTGAGCGAGTTTCAGATCGCCCTCCAGCTTCCTCTTTGCTCTCTCCAAATCCATGCGGACCTTCTTCTCTTGTTCCAATGAGCCTTCCAGCTACAGATAGAAGCCTGGTCATTGTGTACATCTTACAGTAGCAACTTACTCTCCCCATTGTTAACTGTGTGTAGAGTATAGCTCACCTCATCCACTTGCTGTTCTAGTTTGGTTTTGGCTTTGGTCAGAGCACTCATTTTGTCCTCTGTTGACTGCAGGTCATCCAGCGTTTGCTGATGAGCTTCCTGCAGGGCTTTCTTTTCTTTAGACAGTTTGGTGATGTTTTCATCTTGGCTCATAATTTCTTCAGTCAGGTTTTTCACCTAAAAAACAGACAATATAACAATTCTTGTCCTGTAACAACTTTATACATCAGCAGTAAACAGCCTCACCTTGTTCTCTACAGCATGTTTTTCCTTTTCCACTTTGGCTAACGTGAGCTCTAAGTCATCTATGTCCTTTTTCAGTTCAGAGCACTCGTCCTCGAGTTTTCTTTTCTTGGCAGTCAGCTCAGCGTTCACATCCTCCTCGTCTTCAAGTCTTTCCGATACCTCCTTCAGCTTGGCTTCCAGCTGAATCTTGCTTTTGATGAGACCTTCGCATCTCTCCTCAGCATCCAGCAGGTTGTCGGCTTCCTAATGTCAACATTATCACCAAGATTAGCATACTGATGTGGACTGTAACTGGCCGTTTCTTTGCTTTAACTTACTGCCTGGACTTGAAGCTGAAGATCATTTTTCTCTTGTACAATAGAGACCATTTTCTCTTCTAGCTCCCTCCGCCGAGTCTCTGATTTGACCAAATCTTCCTTGAGTTTTGTGAAATCCACCTTCATCTGGGCCATTTCCTTCTCAGCCTCGGCACTCTTCAGCAGAGGTTTGAGCTTAAAGTACAGCTTCATCCAGGGCCAGTGTTTAACGTTCATGAAAGATCGGAAGTTATACTGGATTGTGTAGATGGCCTCCCTGTCAAAGTAAAACTTTTAATTTGGTATGCATTCCACCCTACCTGTGATGGTATTTTTGTTTGTATTTAATGAAATTTTTTATCTTTACTTTCTGGCCATCATCTTCTGGTACTCCAGGCGGATGAGGTAGCCACGACACAGAGCCTGAGTGGATATCACAACCTGTGCCAACCGCTCATCTCTCATCTCCTCCAAAGCACCAAGCAGACCAGCTTTAAAAAACACCTGAAATTATAGGTAACTGTTGCATCTCAATGCGCTCACTTAACATTTCTTCCCCTTAAATGGTGTGCTCAGACAAATAAAAACCTTTGTATGTCCAAACTTGTACTGGGTGTGATCCACGTCAATGGAGCCCAGCAGTTTCTCTGCTGCTTTTTTGTTATCCATGAACTGTCCCTCTGGAACAGCGCTGGCATTAAGAATCCTGTATCTGTATGGAAGAAATGATAGATTAGAATATGAAGACCAAACATAATGAAATATTTAAAAGTAAAGCTTTATTCACCTCTGCTTGAAATCCCCGTAGAGGATTCTGCTTGGAAATCCTTTCCTGCAGATCCGGATGCCCTCAAGGACGCCATTGCAACGTAGCTGGTGAATAACCAGTTGGTTTTCCATAACGCCTGCAAGGAAGCCAGTAAGCCATTTTAGCGCTGGACATAAACGACATAAACATGATGGCATTAATTAAAACTACCTGGTGTTTTGGTTTCATTTGGTATCAAGCAACGGACAAAGTGAGGATGAGTGGTTCTCAGGTTGGTCATTAGCTTCCCAAGATTCTCCTGTCAGACAATACAGGAGAAAGGCTGTTTTTAGCTATTGCTAATTCAAGATCTGGATGCTGAGTGTTTTACAACTTTATGTCCTTCCTAAGAAGCAGAACCTATAAAACATGTTTCTGAGAAATGAATTTCATGGTCTAAGACTCACGAGACTGTGAGTCTCATATCTTACCCTAAAAAGAGCTGACACTGTTTGGAAGGATGCCCCCTTTTTCTTGGATCCTTTTTTAGTTCCTCCTGCAGCTGCCTCTGCATAGATGGCACATTTGAAACTTTTTTCACTTTATATAATAAGCAAAGAAACTTTCATTCTGCACTCAGCATGTGTTTAATGCACAGATCAGTTTCTAGCATTGTGTCAAGGCTAACAGGTCTGGTGTTTTTCTTTTTTTGGAGTAAATATTCTGGCAATAATACAAGAATAGTATTTAAACTATGTTTACCATCTGATCCAGAGTAGCTTGCATAAAACATAGCCAGTGTTTTGACTGAGGACTTCTGGTAAAGCTGCACCACCGACTCATTCAGTGGGTCCTTGTTCTTCTCCAGCCAGCCGGTGATGTTATAGTCCACGTTACCTGCATAGTGCCCCAAGGTGAAGTGAGCTTCAGGCTTCCCTTTGACAATTTTAGGCTTCAAGAAGCAGTTGTTCTTGCCAAGATGTTGGTCATATAGTTTGTTTTTGAAAGAGGTGTCTGTTGATTTTGGGAACATGCACTCTTCCTCAAGGATAGAAAAGATGCCCATTGGCTAGGGGGGGAAACATACATTCTCATTAATGATGACAACATTTAATTCTGTGCAAGTTTATATTTTAAAATTTACCTTCTCAATGAGCTCAATGCAAGCTGCCAGATCCATACCAAAGTCAATAAACTCCCAGTCTATCCCCTCCTTTTTGTACTCCTCTTGCTCCAGTACGAACATGTGGTGATTGAAAAACTGTTGCAGCTTCTCATTGGTGAAGTTAATGCAGAGTTGCTCCAAGCTGTTGTACTAAAGACAGACAGAAAGAATCATATTCAGAGAAACTATTCTGTGAGCTTCAGGTGAATGTGAACATATTTTTTCAAATTTTACATCAAAGATCTCAAAGCCGGCTATATCTAGAACTCCAATGAAATGTTGTCTAGACTGTTTTGTGTCCAGCTGCTGGTTGATTCGCAGCACCATCCACAAGAACATCTTCTCATAGACGGATTTTGCCAAAGCACCGACTGAGTTGTACACCTAGAAAGGAAACAAAAGGCGACATAAAAAATATAAATACAGTTTTTCTTCACTGTTACCTCTTTTTAATGGAAAATAGTTGGTTGCAGGGTGAAAGGTGTGCATTGTTTTCTGGTAGTTTAGATACACTGTGAACAGCTTAAGCAGCATAAAGGTGATCATTATAAACACTGATATTTCTGAGTATTCATGAAATTATGTGAGGTTATGCTTATCAGCCATGCAATTATCAAAAGATAAACATCCTATCTGACAGCTTCATAATCTGCTGTGATAGTATATAAAGAAAAAATGTGTTTTAATGTGGTGTTACCTGCTGCACATTCTGTCCTTTGGTGACATACTCGTTTCCAACTTTTACTCTGGGATAACAGAGATTTTTTAGCAGATCAGCAGAGTTCAGACCCATCAGATATGCAGCTTTATCTGCCTCTGCAACAAATAAATTAAAAATACATTTTTATATATTTATCCCTTTATTCAAACTTTCCTCCTTTGTTATAACAGCCTGACACACAGCCCTCACCCTCAGTGCCATCAGGTTCTGCCTGCTCCTCCCGCTGTTTCTGCTTAAACTTCATGTTCCCATAATGCATCACAGCACCCGTCAGCTTATAGATGGACACTTTCTCTTCATTGGTGAAGCCTAGAATATCAAAAGCTTCCTGTGTTTAGGCGAAAAAAGGGGCAAGTCAGATGTGAAGTTACACACCAAAAGAGCGAGCACTGTCTGCTTTTCAGCTCACATCTGTAGCCATTAGCTCCTCTGCGTCATCAATGCTTTTGACGCTGATTTCCCCTTGACTGATGAAGGCGAAATCGTAGGGATTAGTGGTGATGAGAAGGAGATCTGAAAGGAGACAAATCAAGTTACATGAATGGGAAAAAATAAAACAGATAGGATTAAAACAGATTCATTAGATTACCAATAAGTTCAGGTTTCCTGTTGCAAGTAAGCTGATAAAAGATGTGATAACTCCTCTCAGCTGCCAGCTGAAATGTCACCCTTGACTTTTCCAGCAGATCTTTGAGGAAGAAAAAGATCAAATTAGATGTATTCTTTACAGAAAAATCATTTACCTCACTCAGTAGGCCATAGAAGTTATAGCTTACATGTTTCAATGTCTGCAGACGCCAGTTTACCAGTCGCCCCAAAGTGTATTCGGATGAATTTACCCTAATTCACCAAACAAAAATATACCATCTTTCTCTTAGTGTTGAGCTAATGTCTGGTAATTAAAGTGAAGTCTCTCAGGCTCACTCACAAAGCGAGATGAGTTGTCGTTCCTCACAGTTTTGGCATTCCCAAAAGCTTCCAGCAGTGGGTTGGCCTGGATGATTTGATCCTCCAGAGTCCCCTGTTATAGAACTAAATGTGTGAACGGGATGCTTTCTCTCTGAGAAAACAAAAATCTGATTCTACCATCTGCATTGACTCACCTTCATTTTACTGTTTGTGTCCTTTTTCTTTTCTGCAGTCATTGCGATTGTCGCAAAGTACTGAATGACACGTTTGGTGTTGACAGTCTTTCCCGCACCAGATTCTCCTCTGAGATAAAACAAACATTTCAACATCTGGATTAATTTACATGTCTGATGTCCTCATAAATATGTAAAGTCTGCTCCAAACTTACGTGATGAGTATAGACTGATTTTCTCGATCTGTGGATGGAAGACAAAACATGAGGAAATGAGAAGCTGAGATGAGAATATGTGCGCTGACATCCTGCTGCAGTACCTGTGAGCATGAACTGGTAGGCGTTGTCAGAGAGGGCAAAGATGTGAGGGGGAACCTCCATCCTCTTCTTCCCTCTGTAGGCCTGCACCACCTCTGGGTTGTAGACTGGCAGCCATTTGTAAGGATTCACAGTCACACAGAAGAGGCCAGAGTAAGTCTACAAAACAAAGCCAAGATCTGCTTGTAGTCACTGTGTCTCTCTCTCTTTGTAATCCTTTTGTTGTAACGTGCATCACTTTGTTGTCATTTTGTCTCCCTTTTGAGATTTATTGTATTAATTTAGAAAGTATTTAGTGCCCATTTGTAGTTATTTTGTACCTTTATCATGTAACTGCTTTGAAGAGCGTTCAATCATATTTTCTTTATCCCATAAAACATAACTTTTGCATCTTTCTGTTTTATCAGTACTTACATATATCATCCATGCTGCGTACCGCTCCTTGAGGTTGAACAGCACTGCGGGCTCATGGAGGTGCGTCATCATCACCATGTCCTCAATCTTATCAAACTTTGGCGGGTTCATGGGAAACACTTGGTCCTCTCTGACGCTTAAAGTCTGGAAAACAGACACTTTCAAATCTATGGCTCTGAAGTCAAACAGTGTCGTGTTTAACCAGAATTCCAGTGTAATAAAATGTAACATCTTGTATATAAACAAACACATTCATGGCTGTTTTTTAATCTAACACAAGCTGTTTATCAGTGTAGCTCTTTGTTCCACCCACTCTGTCATCCGTGGTCTTGACAGTCACTTTGCCGTCTGCTCTGTCCTGGATCTCAGCCTTCACATACAGCTCTTTCTCATCATTGACAAAGCATGCTGCCTTGCTGTCAAACGGGCGAGATTGTGCCTCCGTCCTCTCCCTCTCAGACTTACGGAGGTACTGGGCAGCTGGCCCAAATATTGCCATTTCCCCATCTGTGCTCATGATGTCCTCCTTAATCAAAAACAACACATTCAGCACATCATTATTGTTATGACCAAATAATGTTTGTATACTAAACAACATCATACTCACTTACTTTACTGGACCAAGACAGGAACACTCAAGAGTAGCTTCTGAAAAAAAGTTTCTACACAGTAGCAGTTTCACACCGGGGCGCTGTACCCTGCAGAAACAAATAAACCAGCTGCACTGTCCCTTTTTATATCGCACCATTGTCCTTGGTGTGAAGCCTTCTTCCTTTACATGGGCATGCACCACTAGAGTTACACAGACCTGGACACAGACAAGGATGGATCAGGGATTAGGCACAAGGAGCAGCACAGTTATATTTAGCTTTTGATTCAATAAAGAGTCACATTTGTTTAGAATTTTAGAATAAATAAAAAACCAAAATAAGTGCTTTACAAATCATAAGAAAAAATACTCAAAGTTATTACTATTTTATATAAGCCTCATGTAGCATGTGCTATTGTTATTTTGGTATTAAACTATTTACCAACTTCCCATTTAAAGGCTTATACAAATCTACCATATTGGTACCATAGCAAGAAAATAAAAAAAAGGGCATAAAACAGGAAACTGTATTTCGCATACTTTATAAATAAATAATCCCAAATTTATTACAGACTTTATTTATAGAATTTATAGAATAAATAACAATAAGGTATTTAAGATTGTCAGTCTAAATTGTAAAACATAGGCATCTTTTAAAATGTTAAAATGATGACGAATAATAAAACACATTACTGCAAACAACTAAGAAAAGGACAAAAAGAAATGAATAAAAAAATAAATTATATGATACGATTCTTATCACTTAAACAAATTAACAACTATGCTCATTTTCACACAAATCCTGCAAATTAAAAAAGCTCAACCACTCACACAGCCCTCTGTTAACAGAGCTGATGTGGAGCTTTGATTTATTTATTCTATCTGTATGAGAACTAAGCTCCATATTCCTCCTGATTAACCAGCATGTTTTGGGAGCCTTAAATTGCTATTCTGGTGGATAAAACAGACTGAGGTGATTAGTGTCCGGACACGAACAGGCAGACAACCTTTAAAAGTGGATTTGAAGAGGATTGATTATATTCCTTTTAGAGGATTATTGCAGGCAGCTGGTGCGGAAATAAAGGCCATCAAAGCCTGAACGGGATACAGTTGTTTTAACAATGAGACAATGGCTGCACTCCAAACTAAACAGTGTGGTGTGAGAGGTAGATTCTTACTCTGTGTGTGTGTATGTGTGTGTGTGAGGATGCTCGGTGATCTTCAGCGTTGACCGATCGCATCCCTGTCAGTTGTTGGTGAAGCTTTTGTTGGAGGTCATGGAGTCATGTAGCTGTAATGTCACAGCAAGGTGAGGTAACAGGGCAGGATTTTATCGTAGCATCTGTTTTCACTTGGATTGCATTGATATCAGTCAGACTTTGACTCATTTTCCTTTTAAATTGCTTATAAAATCACATTGCACCCATGCTAATAGAAACCTTTAAATTCTTTATAGACTTCTTAAGCGTCGTATAAAAACCCGATCATGTGTGGAGTCTACCAAAAGCATTCTGAATTAGAAGCTAATGGATTTTGGTTGTAATAAAACATGGATAAGAGTCTTGCCTTCTAATTTTATGCGGGTATAGAACAAGAGACAAACCTTTTTCTATTGAACATTTGAGGATTGACCTTTGACCCTCGTCTATCACCATGACATTCTGAATGCTCCTATTAAAGGTGCACAAGTAACAAATGTGTATAATATGCCTGTGATGAGGGATTTGTCATATTCCACATGAATAATTGACTTTGATTAAAGTTTTTTGCACTGTTGTGTCAGTTTGAGATGAACTGAAAACACATGTGGGGCCGCTTGGCTTAGAGGCATCAATATTAGATCTGTTTGGGTTACTGATTTTATTTGATTCATCATAAAAAATAGAAAATGTAATAAAAATAGCCCCCCCCTCACTTTTTTTTATTTTTTCTACCAGCTGCTTTGTTCTCCAGTGACAGAATGAGGAGACAACAAAGATCAAAATGACACATGGATATGATGTCATGTGTTAAGTTTAATGCTGTGTGGAACATAGCAAGTTAAACCATTCTTGAAGATTTTTACTAGTTATTTGTATGTTGTCCTTTAACTTCTTCCTCCTCGGAGACATAGACCTCATCTGTTTGCACTATGTGAGTACGAGCAGCCTGACACTCAATATATGCAGAGCCACTTGGATTTAACAGAAGAGAACGAGCCAGCAAGACAGAAAAGTCCTTGTTATGTCCCTGTACATCACAAAACCGTCTGACAGTGTCCGCTTTTGTGTTTCCCGACACAGACTGACAACCTCTGGACTTCTCTGCTCAACAAAGAATCATACAGAAAATGTCTCGCACTGATCAGAACCAAAGCATGTCTCTCTCTCTCTCTCTGCCAGGCCTTTTATTTGGTATGAGTGGGGTGAGGAGAAAAAGCCATTTAGTTTAAAGGATATTAAGCGTCTCTCTGTGTTCCCTCTGTTTCCTGAGCTGTGACCCTGCTGGCTTTGGATCATTTTGGACAGTAATGAGATCTAATAATCCTTTCTGTCCTCTCATTCATGTTTCCAGTGGCTGGTTGACTGACTGCTCCTCAGCGTAACAGCATGGTAAGAACTTTATTTTAATTGCCTTTTGTCTAATATGGGTCTTCTAGGCAGTATCAAATAGAGGCCTGGGAGACTTTGTAATCAGCATTAGAACTGTCACTGGTAAATGAAGCAGACATGTAATTTAAAAATCAGTTGATTTCCCCTTTTTTACTTGTGTTTTTCAAGCTGCCAGCACGCTGGTGAATGTGTTGTGCTTCTGTAAATGCCAGTTTATCCTCTGCAGAGAATTTAGGGCTCATCTTTTTTCCCACCATGCAACTGCTTTTCCTTGTGTTTTTATGTGCATCCTGTGTGGAGTGACTGCACACTCCTCTCCAAGGCTTCCTCTTGATTTTTTTTTTGTAATTGCTGCTGTTTGAAACTCAGCAGCTGCCGCAGGGCACTGAAACAACCCATGTGAAAAAAAAGTGCTTTTAACAGTTGGTGGAGCGATCTAAAATTACACATGGACACTGTGATAATCATAGATATAAGATTATCATAACTTTTTTGTGATGTCCTAATTTAATGCTTTTTTTCCACTTCTCTTCTCTTTCACCACTGTGTGGAAGCCGAGGTTCTTAACCACATTTTCCTGCCTGGTTGAAAGGGATCTAAATGCCTTACTTTCTTTTTTACCCGTCAGTCCTCATCAGACAGCAGAGGCTCAAGGAAGCAGCGAGCAGTCTCACACAGCTTGTCTTGTTAGTTTCTATTCCTGTCAGAGAAAACT
The DNA here is from genome assembly GCF_900634625.1 of Parambassis ranga. Lineage (NCBI taxonomy): Eukaryota > Metazoa > Chordata > Actinopteri > Ambassidae > Parambassis > Parambassis ranga. The sequence continues at coordinate 8,713,992 of NC_041029.1, forward strand.
GAGCTGACATCGGTGGAGTGGAGGTCCTCCAACATGATAAGTAAAGATAAAACTTAGAGCTTGTACTATCTCCTATACTCAAACGTATGCAGCGTTGATGCGTCCATCCACCCTGACCTCCTCCCTGCAGTGCTTTTTTTGCAGATTTGGCATCTGATGTGATGTAGGCTGACAGGTGTAAATACATTTTCTGACCCTTAGATAATCTACTGTGCAAGTTTTTACTAGTTTAATGGAATTTAGAAAAATGAAAGTCTAATCACGACCGCCACCTAAATGTTGCTTAGCAATAAATCTATAGGCTCTAATAAACTGCTGCACAAATGACACCTAGGGTCATTTTTTATGGGAGGACAGACTCTTCATTACATGGGTCACTGTTAACTGTCAGGAGAGGATGTCACTTATCTTCTCCGTGCAGTAAACATCCCCTCACTGTGAATTCAGCAGCTGAAACGCTGCAGAAAGCCTCAGCCGCAGTCAAAAGAGCCAATGATTCCCTGTAATGTCACACATCAATCGAGTCTATCCGCCCACTCTGCCCTGTTACCCAAGTGGGCAAAAAAGAACATGATATGACTCCTTTATCGTTCCGGTTATAATCCCCCCCCATTTATATATCTGTCCGATTGCATCCGCCCACCTCCCCTTAGATGTGTGATTGGTGTGCTCCATGCTGAAGTTCAGCAGTCTCTCTGTCAGATTCAGCAGACAGATCTGAACGGGCCACGCACCGCTGCATCTGAAAATGAACAGCCAGGCAGAGAACCCTGCAGATTAAAAACGACTTTTCCCTTGTAAAGCACACTGCAGTCATTTCTGGGCCTGTGTGCTCAGAGTGCAGCCCGAATATAAAAAAATAAAAAAATAAAAAAATAAGGCTCTATGGCAGTGCAGACTCCTGGGAACTGCTGATAAGGTGGAGCAGAAATTTATCACTATTTATCCATTTAGTGGATCATATTTCTCCATATGAATAACACCATTATTTAGCAAGTGAGAACCGCTGAAAGGCAAAATGGGGATTTGACGATAATAACATTACTTATTGCAGAGGCTGTGATGACTCCGACATTTACTGTGTATGCAAGCTTGTGGGTTGAAGTTGTATAAACTTTAATGAAGCAGCAGCACATTATAGATGGGGGTAGATTCAGCTATCCACTTTCACAGGTTTCAGCATTCACAACACAGTTATCTGTCTTTCTTCTCAATTATGGATCTTGCTCAATGTGTTCTGTATTATTCAATTCAATTGCAATTGCAATTAAGTTTATGTAGTGATAAAATGTGTATTTGTTTATGACAGAAGCCAGTGGCGTTGAGCTCTGCTGCACCCAGAGAGGAGACTGACAGGCGGCCCCTTCCCCCAGGATGGAGGAGCTACACATCACCTGAGGGACAGAGGTACTACGTCAACAGCTCCAGCAAAGGTAAGAAAACAAACAGCAGTACCAGAGAGTCAACTGTTCATGGTTTGTTTTTATATTCTATAATCTGTATATGTTGCAGGTTACAGTGTAGAGTCAGGTTCTAGTTGGCACTATCAGCAGTCTCTGTCATTGTCAGCCAAAAGCGTGCACAGCTCCACAAGCTGATCTTCTGTTTTGATTGTTCCTTGTCTATTCATAAGGTTAGATGTTTATGGCAAGGCAGGGGCTTTAATTGTCTTTTTGTCTGAGGTAGTTTCAGCACCCTCACTCCTTAATGAGATCGAACATTATTACTGTTCTTTGGTTTCACTTATTGGGAATCGATTTACACAGTCAAACTCTATTGTTTTTGCCTTTCAGCAGTTCATTATCACTACACCTCCAGTATGCTGATCTCAGTGGATATTGCAGCATTCAGCTCTCGCTACCGTCACATTGTGAACTATGAGGACTGATTATCATTCCTCGCCATCATCGTGTCTCAGCAGTCCGTTCATGTGGAGACAGGCCTGCAGATTCGATGCGCTATAATCTGATTATCTTAAACGTGCGGCACTTCAGGCCGAGCAGAGATATCTGTGGATTCACAAGTGGAAGGATGTGTCTGTTGTTTGTCGTTTGCTCTAATATGCTGCTCTCTAACAAGAGACTGAAGAGTGATATTAATACAGAGGCTGGAAGGCAGGCGACCTGTCACACACTTTGGAGTGTGTGTGTGTGTGTGTTTTACACCTCATTTGGGAAGGAATCCAGGGGGATAGGAGAAGCTCCCACGGGACAAACTAAGGCTGCTTCAACAACAACTCTGGCAATGATTGCACTTTGGCTCACAGCACACACACACACACACTGCACACTGATCAGAAAAAAAATCGCCCAAATGCTATTTTTACATTCAGACACCATATGCTGCAGCAGTCACTTTTGTTTTGTTGCTGTTTCATGTCTGAATATGGACCATCACAAAAGCTGGCATGGAGTGTGTTATAAAGAAAGCTGCTTGTTTTCAGTCATTTAATAGAACTGGTGCACAAAGGAGGATCAGATGAAAATCTTTCACTTAATCCCTTTGGAGCCACAAATATCACAATGGGATTTGGAATTATGAGTTATTATGTTGTTGTTGTTATTATGTTTAATTTACATTTAGCCTAGGGAACAATAAGACAAGTGGTCAGGCATGCTGTGTAGAAGTGTATAGATCTGCGAAAGGCTCAGAGTGAGGTGGACATAACCAGCTCCAGGTGTGACCCAGGACCCATCTCCAGCTGGCCTGGGAGTGGCAGGGGGTCCATCAGAAGGAGCTGGAGCAGGTTGATGCTCTCTAAGCAGCTTGGCAGTAAATAAATGAAATCTAACACCTATACTCAATGTAATTAAATGAAGTAGGTGGGATACAGGGCTACTTATCACTAGGGATGCTACTCTTTAGCAATAAGCATATATCCATTACACTACCAGATGAAGAAGAAGCACAGAATGATCATCGCCCGTCTTCTGGCACACTGTTTTCTGCCATAAAATTGCCATCAGCCCAACTTCTTCATGTAATCTGACAACTCAAGATGGCAGCTGTCAGTCTTCTTATTCTGCTGCTGCTCACTCAGCATTGGACCAGCTGTCAGACAGTCTTTTTCCTGCTCAGCTTGTAGCAGACACCACATTTTATTGATAGATTAGTGGCTAAAAAATGTTTAAGACACACTCATTGCATGTAATCTACACATAACAACAACAGATTTCCATGATTCTTCACTTTCAGCTTTCCATCCACACACTATTTGGACATTTGTGCCACCACAATAACAGCTCTGCCAAAATATTTCTGCACTCCCATTATACTATAGCGTAAAGGACATCTTGCTCTGCTAAGTGGAATGATCTGTGATCAATTGTATGTGATGGACAGCTAAAGTACAGGCAGCAAAATTATCCAGGAGGAAGTTTTTTAGTTTTTTTTTTTCAACCAAAACATACAAGCATCATTTTTATTTTTGACGAAATTAATTTAATCATCTCTGCAGTCGGATTGCTTTTACTTTGTTCAATTAAGCTTCTGTGATTTCCTGTGCAGGGATAGGATCATAAGATGTATAAAGTCTGAATAGCAATACATGCTCACAAGCAAAAATCAATACATTCTAAACAATAGGGCCATTAAAGTAAGAAGATATTGGCAATGTAAAGGCAATCTGATACATAGTTATTGACATAATGTACAATGGTGTTTTTGTTATTATTAAGAAATGCAATGTGTGTGTGTGTGTGTGTTATTTATCATATTGAATGAGGCATTTCATCATGAGGAGCTGATGTTCTGTGAAACTGTTCCACATTTTTTTCTCCCCACCGTCATCCTTCCTTCCTGTTGTTTGTGTTGTTCCAGAAACAACATGGCGGCGTCCCTCCTCGTCAGCTGAGGCCCCACAGAGACCGCTGGCACCACAGAACTCATCGCCATATGGTAAAGCTGGGCTTTTTTTCCTGTCAGCCATCCACATTTTCTAACGATATGAACAACGTAACAACAAAAACAGTATTAAAAAAAGAGGTGAAAGGGATGGGAAAATGAGTTTAATTAAGGTTTGTGTTGATAAGAATGACACAAAACTAGAGAAACAGGGAAATTCATTCATTCAGTTGGTAAATAGCTTCTTTTATAAAGATTGTTTTCATTTGGAGCTAAAGGTTGTGACTTAATTTTTTATTCAGGCAGACAGATTATGCCTCCTGGCCATCATTCATCATCTGTACCAATCTGTATAATATTCTAAAACCAGATTCCTTCAGCTAAATGTGACTCAACACTAATCGTACAGAGACTTAGCCAAAAGGTTCTTACAGAAACCTTTGACTAATCTCTTGTAATGTGCTTCTCCACTGCGTTATCGTGAAGCTCAGTTAGCACGACTGGAGGAAATCCTAGACTTTCTTAATGAGTGGATTATTATGTTTCATCGCTGCCAGCATCCTCTCTAACCACATCTCAGCAGATAGCAGATGGTTTTCTTCTTTCTGCTGGCGTGTGGCCCAAACACTTAGAGGAAGAATGAAAACTAGCGCAGTGGAGGCAGTCAGCTGCAGGGGAGTTTGTCAGCATTTAACCAGACAAGTGTGATCCTCCGTAGAGAAAATGGTGTTTGAAGAAGGCCAGGATCAGATCTGGGTTGTGCTAACCTCTGAACAGGAAGCTGGGGATCTAACCGGCAGGTTGAGACAGATTGAGAAAATCTGATGTTGTATCTGAAAGGAGTGATATGACTAAATTGCCTCGGCATCGCAGACATATAAATATGCAGCTCCAGAGGGAAATACCTGGATGTTTAGCCACCAAATGTTCCACTTTGTTCACAAGCTAGTCTCTAAATGTCTGCTGAGCTGCATAAGATATGCAGACACAACAACACTGCTTTTCCAAACTGAGGTAGACCCAGGCAGCCACCCCTGCAAACAACACAGCTTTCAGGGAATGTAGGTCAAACAAGATGCTGGACTGAGGCTGCAAGATTTAAGCTTTAGAAATGTTTATTTCTACACAAAGACAGTTACATGACAGACAGCTCAGTTACATTTTTAGATGTAGATAATATGCAGGATGAATGGTAGGCACAGGTGAAATTGCATTTTTTTTATCAATTAGTTTTAATTTGGCTAATTTAAGTCCAAATATTCACTGTCTGTTATTATGTGAGTATTTTTATGTGTTTACCTGCACACTTCAGTAGCATCAGTATAATAAATAAAATGGCATCTTCTGTCAGATCTCAGCCAACAACAGCAATAACATGCATAAACTCCTCTTAATTACTGCTCCCAGCTAAAAGCAGTCAAACTTACTGTGTAACCTTTTGTTAAAGTAATTTTTACACTTGCTTTTACACAGATTAAACAAACAAGATAAAATGAGGTATTTATTGAGCTGATAATCTCAAACAGAATCTCTAACAGAAGAAAGGAATTCCAGCTGTTTCCTGCTGCTGGTTATAACTTGATATTTAAGGTACGGCCAATTGTTCCTGTGAAGACTGAAAAGATATTAAAAAAATAAAAGATCATCACTCCAACAGACTTCATCGGCTTCTGATCTTTTCTCCTTTGTGCCTGACTGATTAGCTGCATGTATTGAAAATATTCAATCCAATATTCAATTTTACTGGTCACTGAGGGGGTCAATGCAGGTCATAGATTTCTTAGAGCCTCTATGTATAAGCAAAGTGATCACTATCTCTATTTTTGGAGTTGCCTCTGTGTCCTGGAGGCGTCCGGCTCTGTCCAGCGTGCCGGGCTGTGACGTGTGGCCTCGGGGGTCGCACTCTGCCGGGCTCACGTGTTTACCTTCAGCTAGAGATGGGCTGATTTGATATGCAGGAAACGGACAGCTCATGAATCACAAGCGATGGAGAACCACTACAGGACTGCAGAAAGAAGCCAGGGACATTACTAGATAGCTGCAAGCCCTCGAGGGCCAGGCTCATTAATAATAATATTTCTCAATATGGGTTCATATGTGGATGTAAGGAGAAGAAAAATACTATAAAAACCTAAAAAGAAGATGTTATGATTTTCAATGTGTCCTCAAACTTGTTGATGTCTTTACAGTTATTGCCCTGAAGGGTGTGTGTTATTGTCATCAGTACTAATTTGGTTGATTATCTGTGTTTTTTCAGCCAATGGATCCCACAGTCAGCCCACAGAGACTGCTAATGTTAATCTGAGGAAAGCTACACTGTACAAACAGGTAAGCCACAAAAAGCCTATTGAGCGCACAGGGTTTAGTGTCATAAAGCCACCATTGAAATACATTATTAGGTGAGAGTGTGACTTTGGTCATTGAGAAAGGAAATCTACCCTAGCAGCCTCTTATGTTTGGCCGACAACATCCATGCAACCCAACCTCCTCACTGCTTGGACATCTGATTTATCATAATTTGAATTTGACTTTCTGTTGGCTAAACCATCAAAGCCACGCTTCATCCAGCACGAGCACTGTTTTCAGTTCACAGAATATCAGTGTATCTATCATATAAATCTGCCAAGCTGTGTCCACTGAAAGCAGGGCCGCTCCCGCAGCTCCTATGAACCAGGGCCAACATTGTCTACATGCCAACCCATGTGACTAATTACGAGTCAGATGAGGGCATACCGTGTCATGATCGCACAGGAAAGTATAGATGGACAGTTGGGCCATATGGGCAGCTAAGATTTTGGACTCCACATGTCAGAGTTTGTCAGAAAGGAGGCCAGCCAAGACATCCACAGCTCACGCTGGGGGTATCGGGACCACAGATCCCAAAATCTGCGCCGCAGTCGTGGTGGTTGAAGCCGCCAGCCGCCATGTTTTGTACAGCAAAGGTGAGAACATCATGCTCATTCATGGCAATCACGTTCTTTGCTGTGGTGGTGTTGTTGAACCAGAGCAGGTGGATGTTGTAAGGAGGTGTGAGCGCTGCAGTGATCACGTGTGGTGTCTGCTCTGCACACGTCTTGCGTTTGATGCCTCAGGCGAAGTGCTGTCATATGAGACAGATGTTAACTGTTCAGCTGCCGCCTTCTTACCGCTCACTCAGCTGTGAACACAGCTGATATTACACCTTGACCTAACTCTTCTGCTTACCTTCTTAACCATTTACATGTGCATGCAACTCATTCAAAAACACACTTTGCTTCCACAGACAGAGAGGCTACGACTCATTGGCTGCCTGTTTTCCCTTCTGCTCTCTCTCCCTCTCTCTCTCTCTCTCTCTCCTCCCCCCTCCTCTGGCTTTCCCTAATCGTAATTAGTCTTCTACAGATCATCGTTCAGCCATTTCCATCAAACCAGCCCCCACCAATGCCACTGCTGCTCCCTCCTCCCTCACTATCTGGTCCTCTTGGGAGGGAGGTGTGGCAAGGTTCATGTAAATAAATCCCCCTCCTCCTCCTGTTTTTTCTTCACTTTGTACTCTGTTGGTCTTTGTTCTTCTTTCATTCCAGAATTGGCTTAGTGGTCTCTCTCTCTCTCTCTCTCTCTCTCTCTCTCTCTCTCTCTCTCTCTCTCTCTCTCTCTTGCTGCGTGGACATCGTTAGGTGAGGAGGGGGTTGAAGGTAAGGTGGTGATAGGGGCAGGAGCCTCCTCCTCGCTGCCTCCCACCTCAAAACTCCTGTGACAGCAGCAGCTTAAGCAGGGGCTAGGCTTCGTCACGCTCCCACAGCCGCCACCAATTACCCCTACACCCCCCCCCCCCACCCCTTCCTCCTCTTCCTCCTCTTCCTCACCCCTAAGGCTATCTTCCCATCGCTTCACACACACACATATCCCCTCCCCTCCTCCTGCAACGCGACTCCTCTCCACTCACTCCATAGCTTGTGAGACTGAAGGCAGCTTTGGTGCGTGGGGAGAGAGAGAGAGAGAGAGAGAGTGTGTGTTAGAGAGAGAGAGGAGAGTGTGAGGCTTTCCCAGAATAGAGAAGCAGGAGGAGGTGAGAGGGATGATGATGGAAGCCAGCTTTGACACTGAGGAGAGTTTTGACGACCCCTCCTGTCTCGCCCCGCAGCCCCCTGGCTCTGTTTCGCCAGCCAAGAGGCAGATCAAGGAGGTCAAGGAGACCAAAATCACTGTGAGTATCCAAGAACTCAATCCTCCTCTTCATCTTCTCCTGTCTCTCTTCATCCTCCTCTGAGTGTCTCATCGTGCGCCATAAATAAGTTCACATCCCCTGGTTTTTTCTACCATCTGTTGACATCGTCTTTAAGCTTGCTGCTCAAATCATAATGCATTGTGGGTCCTCGTGGAGTAGCGTGGGGGGGTTCCCTGCATTTTGGATGCCACGTTAGTCTGAATGAAGAAGATGTCTAGGAGTCCTGCACTCATTTCTGTGTCCCTGACTTTAGCAGTGTCAATCTATAATATGGATTTAATGCCTGTTAAACCTAAATTTATGCTCAAATGGTTTTCAAATGATTGAAGCAACTGGAACGTGAGGAGCTGATCGAGGTGCCTGCAGACTGCTGTTGGTATTTTTAGAATCGTCTGTCAGATAAAGTGTCAGTGATCTCTGAGGGTTTCTGTCATCCAGTTGTTGCTCAGTATGGTACTGCGTCCCCTCTCGTTCTCCCTCAAAGGGCTTCTCATAAAATCAGCTGGGCAGTGCAGGTCGCACATCATTTGAGACTTGAAGCAGAATTTAGGCAGTAAACTCCTCAGTTTCCTTCTCAGTAGCAGGAGGAGGAGGAACAGAGTGCATTCATATTTTTGGGGAAGTATACAGGAGCTTTGTCTCAAGATGCCCAGACAGAAGCTGTTGCTTATGTAATCTCCCAGTTAATAATGATGGCAGTGGGGGTGGAGGTGGCGGTGAGGGTGAGGCGACCGTGCGGTGGTGATGGGTAAGGCAGACAGAGGTGCTTTTGTGTCTCACAGGGGTCGATTTTGCGCTCGGTGGGCTCACTGACCTGCTGCAACCATGGGAGCCATCAGTCTGGCTATTGTGAAAAACCTCAGCAGACCTGCAAGAGATGCAGCAAGTCCAGTTTCCATGGTGACAAAGGCAATAGCACTGATTAATGGGTGTTGAAATGGAAAACACTGCCATAGGAGAAGAGGGGGAGCCATTCAGATATTTACTGAAGACATACTGTTTGAAAGGATCTCTTCCTTTTTCTGTGCAGGGCCCTTTTTTTTTCAAAAGCTTCCCCCTGTTCATTTGTTGTTGACTGTGTGTTCAGGCTTCACTTGTATCGAATCCTCCTGTAGAGCTGAGGTATGTTTATTTCTTGGAAACTGGATTGCGGAGAGGACTTGATCTCTGCAGGAACATAAACAACAATCATAAACATAAAATATCTCTGCTGCAGCTGGAAAAACATACAGGTGATAACGTCTGAATCAGTGACCCTCAGAGGTGTGTGTGTGTGTTTTTTTTTCACCATGGTGCACCTCACATTACACAACCCCTCCACAGTTGTCATGGAGACGCACACATCCATGACTGTTGGCAAAATGGACCCTCACAGGATGCCGAGGCTTCACACATCACACTGGGGAAGCAGCCGCTGTGCAACCTTGTTTTCACCTTCACCGCTTGTGACCAAACTCATGTGTTTTTTTTTGTTTGTTTTTTTTTAATTAAGCACTCATTCACGTGTGGTTTGACTTGTTGCTATGCTGTGTGTGCTCAGCGGAGTGTCTCCTGGCTTCGTTGGCGGGACTCGGATGGGAGGTTTTGATTGGTCAAGATACAGAGGAAGTCAGAGATTGTTTTGTTAGAGAAGGTGTATATGTGCAGAGGGGAGAAAAAAAAGAGAGGGGGTGGTGGGGGGGGGGGTATTTTACAGCAAAAGTAATTTGTCGCTTAGCAACAGTGGCAGAGCATTCTAGAGTCTTATATGCTGAAATATGCTGCAAAGAAATGGAAGTGAGAGAGAGTGGAAGCGATGTTTCAGTTGTTTGTTCGACTGCCAAACCATTATGTTTTCATCTCTCATGGGCCATTTGTCCATGACTGTATCATGATTTTTTCCCCTTACCTCAGCAAAAGAAACAAAAAGAGGGAAATAAATATATAAACACAAAAATATGTAATGAAATAAGCATTGCCTGTAGCCTGGATACAAAACCCCCCATGAGAGTGACTGTTTATGAATGCTGACTGAGGACAAAATGTCCCAATTCACTCAACAAATCTGCACTGTTATGTGTTGCTTGAAGCTTTTTTTTGGTGCTAAATCCAAACATTAAAGCCCTCTGCAGCATCCAGAGTCTGATGTCTGGACTTCAAATGTAGCCCAAAATGGCCCTCAGATCGCTCAGAAGGATTTATTACATGCTGTGTCATAAAGGTAATCTATATTAATATTTTATTCCCTGCCCTGGAGTACCTCACTAAGCAGCCATAAAGGAGAAGTAAGTTAGCCAGACAGGCTTCCTTTAGATGAATGGTCTCATTTTGTACGGGATGTGAGAGGGAGACAAACAACAGTCATGATAAATGTGGAGCCAGTGTAATGGAAAATCTGGTGCCCATGACAATCAGTATGATCTCTGAGGCAGAAAATGAACAAAGTGACTGGTCGACACACAGAGTAAATCACACTCTCAGCTCTTTTACATTACAACGTGCTACTGTGAGTTAATGTGCATCTTCTCACATTCTTTCATGTTTTATTTGTCTGCTGTTGTATCAGTGAGCTTCACTGGCAGCTAGCCATTACACTTCCTCAGGATTTCAGTGATTATATAAGAGAGAAACAAAGCATTACTCATCTGTTAAGTTGTTTATTGGAAGCTGTTCAGATGAAGTGTCACGGTGGCAGAACAGAGAATAAAGAGGTCAGAGTCAGGTGGTCGCTGGAACTTTTCATGCTCGCTGTTGCAGAGAAGCACATCAGGGGAGAGAATCCCCCTGACAGAGATGCTGTGCAAAGAAATGGAAATGCAGAATACCTACATTCCACTGTTTTTGGGCCAAAAACTACTGTATATGTCTAATGAATGTTCTCTCCTGGTTGTGCAGAGTTCTTGTGACTTTTAGCTCACGGTGTAGTTGTCCAGCTGTAATGTTACTGCTCTGGTTCACTTTCATCACTACCAATACCAGCCTAACAGCAAGGAGACATACATGAAGCTCTATAGTTGTAACTGAGAGCTAAAAGACTACAAATATTGAGGCACTGTTCACAATATGAGATGTTTGCCACACAAATATTGTGGCTGTGTTAATATCCATAATAACAATAATGTTGTGGAATGTATCTTTGTTTATTGTCACTGAACTGAATCCCACTTTGCTATCACCTTGGTCAAATAGGAAAATTTATGTATCTATACTGCTGGATCAGAGCTTTTATATTTGGTGCTTATTCATTTTTAGAACTTTGTGCCTCTACACTAAACCTGCACCGTACCTCTGTTTAAAGGCCTTTAACCTTACCAATATGGTACCTTAACCCTGACACGTTACTCAGCAGCTAAGATAGTAAACAACAACATGAATGCACATAACTGATAATCGCACCATTATTTGAAATTTGGAAGTAAGACAGAAATCTGCAGCCAGCTGGTAGATGTTGCCTGTTTGAATTCAGTCTTTTTTGACAGTGCAGTACAGTGGTGGACTCATGCTGTAAACACTGTGAGTCAGTGTGTGTTGTGTGTGTGTGTTTGTGGTTAAAGCACCCTGTCTAGATGCCCGTGCAGTTTGCAGCAGCAGTTGACATGGCACAGAGGGTATCTTGCAGTGCCAGGAGGGAGGGCTTGCAGATGGTGAACATTACATAATTGCAGCCCTGAGAGTAAATGAAGACGCTGTGGACCGTGGAGTCTGTATTCAGGCTGGGCGCTGGGTGTGTTTATCTGCAACACCGCGTATTCTCAAGTGAATAAAGTTCATTTGTCCAGTTAGAGGAATACACAAGAAACTGTTTCTCCTTGGTTTTTCTCTGAGTGTTGCCTCTGTGTTTTCTGTCCCAACCCCCACCCCAGGCCTCACGGGTCACCTTTCTGGATCACCACATTTATGTGTTTACTCATGTATCTTTCCGTCTCATCTGCATGATCCAAATGATGCTCAGACCTTTTGAAAGTGTTAGCAGCTCTGTTTCACATTGCTTACTACTCCCTTTGTTTGGCTCCAGATCAACTGTGTGACTTTCCCTCTGCCTGGAGAAGGTCCGGAGCAGCAGCTCCTTAAACCCAACGAATGGAGCTACTGCGATTACTTCTGGGTGAGTCCCTCTAAGACCCATAAATAACATCCATCATCACCTTTGGTTTGGCCTTTAGAGTGAGTCTTTGCTGACAAAGTGAAATGCTTATATTGAACTAGGTGCAAAGACGCCAATTATCCGATACCAGCGCTCTCCTCCTCATTTAACTAAAGATGTTATTGGTTTTCATGTTTGAGTTTTGAACAGCATCTCTGCAAACACAATGATCCCAACATCTCCCAGGTGGCTCCTGTAATTTTCAGTTTCCATACATTTCCATCCTAAATTAAATTTTAATCTGATCCTCTGGTCCCCAGCCTGTCATGTCATGTTGCTGTGTTTTGTTTTTGTTTGTGTGCTAACCTGCTGTTCGGTCCTGCTGTGTGACACAAATCTGGCACCTTTGCATCACGTTTGCTGTCACAAACATAACAGATCGCCACACATCACCCAAACCTCTTTCACACACATGCACTCATCGGTGATTGACGCGCACACAATCACAACACCAACGCATGCCCTTCTTGACATTCAAGCGTGACTCACGTATTCATGCGCGCAGTATCTGACTCACCACACATAGCTCATTCTCACAAACAGCCCAGAGATTTACGGGATGTTCTGTCAGTGCACCTGTGTGACTGAATGATGCGCTCCTCTTTCTCAGACCGACAAGAAAGACCCCCAGGGGACCACCTCTGTGGCGGGCTTCGAAGTTCTTCTGCAGAAGCAGCTGAAGGGCAAACAGATGCAGAAAGAGATGGCTGAGTTTATCCATGAGAGGTAATGACTGGACTGGACTGGAGAAATGCAGTTTGTTGTGAGCAGATTTAATTAATTAAGCAGCGAAAGTGTCAGACACTGAGCTGCTCTAGAGGCAGAAATAGTCACACTGCAGAAGCTGGAAAATCAAATTTTTTTTAAAGTAGAAATTAGTCACATCAAGATGCAAGATGATGAAAGAGAGGGAATCAGTGACCTCCTCAGGAAAACACTAAGAATATTAGTTTCTCTTCCTGTCAACAGATTCTTAAAAACACTCCTGACATATGTTGTTCTTCTGTGCCACAGAGCTCCTTTGTTGCTAAAAACAGATCAATGGGCGTTGCACTGGGTGACATGTTTCTTAATTACCAAAGACACTGGCCCAAATACACTGCCTGCTGTGCTGCTGGAGGAAATACTCCATCAAATGTAGATTAATCCACCGAGGAAAATAGTTCCCCCAACAACTCCACAGTAACACTTTCACAGAGCTAGAGCAGGCAGCTGGTGCGGCTAAACTATAAAAATCCAACTATTATGTGGCACAGACCTCTCTTAAAGACCACATGAAGATTTTGCATGTATACAACGTAACATGTAATCGATTGATAGATTGCATACGGAGGTAATCTTGGATTTAAAATGTGCAGTTTTTTTATTGTAGAGAGAAAAATCAATTGTGGCATTTTATCCGGGAGTTGTTATCTCCCTGTAGTTCTTATCAGCACCAGTTTTTCTGTGCTCTTTTGTTAGCACTGTGACTATTTTCTGAGGAAATTTGTATTTGTAGAAAGTTAAAGATCACTAAAATTCTACCATAATACCACAAAGTGTGATATTACAGTACCTATTTTTATATTGATCTGTATACATCAATACAGATCAAAATCATTTTAAAAAAAAAGGTGTAAGGTGAGTATCTTTAAACTATTTCTCAGCATTTCACAGTGGATGATGGGAACAGTTACTGATGTGTGGCGGTAAGGGCGTGTGTGTGTGTGTGTGTGTAAGGAGACCAGCAGGAAAGAGTGTGTCAAAGCAACAATGAAACATGCTGCTGGGAATATGGTGGTTGTTTTTGGACACCTGCAGGGACTCAACACTGTCTTGACAGAGGAGAAGCAGCACTCCACACTATAGAGATGTGCTACACACTCTGGTTAGTGGAGAAGTTTTCCTACTGCAGCAGGATAATGAGCCCGAACACACCTCGACACTCTGAAGACCAAGGAGTGCGTGTCTCTTTGTTTTTCTCTGCTTCAGATATGGCCGCAGCAGTGTTTGGTAATAACATTGTAGGTTAAAAGAGCCCCAACTTTGCATTATATGCTTCCACCCTGTAATCAATGAGCTATAGATTCAAACAAAGCAGCTCCCACTGAATCAGCACCAGGATTCCAGAAGCCCTTTGAATAACTTTTACATCCGATCTCACACCTCTCTATATAATTAGCTCCACCTTGTTCAACAAAGCCTCTATACTCGTCCGGAGTCGTGGGAACTTAATGAAGATTCCCTGAATGTGCTCAACAAGGCCCCGGTTCCCAAATGCTTCTAGAGAATTTTTTTATTCAACCCTGACCTTTTCTGCTGTTTCCGAGTAACTCTGCGCCTGCGAGAATCTGAGCATTAAGTCAATGAATGTGCTGTCTGACCTTCTTTAGGTGACAGATTTACTCAGGTGTGGATGGTAAATGTTCAGATGCGTCCCTCAGGGAGAGTCTGAGGAGCACATCTCATTTCTAACCCAAGGGATCAGTTGCTCTGAAAATGTGCTCTGTAGAATATAGCAGTGTGTGTGTGTGTGTGTATGTGTGTGTGCAGTTTGGATTTCCAAAGTTTTGTATCAAAAAAGCATCAGTGTCCTCCTCTGAGCAAGGCATGTGACAGTTTCACTGTTTGGTGTTTCAGGATAAAGATTGAGGAAGAGTATGCCAAGAACCTCTCCAAGCTCTCTCTGAGCCCCCTGGCAGCACAGGAGGAAGGGTGAGTGCAATAAACAGACGCTGTTAAGATGAATTTAGTGAGTGCACCTCCAAAGCTGCCTCTGCAGACATTGGACAGTTTCAGTAATAATCGCCACAACTAAAAATAGACTTGTTTTGTGTTTGATGCTTCTTTCAAAGAATGTCCCTGCTATTATATTTGTCTGTCAGATGTAAAACAAAGCTTTTAAAACTTCTAGAGCTGGAAACCTGAATTTATAACTATAAGTCATGCTTTAGTGTGAGGCGTTGTACAGCAATGATGCTAGCAGCAAAAAACCTTCACACTCTTGGCATTCTTGTCCCTTCTATATGCTCACTGCCATACTGATATAATGTTTGATGAGTGCCCGGGAGACACAGTAGTTATCTGTTGATTTATCTGTTTGCAGAACCCTCAGAGAAGCCTGGACTCAGCTGAAGAAGAGTCTCCACGACGAAGCTGAAGTTCACCTCAAGTTCTCCAACAAGGTGATGCACTGCTATACTTGATCCAGCCACATTCTGAGGTGACAGGCCTTGTTTACCTCAACTCTGTCAGCACTGACCGAGGAAAATGACCCATCCCAGAGTCCCGATTACCAGCGATGCATAAACTGCACACTGGCTCTCAGACACAGCCTTAAATAAAGCAGAGAGAGCCTGGGAGCTTTTCATAGCCCTCTGTTGTCTAATTAATTAGCTACGTGTTCTGACGAGACACCCACCCAGGACCATGCAGGCTCTCCCCCTACACCACCATGCCTCTGTAATGTATGGTCAGGCAGCAACATGAGAAGCCTTATCAAGCCCGCAGAAGCAGCAGCTTCTCACAAGATTAGCATTCAGCGTGGAGGGCCAACACTGCTGACAGGCACAGTGTAGTTTATTGAAGTGTCATAAAAAAAGCCAGTTTTCTTATTATGGGGGCAAGTGTTTGGTGAGAGAAAATATAATTGTCTCCATTTGTGGTGATGGATCTGACTTTACAGAACAGGAAACAGGCTTTATTACCAATGAGACACATTTGGCTGCACGTCTCAGGTCTGACTGTAATAAACCTCGGAGTCAAATGCACTGTGTCAACAGAGGTATTGATTTTGTAGAGGCGCTGCACAAATAAGCAAATCACAGTAATGAAACTGTTGTAAACAATGCATCATGGATGTATCATTTAAACCTCAACTTGACAACGAACTATATGAAGACAATCTCTTGCTATTTACAAAAAAAGACAAGATTTCAGAAAAGTGTTTCCGATATTATGTCCTCCACATTAACATAAACATATTATGTTCCATACATTTTGTTTTCACAGCTACACTCAGAGGTGGAGAAGCCATTGCTGACATTCAGAGGCGACAACTTCAAAAAGGACCTGAAGAAGTACGACCATCACATCGCCGACCTCAGGAAGCAGCTGGCGAGCCGCTACGCCAGCGTGGAGAAGGTAGCGTGGAGAAAACAGCGGAACATAAACACACACACACACACACACACTGTGTGTTTACATCAGATGATGACATAATGATAACAGCCCTTCTTACTCCTACACTCAGTCCATCATGGCACAGAGTTTTGTTGCTGCTTCCCACCTGCTAAATCAGTTCATGAATGGATCTGTCTTCACATTTCATTTTGTTTTGTGTGTGTGTGTGTGTGTGTCATGTGGTGGTGGGCGGTAGCAATATGTAAATACTGTGTTTCTGCTGCCAAAAAGAGAGCAGGCCAAAAGTGAGGCAATCTATCAACAAGTTCATATTTTGATGATAGCTTGCTGTCTGGATTAAATTTTCATTTTATAAATTTAAAGGCATATTTTACAGGAATTCCTCTGGACTTATAAACATCTCATGCTCTGCTAAAGACTGATGCTAAACTTTAATGTAATTGAAAGACTAATTAAAATCTATGGCGAATTTTTGGGGTATGAGTTCACCCAAATCCAATAATGAGAATAGCTGCTACTGTTAGCATAAACTCTACCACAGAAACAAGGGTGGTTATGAACTGATTGTCTCACACACACACACACACACACACACACACACAGACTGTCTTTTCCATCATCCCTTTTCTTAATCCACCTCAGGATGTTCATAAAGCTGTAATAACTAGCTGATTAACACCCTAAGTTACAGGCTGTTTTTCACACACAGGTCAAACAACAAACAGGAAGTTTGTTTGTTGTTGCCTGTCACATGTCACACTTACTTTACCGTATGTTTTCTTTTTAAACACTGTCACACAATGACCTTGAAGGGTGCCTCTGTACAGAAAAAGAGACTCAATGTTATGGATTAAGAACAGATTAAAGGATGAGACCAGGATCAGAGAACGGATGTCAGTAGCCAACATGAAGAAAGGCTGTAATGACTCTGGTAATAGATGTAGGTACGGTATATCTGAGGATTTATTGTTTCTGTAATGTGTGTGTTTGTGTGTGTCACAGGCCCGTAAAGCCCTGGCAGACAGGCAGAAGGATCTGGAGGTGAAGACCCAGCAGCTGGAGATCAAACTCAGCAACAAGACAGAGGAGGACATAAAGAAGGCCCGACGGAAATCCACACAAGCAGGTCAGAAGTCAAAGTGTTAGTCACTTGGACGTCTCCTAATAAACAAGCAGAACTTCAACAAAGCGTGTAATCTCACCCATGAACTGAAAATGAGGGTTTAAAAAGCACATCCTTGTTATTTTTTATATACACTCTTAAAAATGGAAAAATGAAATCCTACCAGAGACAGATTGTGTTTGACGTTTTAATAAGAAGGGTGTAATCAGTCTGCTCTGGAGAAAAAAGTCCTCTCTGCTCCTCTCAGCAGATTAGTCACAGTCCACAGCACTAATCAATGGTGCTCATGCATTACAGTGAAATAATGTCAGCCTTGTGTAGCTCCTACCACGAGGTTGGTTCAGATGTCATCACACTTCCTACGAATGCATGTTTGGGTTTCAGTGTCTGTGTTTAAGGATAGAGGTGGATAGCAGGCAGTAAAAAGGAGGAAGAGATTACATCTCACATACACAGCATGTATGTATGATATAGGCTAAATCCTGATGCATTACCCATTTCCTTCCTTAAATATTCTGCAATGGAAAACTCAACAATTCTGCAGACG
Organism: Parambassis ranga; assembly: GCF_900634625.1. Lineage (NCBI taxonomy): Eukaryota > Metazoa > Chordata > Actinopteri > Ambassidae > Parambassis > Parambassis ranga. The sequence continues at coordinate 8,731,957 of NC_041029.1, forward strand.
AATACAAACACAATGTAGAATTGATGCATTCAATAACAAATTTAAGTTTCATTACAAATGTGATCAATTCAAATGTTAATCTGTGCTCTCACGTTTTAAAATATGGTTTTTGCTTAACTCTATATCAGTATATTAGCATTAGGTGCATTCTTAAACACTGCTGTATAGTAAAAATGCTCACAAGCTCTTGTACTCATGGATGAGTGACTTCTGAGCGCCCTCTGCTGATCCTCACGGTATTGCAGCATTTATCATGCATCATACAAATAAATGAGCAGAGCTGGATTTGGAAAATCTGTAAAAATTAAGATGTGTCAGTTTCCTCCCTCTAAATTCAGACCTCTGCTCAACCTTTTACCTTTTATCGTCTGTCTTGTCCAGGAGACGACCTGATGCGATGTGTGGACCTCTACAACCAAACTCAGTCCAAGTGGTTTGAAGAGATGGTCACCACCAGCATGGTAAAGCCTTTGTACTTTTAATAAACTGGGTGTAGTCCGGCTGACATCTCTAGTTTTTATCTTAATTACTTGTATATCATTCCCTCTGGACTTTGAAATGAATTGCTGCTGCAGAGCGTGATGCATCCCCTCCGTTATTAACTTCTCTATCTTCTCTGTATCTGTGACATGTGCTGATGTTTGCCTTCCTGCCACTGCAGGAGCTGGAGAAACTGGAGGTGGAGCGGATCGAGTGGATCCAGCAGCACTTACGCCAGTACACAACTCTGCGGCATGAAACGGACATGTTCAATCAGAGCGTGAGTGACATACACATTTTAAGCTTCTATGTTTATTTAAAATATTTTGTTATATATGGTTTATTTGTGTTTTTCCTGTATCACTCTGTCACATTGTAAATGATTGTCAGCATTTGTAATCCTACACACAGCCAATGACATGATCACAGGAACCTGATCAAACCATCATCTCGTTTATCACTGATTGTATCTGCTTTGACGTGACTTGCGTGCCACTTGAGCTGGGATGGTGAGTGTAAACACTGTGACAGGCCGAGCCCCCGGTGTCCTTCTGTCAGCTGGCGCTCCGGCTGTGACCGCTCTGTGCCTCAGAGGAAGCCACCCCTGATGCTCTGCTTATTTGGGAGGAGGTATAGAGTTATCTCTTCAAATCTAAGGAGACATTTTTCTGTCAGCATCAAGTGTGCCTCTCTGTGTGCCGGCTAACAAAATGAATTCCACGCACTACAGATGAACCCTGTATGATGATCTGTTCAGTAGAATCCAGGTCATTCGTCGTTTACTTTTAATGATCAAAGTGACTCACTTTTGTGCTTAAGTCAGCACAGAGCAATGATTGCTCTATAGTATAGCCTTTGGTAAAGTCATGCTTAGCTTAGCAATCTTAAAAGCAAGCTTAAAAATGATTTAAACATAAGCAGTCCATCAAAGACATGCTACACACACAAACAGTGGGAAGGTGGAGAGGTTAGAAGACTGCAATCACCCACATCTGCACAACACCCCTGAACAGCGACAAATACCCTTTGAGAGAGAGAGCAGGATGTGTGAACACTGTCAGCATTAAGGAACATCTTAAGTCTTGATCTAGGGTGCCCTCTAGTGGAAGTGCAAGTATGTTTATGATGCAAACATGTGGCCAATATACCTTTACTGTATCATTAATCAGTCGCATCCACAGTCGCATTATATTACCCTGCACTTCTCTCCCACAGCCATTACTGCAGTCTTTAGTTAGTATACATCATTAAACCTCCATCCCACATTGTGGAAAACGCATTACAGCAGCAACAGAGAAGCCATCCTGCCGACCGTTCACGGTATCTGATCTGCTGAGTAATAACATCAAATTAATGATGAACATCAATGTCTTTGCAGACGGTGGAGGCGGTCGACCAGCTGCTGCAGAACGTGGATCCGGGCAAAGACAGGGAGCTGTGGGTGAAAGAGAACAACACTGGCGAGGTTCGGCCCGTGGATATGGACATTTAGGGAATCTGCCGTCCGGTCTTCAGTATTAAAAAAACAAACAAACACCACGTCCACAAAGTCCCAGACAACAGTGAATCTGGGACGGTGCATGTTCAGACTCCTGGGGTCTGCTCATCTTCTGTCTCTCTCTCTCTCTCTCTCTGCCTGGAATAACAACAGAGGAAAGGTTCATTCACTTATGCAGTCTGAGTCCAGGAAACAGCTCCAAGTACCAGCATGTTCCTTCTAAATTCTAACCCCATCATAATCAACATTAGCTTAATGAATGCCATTGAACATATTCTGCTGTTTACCTGTTGTAAAGTAAAAAAAAATAATCTATGTATTTTGGATTGTTTAGCTTCAATCAACTCTTTTCCAGTTTAAAAAAAGTCTGATGATTGATATTATCTTTATTTTAGATACAGATACTGAAGCATACTGAGATCTTAGAATGAATATGATATATTTTCATATTTTGCTGGTTCATTATAGTGGAAATGCATGTTTTGAATATCTTGCTTTTACTGTATATGGAGAGCTGCACAGTTTGTGGAACCATGATGGTCGTTCTGGTCTAGTTGATTGAATTAACACACACACACACACTCAAAAGGTGTACAGCGTTAATATCCAGTTAACCTCAGCTTGAAACACGTGGTCGATGGGGGGGTTTAGGCCATAGGGTCTGGAGGAAAAAGGTGGTCCAAGTCACACTGAAACACCTTTTAGTGCCTAACGGTTATATACCTGGAATGTTCTTGATATATTCTTCTTCTTCTCTGCGTCAGTGTACATTTGTACATACCGGCTAGATGTATTTTACTGTCCGAAATGTTTGAACTGATGTTCAGGCCGACGAGGTGTTTGCACTGTACTATGTTGTTTGTTTTATTTTTTGGGGTAAATGTACAGAGAATATCTCCACATGCAGAAAGAAAAAAATCACCAAATTACATTATGTATTAAAAAAAAAAAATAATGATGATAGTGGAGCAAAAGCCAGCTGACAGAAGCAATGTTTGTTTTGCTCAGAGTCTGCATGTACAGTGTCTGTGTTTACATGTGTGTGTGTCTGTTGTCTTTATATTTTGTTGTGGTATTTGTTGCCTTTTTATTTTTCAGTTTCACAAACATAAACAAATGCTTTACCAGCCTTATCAATAACACACTAATAAAAATACATCATCTTTTTTTTTCTTAAATCAGGTGAACTGCAGGACTCCATGCACAGGTTTTTAAATAGCATATCTGTTGTAGAGGTTTTTATCGGTGTGTGTCTGTGTTGTGCACTAAGTGTGACGAGTTGTTACGTTTCCAACTTAAATGTTCTTGACAAACATTCATTCATACATGATGATGATGATGATGATGATGTAACGGTTGAGTTAACTGGCCCCTGCTGTGGTTTTCATTAACGTGCATTAAATCCCAAATGTTCCCGATGTTTTTCAAAAAGAATGTTTGATGGTAGGTAAACCTCTGTCCAGACGGTGTACTGAAGAATGCAGCGTCCAACAAATAAATCTCCTCTTTGAAAATGAAATGACATGTTGTTATGTAACTCTACCGTGATCACTCAAAAGTGAACACTAGATCAATGAAAGGCTGGAATAAAATAGCATTTTTAGCATGAGAAAAACAAATAATTGCTGGATTTAACAGGATATATTTCTTAATAGAATATATTTTTTTAAAGAAATTATTAATCATTTTTATGACATATTTGCATTGATATATATTGACTGTATATCTAAACAAGCAGATTATAGATCGCTGTAGAGTCCATTCAAGTGTCTTGTTCACTGTGCTAATTACCCTCACCATGTTTGTCTCCACTGACCTTCACATCCTAATAGGATTGGCCGATACAGGCGGATTGTTAAACTGAGCCTAATTCCCTTTATAAGGAGCTCTCCTCCCGACTTTCTTGCTCTCAACCTAATGAATGAAGTGTGAAAAAGAAAAAAAACATGCTGCTAGCTGCCAGATATGAGGGAGGAAATTAGCCTGTCAAGGCTGCCATGTAAATGCTAGAGAGGGGAAAGGGACCCGAGGCGAGGACACCTTACAAAGTCAGGAACCAGTGCTAACACACACAGCTAACACAGGTTATTACCGTACCAACCTTACATTACCAACAGATGTAATATGTACAAACTTCAGTGTTCGAACAGTCTTTTACATGCAGAGTTTAATCAGTTTAACCACATCCACCAGACTCAGAGGCTGCAGGGAAGCTACAGCTCTGCTAAACAGTGTCGTGTATTTTCGGTTACTTTCATGCAGTTTCCCCCAGAAAATGACATGGTAAGTAAATATAATAAGAGATAAGATATTTCTACATTTAGCTTTTGTCTTGTATATGGTTATTAAATTAATGTTGTCTTTTCAACTTCAGTAAACACAAAAATTCGGGAGTTAGCTTTGGCTAAAACTAGCTAGCCTTAACTAGCCACCATACCCCGTGGCTAGCAGTTTAGCTAACATTTTTATCACGTTTTCTTAAAAGTATGTGTAATTTCAAACTAAAACAATAAAACACTCACAAAAAGCTAACCTCATAGCAACAGAATATATAGAAATTTAGCTTAAATATAGTTATTTATATTGTAGGTAGATGCTACAGATTGCAATTGGTGCTGATCTGCCAACAAGGCTAGTTAGCGTTTAGCAAGAGTAGGCAATTTGGTGATTCTATTGTAAATTAAGATTTATCTTTTACTATCCATTTACAGCTTTATATATTAAAATCAGAGACACATCGTTGATTTTTCTAAAACAATAACTTGCTAATAAGACTCAAGCAGCTTTTAATGTATTAGGTGCTACTCTAGGTTTAGCCTAGCATTTAGCCAGGGTAGCCAGTTTATATAGTGTCTTTTTCACAGTACAAATAAATAATAAAACATTAAGTTGTATAGTATTATAATTTCTAGTATGGCAAAACATCAAAAAGACTAATCCTTCAGCACTGCTGGACGAACATTAGCACAACCACTTAGCTCAGCCATTAAATCATGAAACACTGAGACATGTCCTTGTACAAACCATGTGTGTGTTTGCTGTTTGGCCTGATGGAATATGAGAATAAGTAAATCTGCATGGATGAATATTTTAAATATTGTTTAAAAATATGTTTGTACACTAACAAACTAAGACTGTCTTTCATATCTTCAGCTCTCTATGAGCAAATCTTACAGATTATTATTAAAACCAGACCCCCATGTGTCTGTAGACACTACATTGTCCTTGCCCGAACAATCAAGTTGCTACTGATACACTGTTTTGTTTAGAATGATTCTGTTCAATGCAGATACACTGTGAATCTCGTACATCCACATTTTAGCAGTTCCTCTGCTTCTGTTTTTTTAGTGTCACATGGAATTATTTCATTACTTTCTGTATACAAAGACACAAATTACACATTGTTTGGCCAAAATGGGCCAAAAAAAAATCAAATAAAAAGAGAGAGAAACGTGAGTCAAGCAGACAAGCAATCATATCATGTTAAACTGTAAACAGAAAAAAGACTAGTGGGGGCTTTCTCGCCCTGTTCTTTGTTTTTCGTTTAGCCCTCTAGTGCTTCTTCTCTTTCAGCTTGTCTTTGATTTTCTGAGGTTCATCGTATTGTATCAAACGCAGAATGTCCTTGTTGTCCATCACCCCCTGAATGAATTCTCCCTCAGAAATTTTCTCTGTGAAAAACAACAACAAGTAAAACAACATCAATCCTAGGAAAGGAGGAAACAATAAAGTCATTCTTATGCTGTTATTTAAATGAAGAGTACTTACCGTTCTCTTTCTTTCCAAAAAACTCCCAGATCTTTTCCGTCCTTTTCTCCGGTGTGTTTTCATCCTCGGGAAGGTTCTTCTGGTCGTCGACAGGAATCATGTTGAATATCGACTGCAGAAGAGTAAGTACTTTATAAGACACCTTAACAACATTCTTTCACTTTGCAGGAGTTCTAGGAATACATAGTTAAACAAACATTAAACAAAGATTATATAACATACGAAAAATTTATAGATACCCTAACAATCTCTAGGATTTCATTTTGGCTGATGGTTCCATTTCCATCGACATCATACAGGGCGAAGGCCCATTCCAGCTTCTGCAGAGTCTTTCCCCCGGAGGTCAGATGTAGTGCCACAATATACTCCTTAAAGTCCAAAGTGCCGTCCGCATTGGTGTCGAAACTCCTAAACACATGGCGTGCGTATGCTGTTGGGTCTGCGTCGGGGAAGAAGCTGGCGTAGATGCCTTCGAACTGCTCCTTACTGATCTTCCCACCGGGACACTCTTTCAGAAAGGACTGATACCATGTGCAGAGCTCGGCCTCAGAGTATTTGGTGTTAGATTTGAGTTCTTCCAGGAGCTCTTTTGACAAAGCGCTGCTCTTAGTATTTCCCATCCTGCTCAGAAAAAGTGTTTTTTGTCCTTCCTTTCCTTTCGCGTTTGGGGGGTTAAACTTCTCCGAAGCTCCTCCGTGTTACTCTGCTATGAGTTCACCCGGGCAAGCCCCTCAAAGTGCCAAATGGGATTATGGTCATCACTACCTAAATCCAGACAGCTGCCTTGAAGATTAAGGGGATAACAGAGTTACACTTCTATGACACCTTTGTTGAAGACGCAGTTAAATACGCGAAGTATAAACACAGGATTTAAAGCAACAGGTGGTGAACACTTTAAAGCTCAACATCTGGGGGAAATAAATATGAGGGATGCTGCAGGGTCAGCTACAGATTTAATGTTAAATATACTTTAAATGACATATGCAGCAAATAACATACAGGGTAAAAGCAGCAAAGCCCGTGCTGGTGGACCAATTATAGACCAGAAAAGCGACACATGCAGCACTCTAAAGGAGTTTCTGTAATTTCCGCATCTGACAAAAGAGGTCAAAACAGGGCCAGAATATTAATCTATTAGAAGTGTGTTTACTAGGCCGCCTGGATGCTGGGGGTCGTCTTGTGGCCCTGCAGAGTCTCAGTTGCCTGTACACAGTGGGATTAGATTATATGCGTCCACACTATAATAGTCTCAGGCCAGATTACAACACCATCTGCTGCAGTGGTGCCAAAAAATGCAGTGAATGAGGGCAATTGATGAAAGTTAAGTATATGTATTGTAAAAAAAAAAATCAATGCATTTTGGAAATAAGGTTTCAGTAAATAACACTTTAACACAGGGAAAGATGTTACAGAAGAAAAGCTCCACTTATCCCTGTGAATGATTACATGTTGTATGTGATTCAGTGCTCACCCACTAAAGGAAATAACATAACAAACAGCAGCATGATGCACGGTTAACCCTTTCATACTGCTGCAATGTAGTTAGTTAATTATATGTTTTGTTGTGATCAGCATCCATATTAATCTCCAGTAATCTATCTCATGCGTCAAGGACCAAGAAGCCATTGCTTACTGTAATCCTGACACAACAGTTAAACAAGTGACGCATAGCTGTTTATAATCCAGCAGCATCTTTGTTAACTAAATGCTATGTCACATAAATACAATAATTTAAAAGAAAAACATAATCTGAGATCAAATAACTGCACCTACAGTTTAAGGAATGGCAGACCTTTCTTTGTCCTTTTTAATATCATCATGTTATTACATAATCACTTAACATTTCCCCTATCTCTGGGGAAAAGGCATTCAAAGCTCACATCTGTCCCCCTATACCCATGCAAGTATTATTATGTAAAAAGCAATGAGTCTTAGGAAACATTCACTGTACAACCAGCTTATTGCTTCATCAACTGTAACGCTGGGCCTACTCATCTTGTGTTTGTGTTTTTTATTACATGGAAGCTAATGTTAAGAATAATCTCTTTATATTCGAGAGAATTCAACTCATGCAAAGGTCAGGAGATTTAAATGGAAATGATGCGGATGGCTTACACCTAGATTATTGTCGGTTATTATTATTTTCATCCTTAATTATTATTCTTCATTGAGGCACTGTTGAAACGTCTTGTATACTGTTAGTTTTGTCTCGGCACAGGACTGAAGTGGACCTCGCTGTGGGACAGCTGGGGTTGTCCTGCATAATTCAAATTGTCATACTAGTGTACATGAGTTTAACTTGCTCATTGATTTAAAATAATCCTAAATTCTCTGTAAGCTTTGTGTCCTCTCAGTGTAGTTTGGATTTGTCTCAGACAACATGGCAGGGTTGCTACGATTGAGAGAATATTCAAGGTTACAGTAGAGTAGCAGATCTGTGAGGCTTTCCTCAGCCATCGCTGCTGTGTTTAAATCCAAAAAGCTTTTAGCATGTTAGCATCTGAGGCAATCAGTAGCATTGTTTCAGTTCATCTTGAGGCCTTATTTATATGTTTAAGCTTTTAACAATAAGCCTTGTGCTCAAACCAAAGACAGCACATTTGCTGTGCAGAAAATGATGGGAAGTTATTGCTAGAAAAACGACAAATACATGAGAGTTAAGGCAGCAGATGTTCCTCCTAACATCTGCCATCTCCTTTACATACTTCCGTGAGTAATCTGTCTTCATTTGTTTATGCCGCATTGGCAGCTATTAGACGTGAGGAGATTTGCCCCGCATGTAAGCACACATTATGGATGGATTTTCCTATGAGCCATTACACATTATGTCATAGGTCAGTGACTGTAGAGCAGGCATTTGATCTTATGTTTGCGATTGCTTCGGAAATGCAGAAAATTCAGGAAAATGTAGGAAGATTCTTGTTCTGGATTATAACCTAAGCTTATGGTAATCTTTTTTTTGCTGATATGCTCAAAGAAAGTCTGGACTATAATTTGCCATTTGTAATGGATAATATTGCAAAGATTTATAGGAGGGGAGGAGCGATCAGGCTGGACAAGCAGCACAGAGAGTGAAAGAGTTCAAATACAGCAGAAAGAAACAAAGACTGCCATGGGTCTTCATTGTTTCTCTGGAGGTGTGGAGGATGAATCCTGCAATCAAGGTGGCAGTGCATCAGTAGAGCTGGCGGAGGGATGTGCACCATTCTCACCCAAGGAGCCCCAAACGCAACAAGATTATGAAGATTTGATATATCTGCTGGGAGGCGAAACACGGTGGCTACATATCGAAAGCCTGGATTAGTTGCCTTTTCATTTCATCTCCTCTGGGTCGGCCTCGACCATGAGGCTAGAGCGCGGGCGGCGGGCTTCTCTGGCGCTCACCCTAAACTTTGTGGCATTTGCTTTTGCCTTATCAGCGGTGACCACCAGCTACTGGTGCGAGGGGACCAGGAAGGTGGTCAAGCCCTTCTGCACAGGACCACCGACGAAGGTCAAGCAGGGGTTTTGCATTCGCTTCAACAGCTCCAATATCAACGACAGCCGCTTGGTACAGTACATCTTTGAGACAGGAGAGGAGAAGTTCCTCATGAGGAAGTTCCACACAGGAATATTTTTCTCCTGTGAGCAGGCTGTCGATATGAACGGTAAGGTCACCACGAGCCCTTCAGCTTCAGGCTGGGATGTAGGTACAGCTAAACAGGAAGTATGTGTGGAGGAAGCACAAAAGTCAGGAAACAGCCCCTTATTGGCAAAAAGTTACTATGGTAGATCATTTGAACATCATTTGGAGATAAAATGTGGAACAGAAAATTGGCTTTATATGTAAATACTGTGCATTGTAGCTTTCGTCTACTTTTGATAGTCTAGCAGCAGTCATAAGTAAAGATTTGAACAATTTAATGTTAAAGCACACACTGTAGTTATTCTCAGAATATCAGTTGCATGACTGTTCCCAGATTAAAACATTTCTCTTTGCCTTGCATGCAAACTGTCCCCTTTGGTTTCATAAGCTTTGGTAATAAGACTAGGAAAAATTAGTTTGTATAAGGATTTGCATGCAACTAGGAGTCAAACTGTCTACCAACTACCACTAATATGGAAAGTGTGCTTTCTACAGAATAGTTTTTTCCCCAAAAAGTACTCTGAAATACATTTTAAACTGTATTTATCAATGAAGCAGGACTTTTGTCAGGTGATTGGAACAGTGAATGGTAATTAGTACCAAAGTGCATGGTGGAGACTAGATTTTCTGTATTTTCTTCACAGGGTTTGATTGCCGGGACTTCTCGGAGATTGCACCTGAACATGAAAGAGGTCAGTAAAACTATTGTCACTACATGTGTTTGTTTTGATTATAGCTCCAACAACCACTTTTTGGCACACATCTTACTGCAGGCTGTTTTCAGGCATCAGATAGTTAGGGGCAGTTCATGGTCATTACCTCAAACCATCATTTTCACATCACACATGTGCAATGAGTTTGTTTGCATATTTGCAATGATAGGGTTAAGAAAAACACTTCCTGTACCCAGGTACAATCAGGAACACCTAACTCTAGCTGTTGTTGTCCTGATTTTATAATTCCAGGCTGCCCAGACGATCTGGTGAAAGGAGCAAACCTGTTGTACCCACATGCATGTCTGCTTTTATACAGTGGGATTACTCATCAGGGACAGGGTATTATTAGGACAACACAATTGATTTCTGTCTCTCCCTCTGTTTTCTGTGTACCCAGGGGTGCTGTGGTTATGTATCGTGGCTGAGAGCCTGTACCTCAGCCTGCTCTTCACAGGCGGGGCTCTGATGACTCTGGAGCAGTGCCCCTGCTTCAGTGTCATGAACAAGCTGAAGCTCAGTGCCTTTGCTGCTGTGTTAACAGCCCTGTCAGGTAAATGATGCTCTGCACCTCGCTCATGATAAACCATCTCACCTCACATTCTGCTCCTAAACCAAAGTTTTTGTTGACATAGTTTTGCTGTTTCTGTCTCATGCTATTATACACCTGTATGTTGATCAGTTAGTGTATAAATGTGTTAAGGTTTCACATTATATTTTATATAAATAAGAGAGATCATAACTACCCGGAGCATGCAGATAACATAGCAGAAAATGAAGAAAAGGAGCAGGGCAGCAGGTCATGGTGGCTGAACGAGGAGAGACTGACAGTCAGCAAGCATTCGGAGCAGCTAACTGCACTCTGTCCACTCACTGCCTTTGGGGATTTACTGGTTTGTGGACTAATCGGATTGGAGCCGGGGCCGTGGTTTTGGGCCGTGCCAAGACCGGCCCAGAGGAGCTCCCTCCCGCCCCCTTCTACTCCCCCATCCCCCCTGTTGTTATGAGTTAATCCCAAGAAAAGCAGCTGTGGAGAGACAGACCGCTGGATGAGGGAGGGCCAGGATCGGACAGGCCAGCTCACCTCACCCACCGTCTGCCTGAATATTTCACTGTAGATAGTCGTATTGTTTTAGACCATAGACAGTACAGTCCTTAATGATGTTAACGTAGTGCTTTAAAACCAACCAACCACTAACTTAATGCTAGAGGTGTTTCTCACTTATAAATGGCTCCTATAAACATCATAATGCTATGTAAAAATAAATATTAACTAAAAACTGTTAAAAAACATGACCTACATTAGCGAAGCAAGGTGGATGTATGAATGCTCTTTTATGCGTGTTCTCATGCAGCCACCTGGATTAACCTGAAAATGGATTATCTAATATTGGCCTAAATGTTAGTTTAAAATGTCACTACCTAGCAAATGAAAAATGTAACTGTTACTTTGGGTGATTGGAGTAAAATTTGACAGTATTGCACAATCCTCACAGACCTGTTCTTGTTCTCAGGCCTTTGTGGGATGGTGGCCCACATGATGTTTACTACCATATTCCAGTTGGCTGTTGCTATGGGACCAGAGGATTGGAGACCCAAGACCTGGGACTACAGCTGGTCTTATGTGTAAGTGTTTTTCTGTATATCTACTAGAAATCTGTTAGAATGTGTGCAGTGACTCCATTTTCATTTTCCCTCTCCTCAGCTTAGCATGGGGCTCTTTTGGAACCTGTATGGGCTCCGCTGTCACAGCACTGAACAGATACACAAAGACAATCATAGAGTTCAAATACAAGCGGCGGAACATTGAGAAGAGCTTGATGATCAAGCAAAAGATGATGGAGATGGCCCTTCCCGAGCAGATGTGGGACATGTACCTGACTGCTGTGCCAGCTGACACTGAGGCACCACTAGAACTGCCGGTCAACGGCCACAAACCTTCCACAGGGACAATGTATGTAGTCGAAACTGACACTGTCCCAGAACAACAAGGGGAGGCATACTGTTAAACAGCGGACTGCTGTATCTGACTGAAGCTGCTTCCAGGGCCGATTTGCTGGAGCTAGATTGACTCTTGTTCCTGGATTTAGATCTATCTTAATACAGGAGAATATTTGTTTGTTTTGTTCCTTGCCGCACATCAGATGTGTCCCGGGAAGCCGGCGGCTTTAACAACATGCATTTAATCAAATCTCTCCATGCACCATTATTTGAGAAGGGGACATGTCTTCACACAGCGCTGTGGCAAGCTGCAGGATGTTCACGCTACTGCTTCACATCTGCTTCAACTGTGGCTGAACCCGCCTGTTTCTGTTCACATTGATTGAACTGTCAGACCTACTCAGTGACAGAAACTAGCAACGCATTACTGAGCAGACATAGTGATTGTCCACGAAGTTATCCCAAATGACCATAGCGTCTTAGAAATGACTGCAGAGACACAAAACATACAAAAAAAATCACCATAAAGTGATGCACAGCAACCGCACAGAGGCATACAAAGGACACAAAAAACACAGATTGCTGCAGTGCAATTCAAGACAAACATACAAGTCACCTCAAATGAAAGGCTTAACCTCAGAAATACAAACCACAAAGTAACAACAACCAAACACACACATGCAGCTGTTTTGTGTCTCTTTCAGTCTTGCTGTCTTCCTGCTTTTTAGGGGTCGGGGGCCTTTAACGTGTCTGGGTCTGGGGGGCATTTGTCTCGTGTTGTGTGTGTGTGTATATGATGTGAACATCAGACTGTTTGTCTACTATGTGCAAACTGACTTCCGACTGTTTAACAGGAAGAGATGGGATGAGCTGATTCTCCCTGTGCTGGTTGGTCATGCAGCTCTGTGACTGCCTGCCAGGCACTTCCTGTATATGTGTGTAATATGCAAGAAAGTTTACAAAAACACTTCAAAGATGCCCACACATTGAATGATGTGTTGTTGTTTTTTTGTCACAAAAACAACTTTCAAGTCAGGAATTTTCTTTTAATGGCACTCAGACCCCTCAAACAGCTGCTGTCTTTTGTTTAGCTGATTCTTTCGAATGCACATGTTCAAATTTGAATATATAAATGAAACATTAACAGCAACAGACCATAACAGTGGTGCAGTGATGGAGTAAGGCTGACATCTGTTGGGACAGATATGACACATGTAGTCAAGCAGACCTTACAGGAGGGTGTGATGTAAAGAGAAAATAAAAATGACTGACTGTGCTTTTCACTTAAGGATTTTCTCTTTAAACAGCTGTGGAAAAAATAACGAATCAATTTAAAAACCCTGACTGGTTTTGACAGTGGCTGATCTCTTACAGCGCGCTTCTTCTCTCCCCTGCTGATAAACGAGCACTGCTGCTGTGGTGACAGAAGTAATCTGGTTTAGTGGCCAGAATCCAAGATATACTGTGGTTACCAAACACGCCGATTTCTGATGCAAGACCTGTGGTGAAATGGGTGATTTTTTTTATCTCCTCTTTCCTTCTAATGACATCAGGACGTACTGAGACATGTCCTTGTGGTCACTTTTTCTTACTTTAAACTGTATTTCTGTGTCCATTTGCTAAGTAGGGAGGACTGTCTTAACCTCAGCCTTGAAGTATGATTGGTGGTCCATTACAGACAGATCATGACCTGCCAATTTAACATATACACCCAAATAAAATGAATACATGTATCTGTGTATATATTCATTTTATGGATATTTGCCAAAAAAAGAACCTTTCCCACTACAACTTTGTAGACGTATGTTCTAAAAACAAGCAGAAGAAATACGCATAATTTGACATTTATGTCATACTTTGGGTCATTATGAGCAAACAGACATACTTCATACATGGACAATATATACATATCAACATACTTAGTGAAAAAGTAAAATTGTATTTAATTATTTTAGAAAAAAATACACCTTAATAAATACAAAACATTAAACAAAAGTACAATTTGATGATCTACTATATATAAATCATTTCAGTTTCTTTAATTCTTCATTTTACTGTAATGTGGTTAATGTTAAATGCATGGTTCTTTTTTCTTGTGGATTCCGACCTGTATGAAAGTAATTTGAGGTAGCACACACAGAAGAAAAAGAAGCCGCAGTCAAGTGATGATGAGTTTTTTATAAAGCTGCTCTGGATGCTCATCAATGTATTTCTTTATGTACCAACAAGAGACCCGAGCCTTTAGGTTTTCTTCTACCAGAAAGTCCATGGCAGCCTGTGAAAGCAGCATTTAAATATATGAAAACCAACATGTCATATATGAAAGGTAGACTAATGATGCCTCAGACTCTTCTTACCTGTGACAGCAGCGCTGCAACACCTTGGCTCCTGAACGTCTCGGGTACAAAGGTGGACATCAGGTCCACCTCCTTCTCTCCGATAAATCTGTAATGCAGCACTGCACGTTCATGGTCTCCTGAGGACAGAGGACACTAATGTGACCAGCATCCCAAAGTAAAAGTATCACTTATTGCTGTAAATGAACTTATATTGTGTTTTTATATCAGTAAGACAAATAAAATAGGAAAACTGAATGAGACCTCAAGTACCAAACTCCCATTAAGAATACCTGGCTTTAGGGCACCATTATGTTGCTGCTGTTACTGTGCTATTGTATTAAAAGTGCACTAAATGTCCTTGTTCTGCTGATAATGTAAACGCCGAATTGTTAGAGCCATGGGGTCATAGATGACTTTAGCCACATACGAAAGTTGAAGATATTTAAATACAGCTCACTCCTGTTGTTCTATCATTAGGCCTCGAGTGAACCCCGGGCTTTCCTTTAAGGTCTTAGCCGACACTGGAGCCTCTCCACCCCCAGCGGTGTGCTTACCGGCGCCGCCGCTGCCTGGTGTGACGGTAAAGCGTCGGTTGTGTCGGTCGTGTTCCACCGTTATTCCTCCGCTACAGCTGCAGTTTAACGCGCTGAAGAAACTCTGATAGGACGTGAGTCTGTGAGGTGATGCCGAAAGTCTGGAAATGAATTTAAAGGCCATTTATTATGAAACTCACGCCACACGCTGGTGTGCGGACGAACAGCTGTACACCAACATGTCCACCAGAGGGCGCCGGCAGACAGTACACTGTGACCAATGACCTTATTTTGACCTTTTAAATAAAACCAGCAGATGCCTGTTATTTTATCTACCATGTGGAGGTATGTTTTTTCAAACGTAATAGTATTTTAACAGAACAAAAAAAACATAATAATAACAAATAATACATTAATACGTACGTGGGATGTTGTAATAAACTGTTAGGAAATTTCAATTCATATAGAAAAACAGCATTTATTTTCATTTTATTAACAATACAAATGTATGTTTTGTACTTTTCATGCATACGTTACATCATTTTACAGGTGTTAATATGAAGAAAACATCCTGTCTAACAACAGATGATTGTCTTCCTTTAAGGCAACCTTAATGAATAGTCATTATTTTTATATATAAATTCAACTCAAAACGATTTAATAACACAAAACACTGATTCACACATTTATGGTGGGTTTGACCTCCTGCTGTAAAACATTTCAGCTTCTTTATTTCCGTCGACCAACTTAAAAAACTGCAAAAATCCATTCCCTTCCACTGATTCATTGAGTGTGCACCAGCAAACCTGTGATATAAACGTCCTGTCATGACCGCAGGCAGCATCTCTACATCTTCTCTGCAGCCACAGTGTTGTTCACTCCTGCAGCCATCACAGCGAAGAACACGTTTGGGAAGAAGGATCTGGCATAAATGGCCGCCTTGGGAAGCGAGGGAGCAATCACCACTTCTTTCCTCTTGTTGTTTAAAGTCTTCACAATCTCAGTGGCTGCCTCGTCCGGAGAGACTCCCAGGGGCTTCCTGGTGTACAGCACTGCAGGTAAAGCAAAGATAAGACAATACTTCAGCATTCAGAGCAACATTATGATCACTAAAAGTCAAGTTTGACTACACTCACAAGACCAGAAGGACTTGGAGGCTGCTGCCTCTGTCATCTCAGAGGCAGAGCTGATGAAGGTGTGGTTGATGGTGCTGACGGAGATGCCGTACTCCTCCACTTCTGCTCTCAGGCAGTCAAAAAAGGCCTGAACAGCATGTTTAGATGCAGCATCTGGAATAAAGAGTTCACATCTGTAAAGCACAGCTGCCTGTACATCACCATTATCACTATATTTCCCACCATCGACTCACAAGTAGTCCGGAAAGGCACAGCCAGTTTTCCTTGGATGCTGTTAACCAGCAGCAGGTGACCGCTTCTCCTCGAGATCATGGATGGCAACACACCTGAAACACAAATTCAACCCACTCTGTCACACCTGAATCACATTAAAATCCTGCCTCATGTGTTCCCATCATCCACCTTTTGCCAGTGTGACAGGCCCAAAGTAGTTGTTGTCCATCAGCAGCCTGTCCACCTCCAGAGACAGACTCTGTGCGGGGGCTTTGACCTTCATGCTGCTGTTGAAGATGAGGATATCCAGACAGCCGTAACAGTCCATGATCTCTGTGATGGCTTCTGGCATGCTGTCCATATCTCCAAAGTCCAGAATCACCAGTTTAGGAGGAAACGTCTGAGGAGGGGGAGCAGACAGGAAGAGGAGGTCTGCAGGTAAACTCGTATGTATTAGCTTTGTGCTAATTCGGTTATATACAGTGTAGCTGGATTATAATCTGTGTGCAGGATTTTTTGAATTAAGGACTTGTAATTAGATCTGTATGTCGTTCAGTTTGAGTAGTTCTATCACTACAGTTTCTCACCTTGTTTCACTGTTTGTATACTTCCTTGACTGTTGTTGTTGTTGTTGTTGTTGTTGTTGTTGTTGTTGTACTTACTACTGTAGGATCCGAGGTGCTCGTCAAGTCATCTGCAAGTTCCTCCAGTTTCTCCCAGCCTTTCCCGCAGAGGATCAGCCTGGCTCCTCCTTTGTGAAACACAGCTGCACATTCTTCAAACACACAACAGCTGAAGTCAACAATAAAGTCAGCGTGTTGTGTTTTTATCTTTAAAATAGTGTCTGCGTTACCTTTTCCCAGCCCGGACAATGCGTCCGTTATGACCACCACTTTATTGCGTACCGATGTTTTGGAAAGCAGGCCGACAATCAAACCATAGAGGTAGAAGAATCCAGCTGTCAGCACGACAACACAGGGCACCACGAGGACAGTGGTGGTCCACGCTGGGTCCATGTCCTGGAGGATGTCCTGAAAAGGAGTTCAGTTTGTTACTACTATGGAGGAACACATGTATCTCTGTGAATACACACACTGTTTAGAATATCATGCTTATCAATAAACATCTAGTCTCTAGTTAGCTTAGCATAGCTTCTTGTGTTAAAACATGTTTCAATCCAACATGTTTTTTTTTTTTAGATGGAAAATGGTTTTTGTTTTTGTCGAGGCAGATGAGGTGAGATGAGATGTCTAACACCATGAAGGAGTGTTTCATACCCAGAAGCTCTCCGGCTCTGTTACATTGGACTCCATCTCACCCTCTACAACCATTCTATTATCTAACTATGTGTTCTTATGACTCTGAAACAAAGACAGAGAGGACGGTTTTTAACCAGGCTCTTATAGCAGTAATATAAATACCACTGCAGTGATCACACCAGAGGTGGGACCAAGTCACTGTTTTGCCAGTCACATGTGAATCCCAAGTCTTTGTCCTCAAGTCCCAAGTCAAGTCCCGAGTCAGTATTGGCAAGTCCGAGTCAAGTCCAAAGTCCTTTGAAACTTTGAATTTCGAGTCATTTCAAGTCCTTTTAACAACAGAGAAATACAATATTGAATTGCCACTTCCTGCATACTTTTTAAATCAGCAGTTTATTTGTCACACATTTGATTAAAACAAGGACAAATTAAGTCACAACATGTACAAAACTGTAAAAGCTGAAATTTGAAATATATGTGCTGACATTTAATTTAGAAATAAAATGATTAGTCTACACTTTTTAAACATACTTGTCTTTTCAAGTCATAAGGCTAAAGTCCGAGTGAAGTGTCAAGTCATTGACGTTCAAGTCAAAGTCAAGTTGCAAGTCTTTTTACATTTTATCAAGTCAAGTCACAAATCATCAAATAAGCGACTCAAGTCCAAGTCATGTGACTTGAGTCCACACCTCTGGATGACACACACATATACACTGGGACATTTGCTGTTTCATAAAATACAGTAGCATCATATTCTCTTTTACATTTCAACAAAATACACAAACATAATACAAAACACATGAGCAGACAAAACACTTATAAAATACAGACAAACAGCAAACATGAAGTGACTACAGATCACCACCAAATAATTCAAACTGACCAGAAAAAGACGCGCAATATATGCAAAGGTGCAAAAGGCCTATACCTGCAAATGAAACTACAATGAGATACAAGACTACAAACGACAACAAAAACAAAATCGACTACAGATACATGACGTGATTTCAAAGGCTCTTTCAGTGTGTGATGGTGCTTTTGGAATTTGGTTAGTTTCCATGTTTGCGTCCAGAGGCCTCCACCTGCAGCACCTCACACTGTTACCATCCTAACAGCCATCGGATTATGAAGGCCGACGCTCACTTGGAATGTGCAGGTAACCTTTCAGTTTGCATTTACCATGCCAAGCGCCGGCTATTGGCCTGTGAAGAGGTTTCTAAATATAAACTATCCTAAAAATAGATGCTGTGACTCTCACAAAGACTCAGTGTCACAGAGCACTCGCCACATTATTCCATAACCAATAACAGAGCGCCTTTTGGTCCATTCTGCCGTCTGTGTCTGGAATAAACTCAGCATTAAAGCAAAGTTCTCCCATTGGCTGCACTGGCTGTGCACTTTGCATAAATCAGAGGCAGATCGAATAAGACTGTTCGTTTCTCTCTGACTGAGCCACATAACTTCCACACCACAAGAAATGAATAATCAGCCAGCACTTACTGCTTCTGGGCCTCTGCAGGTAGTAATTCCTCTCCTGAGGAGCTGTAGCTGCACACCTCAGCAGAGCTCCTCCAACATGTCAGCCGGCCAGCCTGTCACAGCAATACTTTGGGATTTGAGCTCTTTTAATAGCAGCACAGCTGAGAGGGGGATTCTCCATGTATGTTGTCAGTATGGTATGTTTAGAATGGCTGGCAGAAGGCAGAGGGTTTCCATTGGCTGCAAGAGCGCCTTCCTTAAGATGTGACATTTTTTTAGTTGGATGCATAGAATAAGTATGATTGTTACATGACTGCATATATGAATGTGTGTTTGTCTCCTTGCATATATATTGAATATATTTATAAATGCCAAATGACACTATAGAGCCAGCTCTCATGCTTGCATTTCATCAGTATCAATTCTTGCAAATAAGATTAATGTCCAGATATGTGGCAAGTCTTCACATTGTGTGTGTGTGTGTGTGTAGAAATTCAATGGTTTAATTTTCAGTCTACCAAGCATCAGTGTGAAACCAGCCTGTATATCAAAATAAAAGCAGTCACTTACTACAAGTTTGGCTTTTATTTTATATATACTGTAGATATTTCGTTTTTTTGCTACCTAAATAAAAAGCTTCATTATTTGTTTTTGTTCCTTATTGTAAAATATTTGTCATTGTTGCATTTTTGTTATCAAAGTGCTTTTGCTTTGATATCTACTTTTGATCTACCAATCGATTTCTGTGTTTATATCATTAAATGGCCTTTTTACTAATTAAACGAGTTTTCAGACTGCTTTTATTTTGAAGGGTTTGCCGGATGTAGCGTGTTGTATGTGGGCTCCTCTGAGGTTTCGGGGTTTTTGCAGCACTGACACACCGGACAGGTCGGTTCATCTTTCAGCCTCAGCCTAAATCAGAGCCGCTGTATCTTGTGCATTGCCACCTCCTCTGTATAATGTCTGATTTCGAGGAGTTTGAGAAGCAGCTGAGCGAGAATCGACAAGGTGAGTGCTGTCAGTCTGTCTGTGTCCCAGTTCGGGCTGCAAGCTAGCAGTGCAGCGCGGGTACGCACCGTTAGCTCAGTCAGTGGATTTTTATGAATGGATAAACTGACCTGACAGAAACTTCAGCCTCCTTGCTGTGACTGAGCTTCTTTATCTGGGTTGTGTCATTATAATTAGCATTTAGCTTCATTTTTTTTAATCATTTAGCTGCTACACAGCTGTGGTTAAACATGCACGCAGCCCTGAACGCAGTCTGGGCAGCCGGTGCCAGCACACAGCGCGTTTACCTGCGCGAGGAAACGAGAGGCGGAACCCCGCTCAGCTGTCGCACCTTTTAATAATGTTCACTTCTTTAATGTCAGTTTATGCCATGGGAGTTACTGAATGACATTTTTCTGAATAAATAAGAGGTTTGTTTCAATTCGGCGTCCGTTATTAAGAGCTGCAACGCAATATCAATACAATTTATGTAATTAAAAATCACCAATATTTATTGACTAATGACAACATTCCTGTCATTCCTATAATGAATCGTTTTTTCTTATTTCTTATCACATTTAGGAAAAGATTTTTTTTTTCAAAATTGTATAATAATGAGTAATAATATTTATTAGGCCACTTCGTCAACAGCTAAATAATAATTTCTAAATTATTTAGAAATAAGAAAAAATATATTTAAATATTTATCTCTGTGATTTTTTTATATTCTAAGTGAATATTTGCTGTTTTATTTGTCATATTTGAGCTATCGCAGCACTTGATGGAATGATGGAAATTAAATGAAAAGAAAAATTAAATAAAAGAAAAAACCTAAATGTTCCATATTGAAAACCTGACATTTAATCAAAGCTGAGTTCCAATAGGAACACATCTACCCTGAAATGAGGAGTAACTTTATCGATAAGGTAACAAGGTCTTAACTCATGTTCTGCCAAGAAGGCCACATTAACCTGTCAGATTTCTCAAAGATGTATGATCGGACTGTTAAAAGGTATCCAAGCTCCTTATTCAAAGAGAAAAGAGACATTTGGACATTTTAGGCAATTTTACCTTGTCTGATCTAATTTGAAGGTATTTTATTAAATAATAATAATTTGTATATGTAGTTTAATGTGATATATGTTTCGTATAATTCTTCTTGTTGCTGTCTCTTCCCTATTGCACAGAACGAGAGAGAGAGAGGCACAAAAAGAGGAGTCGTAGTGGATCTCCAGGCCGAGGAGACAAGCACCGCAGCTGGAGCAAAGACCGAGGGAGCCGCAGCCGAGAGAAGCGGAGCCGCAGCCGAGACAGGAAGAGCCGGGACCGCCGGAGCTCCTCCCGGGACCACAAGAAGCACAGGTCAGTGGGGAAACCAGCACGTATGTGCTTTTCTTCATTAATACACTTCAGAAAACTGTTTTATTCACAGTTTTTGGGTGAGATCTTCAAATGTTTTGTCCAAAACTTAAAATCTTCAAATCACTGTGACATCAGCAGGCCTTAATGTTTCAGAGGCTGTAACTAGGGAGTCTTTCTTTTCTTGAAAAATGACTCATCAAAGTAAATTACAGCTTTTTTCTACATCTTTAGTTCCCTGAAAGCACTTAAGATAAAGTATTCTAAGTGGTAGGTCTTTAATGGTCATTCATTACTGTTCAGCTTATTTGTTCTAAAGTCACAAAGGCAAACTGTATAATGAAAATAATGACTCGGGTTTACGTAGTCATAGCAACATTAAAAGGTCCATTTAGAAAAGCAGCAGACATTTACTGAGCTTTTAGTCTGTCTGTTCTTCACGCAGCCACTCGCCGAGGCGAACGAGGAAGAAAAGGACCTACAAATACTGGGATGTTCCTCCTCCTGGATTCGAGCACATCACCCCAATGCAATACAAAGCTATGCAAGGTACCTGTCATGTTCTCGCTGCCTGTCTAGCCGCTGAAGCAGGCCTGATCAGAATAACATCTAGCTGTGCGTCGCTCAGGAGTTTGCATGCATTTCTGTAACCAGCCCAACTCTGGTCTCTCAAAACTAGTTCACATGGTGAGCTGTCCAACCTTGTTGCAAATCAGAGGTGTTGACAGACTTACCAACAGGACGATCAATGATAGTATGAATGTAAATGTAAGATTGGAACAGGCAAATGCATTCAGAAGTTGGAAAGGAGTTTAGAGAAAGAGGGATCGATATGTAGTATAGTAGTTAGGACCAAGATTAGTTGTAGAGATGTAAAGAAAAGAACACTGTCTTTACGCTCTTCACAGCATTATGCCTCAAAATACCATGATTCGAGCGCCTTTGGGTGATTTTTTGGTGTGCAGCTTGTAGCTTTGCTGTCTCTCCCTCAGCGGCCGGCCAGATACCAACAATAGCTCTGCTGGCAACGTCCACCACCACTGGAGTGGCTGCAGCACCGACACAAGTGCCCATAGTTGGCAGTCAGATGACAAGACAAGCCAGACGCCTGTATGTTGGAAATATCCCCTTTGGAGTCACTGAGGTAAAAGTCTTCTTGGTCACATAAACATTAACGTGTTGGTGTCTCAGCGTTTTCAATCACGTGTTTTATACCTTTCTCCTCAGGAGTCCATGGCTGAGTTCTTCAACGCTCAGATGCGTCTCGCAGGTCTGTCACAAGCCCCGAGCAACCCCGTCCTCGCTGTGCAGATCAATCAGGATAAGAACTTTGCTTTCCTAGAGGTAAGTGTTTATGCTACTACTAATACAGCACTTCATCCATTTGACAAATATCATATTACGGTAAGTATAATGGCATGCAAACTTCAGAGCTCAGTATGTGCACTGGCCTTAATAGGTACAATTTTTGTGATGCTTTCCCTCATTGAGTGCCAAAACATGTAGTGTAAGTTAACAATCCCTGCAGCTCTAACCTTTGTAGGATGCTGTAGCTAATAGAATGCAGCTGGTTAGGACTCCTGTTGTTTGTATTGCAGTCCCATTCATTCATGACATCTCTGCTCACACATCACCTCATTTTAATGACTGTATATGTCTACAGAAAACACAAATGACCCCATCAGCCACCACTACTCCTACTGCTACTGTAGTGCTAAATGCCAAAATGCCAGCATGGTGAGCATTATATCCACTAATTATCAGCACGCTAACATTCAGCTTCGGAGGGTTCCCTCAGTCTCTCAGAGCTGCCAGCACACTTGCAGTCTCTGAGTCATAAATTTCAGCTGAGAGCAGGGAATTGTCACAGTCCATTTCTCTCCTCCAGCCTGACAGAGATTTGGCTTCTGCAGCAGTTCTTCTAAAACACAAATGTTAGCCAGTGCTTTGAGCTTAGCCAAGATGTACGGAGCTATGCAGGGTAATTATCAATCTCAGATAGGAAGGCGTGACAGTTTGTTTCCATCAGTAGCAGCTCACTGTGACATTTGTCATAGACCTGTTGAAGCCCTGCTTTTTTCGTCCAGTCACATGTTGTTATGATAATACCTCTGCATCATGTCTCCTCTCCTAGTTTCGTTCTGTAGACGAGACAACGCAGGCCATGGCCTTTGATGGAATCATTTTCCAGGGTCAGTCGCTGAAGATCAGACGACCTCACGACTATCGGCCTTTACCCGGCATCTCAGAGCAGCCTGCTTTTCACGTTCCAGGTTTGTCTCCGATGCTTTTCAAAATAAAAAACAAGCTGCAGTGTTTGACCACTTTTCTTCTTTGTGTAGGTGTCGTCTCCACTGTCGTCCCCGATTCCCCGCATAAACTGTTTATAGGAGGCCTGCCTAACTACCTTAACGACGATCAGGTATTGAACTAAAAGCTGGTCAAACAGCTGCACTCATGTTTCTTCACTTTTTGTTTCACATGCGACGTTTTTGTCACAGTAAAAGAAACACAGAAAAAAATGAACATGAACATTTCTTTAATAAAAAGTCAAGAATGAACATCAATCAAAACAAAACATGACACCATCGTGCAAAAAATACCACCATAGGAAAAACATCACATTTCATATTTTATATTTCTGGATATGTATCTAATACTTTAACATAAGCTTTTATTTGGTTACATTTCTCATATTAAACAAACAGTATGTCAATGACATCAAAAGTAAAATGCTTATACCTTTCTCACACTAAGCATACTGATTTAAGAAAGGTAAGCAAAGTCCAGTCTGTTTACATATGAAATCTGTTGTCAAAGAAAGAGTCCACCTTCAAAACCATTTGTGACCCACAGTTAGTGAAAACCCACTTCCTGATATGAAGCAGTAGACCCAGCTTTCATGTCTTAGACCAACATTAGCCTGTACAGGTCAGTGATCTGATGGGAGAATATTGCTGTTGCTATTTAGATTTGATGTCATGACATAGTGCTCCAGCAGAGCGCGCTCTGACTCGTTGTTTATAATTACTCTCACTCTGCTGCACACAGTGGTGCAAATTGATTTCTCCATTACATTGCTAAAAACAGAAATGTCAAAGTACATCCCTAATTATTTTCCCTTTATAATCTAACATAACCCCGTCCCTGTCAACTGTCAACAGCTATAGCTTGGCTCTGTGAAAACAAATCAAATAGACAGCTTACAAAGTAATAATTTTCATATTTTACAGATACAGAGGTCAAGCAATTCTAATTGGTTCATTCTTGCAAAGAAACAACCAAAGAAAACAGTAGCGTCTGTTGTCAGATCTAAGTTGGTCATTGCATCAGCATGTGATATGATTCTACATAGTCATCAGAAGTTCAAGTCCACTTCTGTGGTGGTGATCAATTTAAACACCAGTGGACATGAAGGTGGACTGTTGCTTTGATAAAGACTTAAATAGGCCAGCGTACAGTAAGTCGTAGTTTGCTCTCAGGTGGGCAGGTGGTGCACTTTTTTTTAAAGTTTTGCATTGAATTTAATTCTAACTGTCCATTCTGTCTCATTAACGTTTAATTAGTGTGCAGAGCACATATACAGCCTGATGTCTATTACTCACTGACTTCTTTTCTTTAATACTTGCAGTCACTGCCACTGCGTTGATACTCACAGCTCTTTCATTTTTGTTCCCCCACTTTGTCCCCAGCTAGGGGCCTGTAAGATCGTTAAGTCTGCGCTCATAATTTGTTCAGTAGTACTCATCTACTGCTGCCATGCCAACATGTAACACAAGGCAAGTAAGACATTCTGGTCCTCACATGGATACACTGCGAGCCAGCAGGCTCCCTTACTGGCTACTTTCTTTCTCCCATCATGCTTTTGGAGCGCGTTTAGGATCCGGGGATTTGGATTGATCATTAAGATTTGAGGGTGTTATTGGTGGAGGTTTTAAAGGGATATATTAAGTTGTTTTTTTATTATTTATTTTAAACATAAAGGTAAGAACATACTGGTTTTCTGTAAATGCACAACATTCGATTATTGACTATTGATTAATTGTTAAAGCGATAAATCCTGAAAATTATAGAAAATGTTTTTTCACTTTTTAAAGACTACAGAAAAAAATAATTTGCAGAACCACTGACCATAATGTCAGTGGTTTATTAAATAATATCCCATTTCCACAGTACTGTCTCTTCCTTTTCCTTTCAGAACTCATTATAGCAGTGCCAAATCTGTAACATGTAAAATGCACATACCTGTGTTTAATCACATACAATTTGTTTTTGTTTTTTTTCCCATCATGGTGTTAAACGTATTTTTTTAAATATCAAATGGACATTTAGAATTCACTCAGTAGACTTTAATGTTGGCAGTGAATTCTCGGTCTCAGATCACGCTGTCTGACTCCTGTTTGCAGGTGAAGGAGCTCTTGACGTCCTTCGGGCCGCTCAAAGCGTTCAATCTTGTGAAGGACAGTGCCACGTCACTGTCGAAAGGTTACGCCTTTTGCGAATATGTAGACATCAGTGCCACCGATCAGGTAACGCTGGTGTTGAAATAAATCGCTTCGTCGTTTGGTCTGTTGGGATGTTTAGATGTTTGTGTTTGTGTGTATTCAGGCGGTAGCTGGGCTCAATGGGATGCAGCTAGGTGACAAAAAGCTGATCGTCCAGAGGGCGAGCGTGGGAGCTAAAAATGCCAATCCTGTGAGTGCAAGTCCTTTATTTCACCTTTAGCTTTTTTAAAGCACAAAGATGTTTGGTGCACATAGCTGATGTGTGTGTGAGCTGTGAGCTGTCCATCTGCAGACCTCTATCATAGAGACCCCGGTGACGCTACAGGTGCCTGGGCTTCAGAGGCTGCAGAACTCTGGCATGCCCACAGAAGTGCTGTGCCTTCTTAACATGGTGTTGCCAGAGGAGCTGGTGGACGACGAGGACTATGAGGAGATCCTGGAAGACATTCGTGAGGAATGCTGCAAGTACGGCAGCGTCCGCTCCATTGAGATCCCCCGGCCTGTCGATGGGGTTGAAGTTCCTGGCTGTGGGAAGGTGCGTCCATGCAATACAAAATGTACTGTACTGATACTGGGTTTTACATGATGCTCTTTATTTTACTCTAAATCATCAGTCTTATATTGTATTAGGAAGTGTTTTGCACTGCAGGAACTGGCCTTTCTTCTTTGACTTGAAGCATAGTGGACTTCCTGTGTCTACTGCAATGACATCTTCTACAGTTGCATAGCTGTGAAGGATGTTTTTAAAGGGGCAGGAGTCCATCACTGCTTGAAACACCAGAACGAGGCAAAGTGTTTTCTTAAGGCTCTGCTTTGGTTTTACGAGAGAATTCCTTAGGGATATAAGCTTAATGGCTGGTTTGGCAAATAACTGTGTGGTTGACTTCCCTACATACGATAAACAGCAGCCCACAGCTTCTCCCCATGAGACGGTCCCAAAAGAGGCTGTTGAAGCTGCACTGTGTAAACACTTTTAGCAGGCATATTGTGCAAACAGATTTATAGCACATGTATGAAAACTCAAATAATAAAGTCCTGACTGAGCTTTTTTTTTCTCTGTCAGATCTTCGTGGAGTATGTTTCTGCCGCAGACTGTCAGAAAGCCATGCAAGCCCTCACCGGCCGCAAGTTTGCCAACAGGGTAGTGGTCACCAAATACTACGATCCAGACATGTATCACAGACACGAGTTTTGAAAGCACAGACGAGCCCCTCTTCCTTTCTGTCCGTCAGCTGGGCGTCAGTCCGTTTCTTTCCTTCTTTGAATGTTGTGAATGTGTCCTTTAGAGACTAGACTCACAAAGGTTTTACTACATCATCTTCTTAACCATCCGGACTGCAGCGTGTGTTTCTTCAGTACTGAACAACTTCCAGCTTTAACCTTTTACCCAACCGTTGACCTGAAATCATTCTAAGCTTAAAAAAATATGAAATATATACATTACATTTGCAGTAGAATGAATGTGACATGTATCTTACCTAAACCTAAACTAATACTGCCTGACAATGCCAGAGTAGTTGTCTATCAAGTATGCACTATGAGCGAAAAAAACTACAAATGTTAAGATTTACTTTCCTGAGCACAAACATTTTAATTCTGTTTTTAGATTCGGGTTTGAAAAGCCATCAAACTGTTTCCTGCGTGAGGGAAGGAAAAAAAGTTTCTATTTATTTATGTATTTATTTATTTATTTGAAAAAAGTAACAATTCCTGCTACCATATTTCTCACCTCTTAATGTTCCTTAAACATATACAGTGCTGTTACTGTACTGCTTACATTGACCAAATGTTGACTTGTTTTCTTTAAAGATACTTCAGTAAAGCCTCAAAGGAGATTTTGTAAATATTACCTAGTGTCTAAAGAAAAGACATATATCTGATTGGCAAAGGGACTGCTAGATGCTGCCTGGAAACAAGAAAATGAATCAAAATTTTAAAAACAAACAATCAAAAGGTCTGTTGACCGTTTATTAAACCCCTTCCCCTGAAGAAGCCTCTGACCAATCACAGCAACGATAACTAGTACTGTAGTAAGAGCAATACTCTAAATACTTAATACAAACATAAACCCTTCACTGAGCAGCGTCAACAGAGGGACTAAACAACTTATTCTATGAAAGCTGGTGCTGAATCCTGGAGTTTAATTAAAGAACCAGTGTGCAGGATTGAGTGCCATCTAGTGGTGAGATTGCAAACTGCATTTACAGCCAGTTTATTGTAGAAACATGCGTGCAATATAACAATATATTTACTTTAACGGTTTATTTTGATTTCATTTAATAAACTAAATAAAAGTTTAATTAAATAAATAAATAAATAAACAAGATGCCTGCCAGCTTTAGCCTCAGTTTAGTTCTAAACAATGCAGGTCATAAAGTCAGTCATTATTTTAGCCCACAAAGACTGACAGATGAGAAGGTGCTTCCATTGTGTCCTTTGCCACCTGAATTATTGTAAACTAATGTAAGTAGCAACAGTAAATAATACATTGGGGATTAATAAATGGTCAATTGTGTCCATCTAACCCGCAATATTCTACAATTTGTGGTCAAAATCAGAATAACTTAACCAAATCTGTCTTTGTGGTCTCATTTAATAATAGATTAAAACATATATGCACATGTTGAGAAAAGCACTTTTACGTTTTGTAGATAGCATCATTTTTTTTTAAAAGCTTTATCATTTCTGTGCTGTTTTGCATTGTTGGAAAAAAATGTATGGAATTAAATTTATTATAAAAATCTTTATAATCTGCTTAAAAAGTGCAGGCATAAATATAATAACCCAACAAATGCATTAGAACTTGGAGTGATTCAGTTTCAAAGTAAGCAAATTGTATTTTAGTGTAACAAGCAGAACATATCTAAACAATTACAGTATTTTATACATTTTTGGACGGCCAAAAATTTGAAAACATTTGAAAACATTTTTCAGTTTGTACAATTCCTGCCACTGCCATTGCCTTGAATAAATGCTTGCATCCACCATTTTTCTGCTTTCCTGCTGTTTCTGTGACAAAGACTTAAGAGACTGAAAATAATCATTGGGAGTGTGATAATACAGCTTCTTTATGTTCACCACATTTGGACTTGGGAGAGTGTTCATACACGGGTATCATGTTTATTTGCTGTATACGCTGTTTTGCTGAAAAATGTGTGTTGGATGGCAGCCTCATTAACAGTTTATTTGAAGGAAGGAAAAAGTCAAGAGTATTATTTTGAAGGTTGTGACCAGATGTTGTATTGTGATAATGGTGCAACAGTTAACATCATTTAATATTTATATTTATTTAAATAATTAAATTAAAATGAACGAGAGCTACTTTCATGTCAGAAGACATGATGTAAGTTGTAACCTGTGACTTACATTCTGTCTTTAGTCGTTTTTTTTTTGCTGCTTTCCTTATTGTATTTAATATTTTTTTTTTTGATTTTAGGGAATTGACCGGATATTGAGTGAGTTTTTAATCATTATTTTTTTTTATTTTTTTTTTTTATTTTTTTATTTTTTATTTTTTTTCATTCATTTTTTTTATTGTAATGTGTGTTTTATTAAAGTTTTAAGCGTCAGTAGCTGGTTTTATTTTGTAGGTCTTAACCGGATGTGCAGCGGTGATGTATGTCTATGGAGGACAGCGCCATGACGACAGGCGAACACAGATCAGTGTTTGACAGATGTTCGTTCAGGATAAACCGCCTCATTCAAAGCCGAACAGAGGAGGAGGACAGCGGGGTGTGCTTGGATTTCTCACCGCGGGGGGAGAGCTGCGATTAGTGAAACATGTCCGGGGAAAAGGCGACGAGTCCGTGCAGCAAATTTCAAGCCAATATTTTTAATAAAAGTAAATGCCAGAACTGCTTCAAGTCTCGGGAGCTGCATCTGTTGAACGACTGTGACATGGACAAGGTAAACAAAAGTCGGTTTTATTTAAGGTGACATTTTGTACAGTCAAACATTTTTTAAAATCCTAAAAATCTTAATATCTCCTAACGTGTTTGGCATCCTGCGCGCTTTTAACTTAACATAACTTAACATAGTTATCCAACTCTGACATTACCATCATTTTAGAAGCTTTTTGATAGCTTACGGTGTTTATGTTGTTTATGTTCTTTATACATTTTATTTGTTTACACCCACAACTACGTTAAAAGCAGACAGACATGAAACTAATTGAGCATTAGGTTTAATTTAAGGTTAACTGCTGACCGCCAATAATACTTTTTTCATCGCGGCCATTTTGACATAATATAAACACAGGTGTTGCTAATGATATTAATGAAGATCCTGTAGGCTAAAAAGAACAGAGCCTTCATTAATGACAGTCATTTATGTCCCTAACTTCAAGTACCAATGTTCTTCTTCACCTAACTTTATATGAAAGGAAGCTTTACTAAAATAAATTTAGTTTCAAAGTGATCTTATTTTAAGAAGTTTGAGTTATTTAATCATGAAATAGAGAAGTGGGAGTACACTACTTGTGGTTATATTCTATCTGAGTACTAATCCCTCTGGTGCAGTATCATCTAATTTTGGCTTCTAAAGGCAGTTTGGGAATTAGTTTCTCTTACCATCTACAGTAAATGTTTTCTCTAAATCCAACAACAACAACAAAACAAATCCTCTTTCGGTTAACAAACTTAAGATATGTGGTGTGAAGGTCAGAAAGGGAGCAACAAAAGTCAAATTTAGACTTTTACTGTATATTTGGTGCTTTCTGATAAGTCAGGTCTGCACCTGCCTGGTGCCTTCTGAAAACATTGTTCCTGCAGGTCTGTCATGTATGTCAGTGTTGTAAGGAAACTGTCATGACAGCTTCCTACATGCCTCACATTGTTAAAATATGTTATCACTGTGTGTCCCTCTGCCTGGTCTCACTGTGCCCTGTAATTTAAGCACTGTTGCTCAACCTGCAAACTCACTGAGCTGTTTTTCCTGTAAACATGAGTTCTGCCTTTTTTGATATTTTTTATACTACATATCCAAATGTCAGAATTTTCGCTTCAGTTCTTGTGTATAGTCATATGGATTAGGACAACAACTTTCCTTATCAGGAAAGGCTCAGATCAGGTCTCTTGACATAAATAAATATATGATACTGATTCAAATATTTTGATACCGTTTGATTAATTTGGGGCAGGGTTGTCCAATAACCGGAAGGTTGGTGGTTCGATCCCAACTCCTCCCTAGTCACTGTTGTGTGTTCTTGGGCAAGACACTTCACCCTAGCCTGTGGCACGCCTAACGATTGACTGACGTGTTCTCTTTGCGTTGGTTAGCTGAATGCTAACTGTCCACTTCTCTTCCAGGCAAAACCGATCTATGGAGGATGGCTGTGTTTGGCACCTGTGGGAACAGATTTCAACAACCCAATGCAGAGGTCAAGGGTAGGACATGATGAAACTGAGCAGGACAACTTAGATATCCCATTTCTGCATGAGTTCGCCTTCTTGAAGTGTTGGTGTTTTCTTTCTTTCAGAAATGGCAGCGGCGCTTCTTTATCCTCTATGAACATGGCAGCCTGAGCTTTGCTCTGGATGAACTGGTAAGAAACAGCTCAGATAGTAAAATCCTAACCAAAATAACATGCATGCAGTGTACAGTAAGCCTTGTTCTGTATATGCATCTACAGTATGTTGGGATCAAGCAAGCATCTTTAGGCCAGATGTCATGTGCAGAACCACAGCAGATGATTTGGGCTTAGCTTGTCCTTTAATGCACACATCCCCCTCTCTCTCTCTCTCTCTGTGATCCCCTCAAATCTCATTCCCTCATCCCTTTCCACTTAACACCGCAAACTGCTCTCTGTTTAACTGCCATTCATCTGATTCTGGCAATCAGATCTAACAACAAAATTTCAGGAGACATGATTTCTTAACTAGCTCTACCAGAGTAATTTAAATGCTCTGATTCTCCCCGCAGCCAAGCACTTTGCCGCAGGGGACAGTGAACATGAATCTGTGCACTGACATCGCTGATGCTGAGCCCAGGACAGGCCAGAGAAATGCCCTCTGCATCATCACTCCAGAGCAGGAAATATTTATCCGTGGCGACAATAAAGAGATCATTAATGGGTCAGTAAAAAAAAAAAAAAAATTCTAGAAGCATTCAAGTGTCAATTCCTTCCTCCACCTGTGTAATGTCTCTTTGCTGTCCTTGTTCACCAGGTGGAGTGAACAACTTATGATTTATCTACGGACTAACAAGCAAAATCCGAAGAAGAAACGCAAAGTTGAACCTGTGGCAAATCAGGTGAGAAATCAAATGGCTGCCTGATCACATGGTCCTGATATAATATATTAGGGTATTTTGTAATGATAGGATGGTTAATAACATGTTTTGTGTGCATGTACCTAGTGCTAAGTTAACATGCCCTATAAAGAAGTTTCAATAAAAACATGTAGAATCATTTGTTGGCTACAGAAATGCCAGATTTTACCATTGGATGTTGACATCACAGTGCTCAGCACAAACAGCATGCAGTAATCAGTAACCACCATTTACTATGTATACCAGATGTTCCATGTACATGTCTCCAGGGTGATCAAAAGCAGGATAAGCCTCCTCAATGGGACACTTGGATCCATGTATACATCTAATACACTCTCTTTTTATTTGATCTGTTTGCCATGAAATTTAGTGAAAGTAATTTATTATCACCAAAAGATTAGTCCTTATGTCAGCATGCAGATATGCTAATGAGGTAAATGCATGAAGAATCATTCTCAGAGCTATATACTCCACAGAAAATTACAAAATGTTCTTATCTGAGTAAATGTACATTATTTTTAGCTTGAGATTTTTTTCCATAAACCCATAGACACTTTTTCCACACACATTTAACCTACTAAAGAGCATATAAGAGGACATTTTAAAATCTTTACAATATCTGTCATTATCTGTTCAGTGCTAACTGTTGTCTGTGTCACTATCAAACAGGAACCCAGTCCACCAAAGATGGCAGCAACTGATTCGACTTTTCCGTCCTCGGTGAGGGACCCCGCAGAGTCCAGCCGGTGGCAGGAAGAAGCAGAAGCAGATGTAACCCCCGTCTGGACTGTCACTGACACAGATCCCGCAAGCTCTGAACGGACCCCTGCAGGTGCAGCAGAGGCAAAACACACACATAGCAGGGCTTTCATGTCCATCAGCCAATCACTGCCATTTCCTGTTCACTCGCACTGTCCTAACGTCCTGCAGATGTTCACACACTTACAGCTCTTTATTTGTCCATTTTAATATAACTCTTGTCTAACCAGTCTGTGTATAGGCTGACCCGTAGTCGTGGGAACAGGCTAGAGTAGTTTCAGTTCCAACAGGAAGTGGAGTTACATAAACACACTGAGAGATGTTCAGGAAATCATGTCTCTGACCTTCAGGCATTATAAAGGTCCAACAGCAGACATGATCTATAAAAGGCCTCTTAAACAAGTCCTAATAGGCTTGATGACTAGCACAGCACGGGTATTTCTACCTACTGGAGCTTTGTGCTGTGACAAAGTGGACACTAGTCCCCATCTGGCGTCAGACTTATTTGCAGGGCCCTTTCAATAAAGGTCTGGATTAACTCCTGCTGACTGTGACTATAGGCCGGTTCATTACAGAGGTGGAGGGTAAACACAAAGGTCCCTCTGTCTAATGAATGACGCAGGAATCTCCTGTTTAACAGAGTTTCTTCTTGAAGGATCATCAAATTCTGTGAGATGTTTTCCAAAAAAGTCGTCATCACAGTTGTAAACAAACTGCATGCACAGATGAATAGGCTGGTTATTTGGTCAAAATAGTCATTTAAAGATTCGGTTTTTTAGAAAGCTGCAAGGAACACCAATATATGGATTTTATATCCCTGTTTGCCCGAAACTTGGAGAGTACAAAGTTACACATACACAGGAAACACATCCAGGTTCACTTAACTCGAAATTGTCCTTTGGCATGTTGTTTCATTGACTGTACAAACATCTCAGATATATAGATAAAGAACATTTTTATTTTTCTCTTCCTTATACTTAAAAAGTTTCAATTTGTCTTCTCATCATTGTTGATTCACAGTGATGTCAGTATTAGGGCTCTGTGACGGTGAGTGAGTATAACCCAAACAAAAATGATTAATTAGCTGTCATATGGTTTTACATACAGTGTGCCTCTGTTTACACTCCCATAGCAACTTTACAGTATTAACACTGTATGAGATTTTCCTCTTTACAGATGAAGCAAAAACTAAAGCACGTTCACCGCCTGAGTGATTCTTCCTGTACATTTTCTGCTTTTTTACTTTAATATTGCAGAAAAGGGACATTTTCTACTACCAAACATCTAGTGCAAGTATAAATGAATAATTAAATGCATTTCTTCTTTGTTGGGCCATTTTTGAGTATTATTGAGGCTTGGGTTAATGAAATAAATTGTTCTGTAACAATGACACTTTCATATGGCTTGTTTGAAAACAATAATATAATAAAGATTTCATCCAGCTTGTTGGCTGCTGGAGATTTGAAGAGAGGCTGTTAATACAGACTAAACTCTGGTTAAAGTTTCCTACTCTAGGTGTGAAATCTTTTTTTTTTTTACTCTAGGCAATGCATCTTCCTACCTGTGCCCGGTCTCCACGAACTGCGTGACCTTGGATGGCCCGGGAAGCTTTGGCAGCCCAAGCAGCTCACTGGACTTGGCGGCTGATGTAAACCCCAACACTGGTAGTAACAGCCAGCATGCCAACAACAAGAACAACAAGAACCAGAGACAGGACAGAAGGTTAGCAATAATCAGGGGAGAGTTATTGATATCTAACGCAATTTCCCCATTGTGGGACTAATAAAGGTATTCTTAGTCTTAACCCCTTTAAAAATAATGTGTAAATAACAGCTCAGTTATTTAGAGCAGTCTGGCTTTTATTTTTGTATGTATGTTTGCATGTAATCGGTGAGTAAAGCTAGTGCACTGGCAAAGGAAAATGGGTAAATGTGCAAGCAATTAGCACAAAGGACATCCACTGACTCCCTGCTCCCGACCAGTATAAAGTCGAACAGCCATCACACACTGCTAAACACCAGATCAAAGGCTCACGCTCTTACCCCTCCATTAGAGATCTGACTGCTGCATTTTTAAATTTAGCTTAAAGAAACCCTCCCAGTTTGTGCCCCAGCAGCATGTAAACTGGTCACATGAAGAGATACATGGCAGCTCTTTAGTCTTGTTGCCTTTTTGGGAAACAAAAACAGAAAATACTTATCCCCCCAAATAAGGCCAGAAATTCCAAAACGCTGGTGTAATTAGATATCTGCAGCATTGTTTCTCAGGACCTCACTGCTGACAGCCCGCCTGCCTGTCAGAGAAAGTATGGTTGAGTTAAAGCTCAGTTTCAGGGCACACAGCTGTCTGCACCCTCCAGAGGCAGTGATGGCAGCAAAACATCACACTGACAAGGAACAACAGAAGCTACTGACTAAATCTGCCTCATCTGTTATTACAGAATGTATAACACAATCACTCTCTGCCAGTTGATTTACTTAGTGCCTTCTAGGCTCTTTTTTACTCTATGTATGCTTTTCAGGTATTATTAGGGCCCGAGCACCGAATGGTGCAAGAGCCCTATTGAAACCCTTAGGATTATTTTTTTTTTTTTTTTTTTTTTTTTTTTTTTTTTTTTTTTTTTTTTTTTTTTTTTTTCCCCCTCCGAGATCGCATTTTTGGAGGCCTTAACATGGCCAAAAACTCACCAAACTTGGTAGAAAAATTCATTCGCCCGAAAAATTTTGAAATTTGCTGACTTTTGAAATGCACATATAAAAATGGCTCTATAGCGCCCCCAACGCGTAGCCCCTCTGGCCGGTTTGACACAGGATTATGAAAATTGGCACACATATGTATCACCTCAAGACGCACAAAAAAGTCTCTTGGACCCCCCCTCCAAACCCAACAGGAAGTCCGCCATTTGAAGGTTTGTGGCCATTTTTGGCGATGTGTGACCCTGCTGCCAAACTTTTCACGCCTCGCATACTTCAACGGATTGAGCTGAAATTCGCCGTGTCCACTCAGGACACCATAGGGAATAGACGCATTCCAAAACTCTTACAAAAGTCTTACGGTGTGGCCGGGGCGTGGCCTCAAAGTTTGACCATTTCTGAGGACACAGAAAGTCTCTATAACTTCTTCGTTTTCTGTCCGATCTATACGAAATGTCACATGTATGATCAGAGTCTGACCCTAAACACATCTATACAACAATATTGAGGCTTTGACAGAGCGCCACCTACTGGCTACACAAAATGTTGTGTTTTCATAGGTTTTTCTGCCTGCCCCCCTGGCCTGTTTTGAGTAGGGTCATGAAAATTGGTACACATGTGTATCACCCCAAGATGCACAAAAAAGTCTCTTGGACCCCCCCTCCAAACCCAACAGGAAGTCCGCAATTTTGAAATTTCTGTTAATTTTTGGCGATTTGTGACCCTCCTACAAAACTTTTCACGCCTCGCATACTTCCTCCAAATGAGCTAAAACTCACTGTGTCCACTCAGGACACCATAGGGAATAGACGCATTCAAAAACTCTTACAAAAGTCTGACGGTGTGGCGGGGGCGTGGCCTCAAACTTGACCATTCGCCATTACAAAGGAACTCACTGTATTTATTGCCCTAATGCGTAGCCCCGCTGGCCAGTTTGACACAGGATCATGAGAATTAGCACACATGTGTATCACCCCAAGACGCACAAAAAACTCTCTTGGACCTCCCCTCCAAACCCAACAGGAAGTCCACCATTTTGACTTTTGTGGCCATTTTTTGCCTATTTGTGACCCTGCTTCAAAACTTTTCACGCCTCACATACTTCATGCAATTGAGCTGAAATTCACTGTGTCCACTCAGGACACCATAGGGAATAGACGCATTCCAAAACTCTTTCAAAAGTATTACCGTGTGGCGGGGAGTGGCCTCAAAGTTGACCATTCGCCATTACAAAGGAACTCGCTGTGTTTTATGCAGTACTACCCATATACTTTATGCAATGTGGACAAAATCTTACAGTACTGCCATGGAGCCGAGTCTAAACAGATATATATGCTAATAGGATGATACGGTCATAGCGCCACCTACTGGTAGCAGGAAAGTTTGGTTGTAAACATGTGTTTGTTGCATATCTGTGGAAATGAGAGGAGGAGAGCATAGCACAGGAGAGTATAGGAGACGCGAGCATAGGAGAGAAGACTGCGATGACCCCACGGATCGCAAGGTGCGCGAGGGCCCGCAATGCTGCTTGCAGCTTTAATTATTATTAGATTGGCATTAAATCATGTCAGAGTCCGCCTGTGTGTTAGCAAAGTCACACAAAGTTTCTTTTATTTTTTTTTTACTAAAAGGTTCAGAAATTTAAAATTTCTCAAGTAATAAGAGCAAGAATTTTCCCAGGAGCAAAACTTCCTTCAGCATGTTATGATTTGCTTTTCTGCTGTAGTGCCTGCTGAATGTTATTGCATTGTTTCATTCTGATGATTGTTTACCAAAAACTACAAGCAGAACAACCTGTTTGTGACAGTGTTTGTTGAGAATGCAAGGTGTTAAAGATATCAGAATCAGAATTCCTTTATTCATCCCAGAGGGGAAATTCTTTTTGTTGCAGACATGCAGATCCAACCAAGAATAAAAAAAAAATCAAAGATAGGATGGAATTGAAATATATAATAAATATCTAAACAACTAAGTAGCATTTAGTCCCTGAGTTGTATGTAAAGAAGAACATATTTAGAACTTTACTACCTTTACATAGGAAAGAGCAAGAATATTCAATCCATGTTTCCATCCTAGGACAAAATGTTTCTGAACCTTCAGAAAGTTTGAAATAATCTTAACTTTAGACTGTTTTTGATACAGTGGACAGGCAGGTGGGGACACCAAGGTCCTCAAAAACATCTTTCCAGGAAACATTCCTGTGATGTAAACGCACCTTAATTAATTGTTCATGTTTTCCATCCACAACAGTTCAAAAGAGAGGTTCTTTGGATTGGAAGACTCCAAAAAAGAGCAGGTGGGAGAGACAGCTGGCTCCAGGAAGGGCAGGAGCGAGGCTCGCACCAAAAAGAGAGAGGTAACCACATCATGCACTTTTTCATGTCGTTCTGCCCTTGGATAGTTGAATAGCTTCAGATGCTCCTAACACAATGAAGTTATTTTTTACTTTTCAATGTGGATAAAAATAATAACAACACTAAATGTCTCTCTTGAGAGAGGATACATGAGAATGATTTCCCTATTTAAAATCATCCAGGCAGGTTTTTTACTGCCTTTCATTGTTGCAGTTTGTAGCAATGGCAGACACAGGGCCAATTCAGGAAAAGTGTTGGATTGGATGCAAAAATCGAATACAACCCTAAATTCACAAGGAGTCCACAACCATTTTGATTGAGTTAAGGAAATGATCCACACAGGATAGCAAAACAGGATAGCAATAAGTGGAGTTTACTAAAAACAAGAGAAGGAGTGATGAGTAATATTGTAATAGTCTTACTTTTGTAAAAGGAAGCCCACTAGAGCACACAAAAAATGGAAATGTTCCGTGTGAAGTGACTTTTATTGTTATTTACGACTTCCTGCAGGATGCTTAAGTCTATACTATAAACTTGATTAAGAAAATATGATAACGGGTTTTTTAACGTTAGCGATTCCAACATTTTCCTGGCAGTGGTTGTTTGCTACCATATGAGAGTAATAATCTGGGATAGGTAATGCTGATTAATCCTAGCGTGGGTTTGCCATGATTAAGACCATTCACTGTATCCAGCTGCATTCAGCTTGTACTGGGCTCGGATGGTCTGGTTTGAACGTGACTCACACAGCCAGGTGTTATGTATGAATTTTGAAGATCTGACCTGATCAGACACTACAGACAGACATAAATCTTCTAACATTCACATTGTGGCTTTTCACATTAGTCAGGCATTGTGTGTAAACAAGACAGCTCATGATTCATTCAGGTCTGTTGCATCTTCGTAGCTTGCATTATGTTCATGCTGTTAAAAAGCAGGTGACAAGCGTTTGGCATGAAACGCGTGGACAAGTCAGTCCGGCCATGTTGAGACATGTGTTTCTTCCAGCGTGAGTGCATGTGTTAACAGGTGGGAGCGAGGTAGTGAATCATTCAGCGCTGCTTCTTGTTTGTGAACAGAACTGGTTTTGATGCCCTGAGGGTGTTTAGTCCGCCTGCTGTAATCTGTGAGAGGGCATACCTCTTCTAGACAGGTTTCCAGGGAGTCCTCAGAAGTTAAATAAGGTAAGGTAAGGTAAAAAGTAAGGCCTCAATTTACTTTAGTGCACATCTGTTTGTGAATGATAGTCACTGTGTGGTGTCACGCTAGACCCTAGTGATTAAGGAGGTGAGTAAACCCTAACAAGTACGGTATCTGTGTGTGTGTGTGACAGTATCACATAAAACAGACAGACAACATCAGTATTGAGAAATGTTGTGATGTCATTTAATGGAAATGAGAAGTCTGAAAAGTAAAAGAAAGAATTCCTTTTGGCAGTGTTGCAGCACACAGATGAGCCTGTCTGTTCATTGTTTGTTTATGTCCCACCATTGTGGTATGCAGTTTATTTTGGTGTCATACTGGTGTTTTAAGGTTTATTGAACATGAGGCAGGCTCTGAATCAATGACTGATAATCTCAGAACAATGTATGTAGTTTAGTTTTTTGTCCAAGAAAAAAAAACTGTAAGACTGACAAAGATAACCTCAGGTGAAAGTGGTACTAATTTATGAAGTCAGTCACTATCTGTGGCCTCAGGGCATGATTTGAATGCCAGTCTCTCTTATAATCTAAGAGCTGATTGATACAGAAGATGGATCAATGTTTTATAGGAATACCCCGACTGATTTATAGACAGAAGCACACCGACATGATTTTGATTTACAGGAGAATTCAATTCAAGTTAAGGTACACCACAGATTAATTTGAAACACAGTTTTTTTTTAAATTTGGGGTCAATTCGTAGAGGATATAGGTGTAACTTTATGTAAAGCCATAAGGCTTCTGGGAACTGTCTGATATTTACTTCTCCATTCAAGGTAACAAGTATTGTGTTTCTCTGTGAGCCAGTTATCCTTAAAGTGGCCAGACCAAGTTGTTGTAGTAGTGCCACAAACTGCAGTTTTGTCCAAACATGTCTGCTTTCTTCACTGTGGACCGATGTGCTTTGTGCTTGATTCTACAAGTCTGTGTTTTATAGTTATGAAATGAAATATACCAGATGTGACTTGCTCGGCTTCCATCGGTTGTGAGTTGACTGTGAGGTATATTCTCACCACTTTGATGAAATACTCCTCAGCAGTTTATGTAAAAAAAAAAAAAAAAAACATTGCACAGTGGCAGTGCAACACAGATGGTCATCGCAGTGGCAGCTGTTAATCTTTGATTAAACACACACACTTATCCCAAAGGATTTGATTTTTAAATACACTGCAGTACATTTGAGCCCATTTAATTTAGATTTATCTGTCTTTGGGTGCGTTTATTTTGGTAGTCAGGAAAAGGTCAAAACAGACTATGTGGAGTTTATTCAGGCCTGAGAGCTGAGATTCCCAAGACGGCCTCTTCCTTCTCCTCCTCCCCCTCAGCTTCAGGAGGCTTCTTCTCTAAACAGAGGACAGGCTCTGTCTGCAGCGGTCAGCAATTGTTTGGCAAGAAAAAAAAAGATCAGTTCACACTGCAGTCAGAGCGCTGTGTTCCCCCGTGTGTTGTGTCCTTGGATAGTTTTCAACGTAAATGCCAAAAAAGAGCGCACTCACAAAGAATGCTCTGTAGCAATTAAAGTGGTCATTTTTTCCCATTAAAGTGGTTATATAAGAGAGAAGAATGAATCTTTTGAATAGCAGAGGCTCAAGTAAACAGAAAACGTACCCTTGTTTCATTTAATGCTGTGTAATCCAAACTTGAAAAAGACTGATACGTGCTGTGAGAGCCAGCATGAAACCTGATCATAAGAAGCATGCAGGACTCTCTCTCTCTTTCTCCGTTTTGGAGCATCATTTTGAAATGTAAAACAAAAGCCACAGAGTATCAGGGATTATGCAGCCTCTAAAACCTTTTCATGCATTCCTGAGCCAAATGCAGTCATCCATGTGCAGTTCACTTGTGATGTGAGTAAGAGTTTAACAGGCAGTGCAGAAAGGCCTGCTGGGCTCCCTGTGGCGCTCTACAGCAGGCCTAATCCTTACAGCTGACATCTCTGCCAAGCATCCAGACTATCGGTTACTCTGGCTGATGGAATGTGGGCTGCACATACAAACTGCCTCCATGCTGACTGAGACCTAAAAGTTATGATTTTTGTTGCTTTTTGTGGTCTTTTAACAGAAACTCCAGTCATGTGGAGACATAGCTCAGCTCAGTGCAGCCCCTCCCCAGAGAAGATCCAAGTCCCTGGATCGCAGAACATCAGATATGGTCATGACGGTAAGAAGTCTGATTCAAACTGAGAAGAACAAGAATAGAAATAATTGATGTGATCTTTATGTCAAGTGACCATCAAAGACTTTTTCTGCATTAAAATCCCACTGAAGTGGCTGTTCGCTGCTTATACAAGTCATTGATTGGCTGATACTAAATGTTAATCAAATAAACAACTAAAAATGGATTTTGCACCCATCTTGGAGGAAAGGCTCCAAGACTTTTATTCTGAACTTCCAGAGGAAGTTGTGTATTTAATTCAGGAACTTTACATTGTTAGCATTTAGCAGGGTTCCTGGCATGATGATGGCATTAGACAGCAGTGAAAGGACATGTAAAATGTCACATTGACAGTGTGACATTAATATCAACAAAAATTATAAATATTAATAACATTAAATATACATGGTATGTGTTGTTTACAGCCAGATTTATTAAACTTCAAGAAAGGCTGGATGGTCAAACTGGATGAAGATCATCAGGTGAGTGCTCCTAGGTCCTAAACTAAAATCGACTAATTATGATTCTGTTTGGTGATTCAAAGGTTTCCATACATTAAGTAGAGGTTGCTTGTCCTTTGCTTCCCTCTAGTGGAAAAAGTATTGGTTTGTGTTGTCGACTGACAGTTTGAGATACTACAAGGACTCCATTGCTGAGGAGGTATTTTGGATTTTATTTTTTTTCAAATAAAAAAGTACTTATGAGTAGTTATTCTTACATTCAGTTCTTTAGGATGTTGTTTGCTTCTCTCAGGCGTCAGATCTCAAAGGAGAAATTGACTTAACAAAGTGTTACAATGTGTCTGAGTACCAAGTGCAAAGAAACTACGGCTTTCAGATTCATGTAAGACATCACATTAAGCATTCTTTCATATAATGGTCAAAATTTCATTTACTGCCTCACATCTGAAGTTAAATGCCTGTGCTGTGTGCCGCAGACCCCAAAGGGTGTTTTCACACTGTCAGCCATGACTGCAGGGATACGCAAGAACTGGATCCATGCGCTGATGAAGAATGTACATCCGGCAAACGCCCCTGATGTTGCCAGGTAATCAGTCAAACTTCATGTATGTAGCATAAAGCTTACAAAGCTTTAGGTAGCCTCACAAGGCAACAATTAATGTAGTATATGCAGAATAAAATAACAGATTTATGCAGAGTAAATTTGAACATATATACACAAAGAGGAAATACAAATTAAAAGAATTAATAAATTGGTGTTGAGAGAATGCAGTTACGTTTCAATAAAGCAAAATAAACTAATCCTAAATTGTGAATTGGTGTTTTGAATGTTACAATTAGAATTTTGACATCAACCCTTATCAAGGTGCAGTTGTAAAAGGGGTTTGTGAAGGTTGCGGAGCTGGACGCGACTATGAGTGGGCTCTCCCGAAGGTGTCGTGTGTTGCTACTAGGCAGCAGATTTCACCAGGTTCAGA
Organism: Parambassis ranga; assembly: GCF_900634625.1. Classification (NCBI taxonomy): domain Eukaryota; kingdom Metazoa; phylum Chordata; class Actinopteri; family Ambassidae; genus Parambassis; species Parambassis ranga. The sequence continues at coordinate 8,774,659 of NC_041029.1, forward strand.
GCCATGCAGCGGTGTGAAGTGGAGCAGACATTTTTCAGTCATAACACCAGTTGGTCATAAAAGTCAAAATGAAAGTCATGCATGTGAACTTAAAAATGTATAAAAAAGAGTCTGAGATGAAGACGTCTACTCTCATCTCTCATCTGTGCTGATCTCTCTGATCTGATCTGTGTTCTTCTCCTAATCTGGGCTAAAGAACAAACAAGTGAGAATTTATATCTCAAGCAGATTTTGGGCGTATCTTCTGGGTGGAGAGAGCTAGTCTTCTTCACGCCCAGAGTACTGAAAAACTCTGTGAAGAAGAACAGTAAGAACAAAGTTGCAACAATATGACTTAGATACATTCAAATAGTATAAAAGAAAGAGCACATTATAGTATAAAGTGTCCCTTTGGAATGCACCAGAGTTTTATGACCTCCTGGTATGGCATGGCTCTGAAGAGTCATAATTCTGGAGTCTGTCGTCCTTGGTGGTTCATTCTGAGGTGTCGAATACAAATCAGTAATAGCTAGCTGTCCAAATTTCTTGTGTGTGGATCGCTAAGTGTTTTCTTTGCAGGTTTGTATTTCAAGTCTCAAATTCCAGTGATCACCAAAGTAAATCTTATTGTCAGTTAGATGGTGTTTTCTTCCTGAGGAATGCTCATTTTTAACACTGTGGAGCATCTGAATTGACAGTTGTTAAACAAGGTTGACTCTTTGGAAGCAGGTAAAAATGCAGCCAGGGCATCACTGCTACAGCTGCAGTTTTAGACAAGTTGTGCTGTTCAAATTAGTTTACAGGTGACTGATTAGAAGACTGAACTTGATATTTCCTGTTCTCAGTTTACCTGGCCAGCATCTGTCCTGCAGCTTGCCTGAGGTCCTTCCTAAACCAGATGTGACTCAGGACTCCTTGTCCACTGATACCCCTGCAGAGAGAGACCCTAACCCTAAACCCCGGGGTGTGATGGAAAGACGGCGAGAAGGACGCTACAGAACCTTTGACTGGGCTGAGTTCAGGCCTCAGACCAAGCCAACAGCGGATGCAGATCCTCCAAGGACAAAATCTCCCTGTGATTTGGAGCTGGGCGATTTGGAGAGAAGGAAGAGACGGGAAGAGAGGAGGAAAAGGTACGAGCGCATGCTGGGATTTTCTCTGGGGTTGGAGGAGACTGGGGATACGACAGCTGACAGCAGTGTCCGAGCACTGAGTCCTAAGTCACAACAAAGAATGGAGGAGGAGGTAGAAGAGTGCTGGAAGCAGGTGGAGAAAAATGTGTTCAGGCTGGAGAAGACAGTCCCGCTGTTTACTGCAGCCAGGGACGCTGTGGAAATGCCGAAGCTACTGGACAGTTACAGAAAGAGGGTGAGTGGAGAGTTTTTATTAGCATAGAGACGGTTTATAATGGATTACATATTGAAAAAAATACATTTATGTTTTACATGTATGATTTTACTGACATTTTTTTTAATTGAAGATGAGTATAATGGATGGTTCTGTTGTACCTGGGTTTCTAAGGATGTCCGTGCCCTTGTTCTATGTATTTAGTTGTATTGTTCTGTTGTAGGTTGAGGATCTGAAGGTCCAGCTGGCAGAATCAGAGCATTGCAGACTCAAGCTGGAGGCTCAACTCAGTTCAGCAGGAATTTATCAGCAGCAGGTCTGTAAAATACTCTTTGGCCTCAGATAATTGCTTCAGTGGTCAATGTCTTGTTGGCTCCATGTTTACCATAAAGCACCTTATCTTTCTTTGTCCCTTTTTGTTTTTTTCTCAGCTGGAACCTCCTGTTTGTTCAGAACAAAAATTATACCAAGAGACACATGAAGAGCCTTTAAATAGCCAAACACAGGATCTAAATGAGGCCAGAGAGCTTCTACAACAGCAGAACATTTTAAGACAGGATATGCAGGAGCACCTTGATCATGAACCACCTTCAGCAGCACCTCAGCTGCCCAGCATCTGGCTGCATGATACAGAGGGCCATTTGCAAGAACTGGAAGATTTGCTTCCTGAGATAGCAGCTACGCCCTTGTTATCACCTGCATCAGACAGCCAACCTGAGCTTTCTCAGAGTGATGGAGATAATATAAGACTTGATGGGACAACCCACCCCCAGAATCAGCTGGACAGAAAACAGTGTCCGCTTTTCCCCACCTCAGAAACACAGGTGACTAACTGTGACTTCATTTCACTGATTATGGAGAAACCTGCAGAGGCAGATGATACCTCACCGAACCATGTTGCTCCAGATCTGATGGTGTTGAGGAGGCTTTCCCAAGAGGTGGAGCTACTCACTGGCCAAAACGAAGCTCTGAACCAGCGCAACCAGGAAATGGTAAACCAACTGACAGAAGCAGACCGTGAGATAGAAAGGCTGAAAGCAGAGCTCAGCAGTCGTTACACTGAGCCCCATCACCTCCCTGAAGTGGAACAGCAGGGTAAGACGAGGTTAGAAGATTTGGAGAGGGAGTTAAGTTTAAAGAACCAGGAGCTCCTGGAGGCCCAGATATTGATTACCACCCTGAAAGATAAGCTGAGGGAAACAGAGGCTCTCCTTCCGCTGAGTGACCTATCAGAGACTGACAAAGTGGAAGAGAGTGAAACCAAGAAAAGTGCTGAGAAAACGGAAGGATACCTGCTTCGTTGTTTTGAAGCTACAGAAGCCAGGCTGACAGAGCTTGAGAGGCAGCTCAAAAAGTCAGAGCTGAGCTACACAGAGCTCCAGCAGCAAAACACAGAGCTCAAGGAAAAAGAAAGACTTTACTGTCAAAGAGCTGCTGAGACAGAGGCTGATATCAGGCAGCTGAGAGAAGAGTTAGAGAAGGAGAGGCTGAAGGAAAGTGATAGAAATAGTTATATTTCTGCTGAAGAAAAGATCCAGAAAGTGATAGAGGGGTTGATGTTGAGGCTTAGAGCTTTGGGGAAACTGTTAGAGGTGATCAACAGGTTGGATTTTGTAAAGGAAAGTGAGCAAGAGGAGAAGAGTCCTGCAATGATAAGTCAGCTGAAGTGGGAGGAAAAATTCTGGGGTTTCCTGCTTAACAAACTGAAGGAGGATGTCTCCCAACAGAATGACCCACTGGAAGAAGTTTTTGTTGGTGTGACAGAACACATGATGTTAGAGAGACAGTTGCTTCTTGTAGGCCACGGTCTGCTTCTGGAGACAGAGGGAATGTGTGAGAGCAAGGCTTTTAAAGATTTGGACACATTTTATAATACTTCAGATATCACAGCATCAGAAACCACAAATGGAAACGGTGTGTTTGATTTCAATAAGCAGCTGTGTGACACACAGATGAAGATTTTTCTGCTAAATCAGGTCACCTCCTCCGCCGAACTGCAGATAACTGCAGATAGACTGTATAATGTTCAGTTTTCAGGGGATCCCTGGTCTATTTCATTTATTCACTCTGCAGCTACTGAAGCACTATACTCCTACTACCTAAGTAGGCACATGTCAGAATGCAAGAGAGGACTCTGCTATAACTGTGCTGACCTCATGGAGGAAAACAGGACGCTAAAAGCAAGTTTGGCAACTTTTACAGAAGAATTAACTTCTTCACTGTACGATAAGGTGAACACATGCTGCCAGACAGATGAGACTTATCCACAGGAAATTGATGATGAGCTACAGAGTACAGATGGGAATAATGCAGAGGAAAGCATGGAAGAAAATGAAATAGAAAATGAGATGACTGAAAAAGATCTTTCGCTCAACGGGATGGAAATCCCAGTTGTCGAAATCCAGAAGATCTCAGAGGAACACTTTGAAGAAAGTGATGAGACAGATCCAAGCGCTGAGACAGAGCTAATTTCTGCCCTGAGAGAGAAAGTGAAGGAGCTGGAGGAGCAGCTGTCTGCGCTAGCTAATGAGATGAAAGAAGAGTTTGAAGGGAAAATGATTTCTGTGCAGATGCAGCATCAACAGGAGATGGAAAAGCTGAAGGTAGGTGGTGCAGACTGATAACTCACAAGTTGTAAGGTTTAGCTTGTTTCTATTACGTCTAATACAGCCAGAGGCCAAGATCTGGACTATTATTAGCTGCGACAAATGTAAGTGTCTCTTGTTCCTCCAGGCCACATGTGAGCATGGGTTTACCTGCATGGAGGAGTCTCACCTGAAGGTTGTTGAGGAGCTGCAACGCCGCCACCAACATGAAGTGGAGCGGCTCCTGGTGGAGAGAGACAAACTGCTGGAGGAGGAGAGTGCTGCTACAGCTACTGGTAAGGAGGTCTGCGGAAAATGGTTTGTTCTCTACATCACAGCTGATCACAAAGAAATCAGAGAAATTACAGCAAAGCTGCCCAATCATTGTGAAAGTAACCTAAGATATAGAACAGTGGCAGACGGACTCATTTTACAGATTTAGTATAAGCACACCATAATTATAGCTTCTTTTTCTCTCAGCAATTGAAGCCATCAAGAACGCTCATTGTCTGGAGCTGCAGAGGGAGATCCACAGGAGATGTCAGTCAGAGAATGGAAACGGAGACACAGACCTAGAAGACATTCAAAGGGGACACAGGTACAGGTACTCCTACGGCATCACAGCCACGATAAAACAAAAAAAAAACATAAGGACAGGTTTTTAAAAAATGTTTTAATATCTGTATTTATAAAGTGAGGAAGTGGCCTCCTACCAGCGGGAGCTTGACGTTTTGTCCCAGCAGTTCTCTCTGAAGTGTCTGGAGAATGGACACCTTGTCCAGGCTCTGGACGCTGAGAGGAAGGCCTTGTGTCAGTGCCAGCAGGAAAACCAGGAGCTGAGGACCAAAAACCAGGTGATACACACAATGTATCAACTGTTGGTGTGCTTTTTCTTATTTGTAGAAAATCTTTTAGCGGTTCAGGGTCACTGGTATATTTATCTGACAGTAATCATAAGACTGATTGTTGTGTTTTTTTGTACTTTTCCAGGAGCTCAGTGGTCACCTCGCCGCAGAGATCACCAGACTGTGCTCACTGGCCAGACAGGATGCATTGCCGCTCAGTCAAGGAATGGATGTGTACGAGCTGGAGGTGAGAAAAGTATCTAAGTGGATTTTACAGTATGTGACTTTCTCCTACTACTACATTACATGGAATTATTCTGCTTTTTGTTCACTGCACAGCTTTAAATGTTTATCATTGGCAAGTATTCCCACATGGAGAGCCTTAAATCAGAATTCTCCTGAATTGGTCCTGCTCCTGAAGATGTCAGCCAAGATCAAAACTTCCAACTCTGTTAAACTGCTTATGTGTGTGTCATTTAGTCATTGCATTGATATGAGTTTTTGTATTTTAGATTACGTTGCGAGTGAAGGAGTCTGAGGTCCAGTGTCTGAAGCAGGAGATCATTTCTCTGAAGGATGAACTGCATTCAGCACAACAGGTGAGAGCTATGCAGTCGCGCAGAGTAGCAGTTGCCACACAGCAACAGGTGAAACCTCTGCAGGATGGCGACTGAACACTGAGGACATAGTAGGTATAAAATAAGTAGGAAAACAAACGAAAAGTGAAACAGCGGCATTCTTGTCCAGTCTGGAGTCAGTTTACAAAACCTGATTTCTGGTATGTTGCAGGATAAGAGGAATGCAACAAAGAAGTACAAAGACATGTACACAGAGCTGAGCATTGTGAGGGCGAAAGCAGAGCGGGAAGCCAAGGAGCTGAGAGAAAACCTGCGACTGGCTCATCAGGCTCTGGGACACTCTTCACTGTAAGGTTTCAGCTGTAACATTGATCAGTGTTGTCTTTATGCAAACCGATGAGCTCATATCTAACTTCAATCACCTTTTAGTTTTGATGTTTATAGTACTTTATTATTACTAACCTTTCTGTGAGGTTACATTGTGTTTGTCTTCAACAAATAATATAAAAATCAGGTTACTGTTTGTGTTGTAATATAATGTGTTTGTGCAGATATTCTATTATTGTTAAACCTTTGTTGTTTTAACCTTTGTTAACTGAATTGAATTGATCTGGCACATAATGCTACACTTTAATTTATATTTATACATTTATTAACACTGCAGTGTTGTTACCATAATTGAGTGTTTTATTAAATGGAATTGACACATTAAATGGTTGTGTTGGTGTCCTCTATAATGCAACTGACCTTTGTAAATGTATAAAAGTAATACAGATAAGATTCATAAAAGATAAAAATTCTCAGCTGTGGTTTCCAAATTTTTGATGATCTGTGAAGATGCAGCAAGAAATAATCAGGCAATTTCGAAAGAAGAGTGAATGTACCTAGATAAAAGTAACATACAACATACATAATGATATATATATAATTTAAGCCTATGCATCACAATTTTAACCATTAATCAGCCTCCCCCAAAACCAAGAACAGGCTATTTTAATATGTTGTTTATGTTTTTTTTTTTTTTTCAATTTTGAATGTTATTATTTCAGTGGACTGTGGGGGACACCTTTGAGTCTCGGGAAACAACCTGTGAACCGACGCTTAGCTTTTCAGAGCTTTTATTTTGAAGGCGAATGCTTCTCTTCCGGTGTCGTTCAGATTTCTTCGATGAGACTTGACTCAGCAGGAAGAAGGTGTCCATGATGACAACTTTAAAATACCAACAGTAGCCAGGAGTTCGAGAATACCTGCTGGATTTACTTGACAAAAATGTTTATACAGCGCTGTCGCGTCGAGTGTCCTCTGGGTTTAGCAGTAGCTTAGCGTGCTAACGTTAGCTAGCTAGCCAGTTAGCATGAACGCGGGCTACCACTGCTTTTGTTTACATTCAGTCCTGATGATGGGCCTGGAGAGGCGTGTTAGCTAACCCCGCTATCCGAGCTGCTCCAGGCAAGGTGTCATCCTAATCCCTGACGTTCAGGACCGGTTAGGTCCGTCTAAACCGAAGCCACCTGAGGGGTAAGACCGCCAACTTGTAATCACTGCAATAAATCTCTTGCAGAAAGCTCACATCGCCTTTTACATTACTCATGGATGGGTTAATTAACGGGCCTACCTGTTAGAAGCACATCTGCATCAACTTGTCAGTTAGTTCATCGACGAAAAATATGTTTTGAAAATAGGTCATTTGATAGTAATCTTTTACAAACATGTTTTCTTATCATCATTTTTAACCCATAAACGATGAATTTCAGGTTTATTTCAAGATTCAAGTGTGTTCCGATTAAAATGTTAAATCCATTTTCTAATATTACAGCTACTCAGATTTACACAGTTTCAATACAATAATATTAATTTTATATAAATCAGCATAACCTGATTCTTAGTTTTATCCTAACATATTTTTGTTTTGTGTTGTTTTTCCTGTAAGCCACAGAGAAATGTGCTGATCAAGTAAAATATTCAGGCTTTATAACCATCTTAAAAATTTTCTGTAAACAAAAACACAGGCTGCTAGAAATGTGATGTTAGGGTCTGCTTGAGGATGACTGGTGTGCCTTAACTGGAATGCTGTTGTTTGTGTTTTACAGTGATGTCCTCTCAGGATCCACCTCTCATGGCTATGGACCTGTCAAAGAGCTACAACCCCCTGACCCGGAGCCACGCAGAAGCCATGGACCTGGCAAAGAAACCTGAGTGGTACCACAGACGTCCACCGAGCTGCAGCACAGACATTACCTCTTCTTACAGATCGAGAGCCTCGTCCTCCTACAACTCTCTCTCTACAGCTCCGGGTGCACCAGTCCACTGCAGGGACATGGAGCAGAGCCCAGAGTCTTTGGGGAGCTATATGAATTCACCTCTTGCTCCGGGACTGGATCTGTACCATGACAGAGTTCACGGCAATCTGTGGCATCCAGGTTTTTACCGGCCTGACCAAAGTGGTGGCGCTGTCCCAGAGAGCAGTGGTGGAGAGGAGAGTGACAGCGGCTCTGATGTAATATTCCTTGTTTCCTCAGCGAAAGAACCGCTAATATGCAGTACTTTCATCCAGGACAGTGTGAGGCACATTGTGGAGCCCCTGTCCCCGGCCGTGTCCTCCCTGGATGAAGGGAGAGGTTGCTATCACCTACCTCAGCCCCTGAGCTCGCCCAGTCCTGATAGCTCATGCTCAGAAGACTCCTCAGACAGCTCAGTGGACATTCCTGTGCACCACACCAGGCCTGTAGTCCTCCTGTCAGACCTCAGTGCTGTTTACAGCAACCCTGCTGAATCTGCAGTAGATATTTCAAGTGACGACAGTGATGTAATTGAAGTGTCAGTCACTAATGAGAAGAAAAAAAGCCACCTTGGTGACAAAACCCCACCTCGGAGTGAGAGTAGGAAACCTCCCCCAAGACAAGTTCGACGCAGTACCAGAATTAGAAAATCGCTCTCTGAAATGCCTCAGTACGCCTGCAACGTGTCTCGCCACAGTCTGAGGAGACAAGTCAAAAATGATGCAGTGGGTATATATAATGAAAGCTGTGAGTCTGATGACTTGATGGAGTACGCAGTGAGATTGTCTAGCACAGACGAATCTGTTTCGCCGCCAAATCTGTCACAAAGGGCAAGCAGCAATTCAGAGGAGTCAGACGTGGACATCCGTGCTGACAGGATGTCTCCAAAGAGAGAGCAGATAGACCCGCCTCCTTGCAAAGCGCCATATGCAAGTACCATCAATAACAAACGAAAGAAGCCCCCAACTGTTTCTACAACTAAAAGCTTAAAAAGGCAAACCAGGGAAAAGAAGCAAAGCTCTAAAATCCTACAGCAGCAGCAGATGCAGAAGCAGCACCAGCAGCAAAAGGCCTCAGCCTCCAAACCCACAACAAAAAACAAAAGAACTCTCAAAAGACAAAGGAGAAAAAGACGCCCTCAGACGGGGCCCTCTACTCTGTTTTCTCCCAGAGAGCCAGAGATAAAGCTTAAATATGCAAACACTAATGAGGAAAAGAAAGACAAGAAATCGGGCGGTTTCTGCCCGTTTGTTCACATAGAGCAGAGGATGTGCACTGTGGTCAACTATCAAGAGGAGGAGGCAACAGTCCGGGACTGCAAAAGAGGACAGCAGCAGACAGCCACCAGGTCCCTGTCTGGGTTCGTTCCCAACACATCCTGTTTCCAGCTAGGTCGGCTCAGCTCGGACAGCAGGTGTGAGTCCACGCTGCTGTGCTGTCTGTGTGGCCAGACAGCCAACGTCATGGGCCTCGGGGACCTCCATGGCCCATATTACCCCGCAGGCCCACCTGTGGACACTCAGAACTGTAGGACTGTGCAGAAGGAGGATTTACATGGACTCTCTTCTAATAGCTGTTCAGTAAACCTCTCAAATCACAACTGCAGTGCTGCCAAAAGTTTGCTGGAAGACAACAACCACTCATCACAAAAGGTGCCTCTTCATCTGGATGAGTGCTGGATCCACGAGGACTGCGGCATCTGGTCCGCTGGTGTCTTCCTAGTCAGGGGAAAGCTGTACGGGTTGGAGGAGGCCTCCTGGCTCGCTCAGGAAACAGTAAGTGAACAGCCAGCACTCAAATCAAAATAACAGCTGGGCAACTACATTATGATCACATGGATAATGTGAGTATCTTGCACGTTCTAGGCTTCAAACAAGCCAGCTGTATGGAAGAACTGCTGCATTGGATTTTACTGCTGTCCCTAATAAAGAAGAAACAGACTGATTGATTGACTGATTGTGTTTTTCAGATTTGTTCAACCTGCCAACAAACAGGTGCAATAATGGGTTGTTTCCAGAAGGGCTGCACCAGAAATTATCACTACAGATGTGCCAGTCAGTCAGGTACAGCATCACATAGAGTTTTTGGGATCGTATAAATCTGTTTTCTTGATTAGTTTGTGTCCTGCTTTTATTTTTAAACTGCTGTGACCTAAAATCTTTGGTGACCTGTTTTAACTCTGGCTTTAAAAAAATGATGCTTAAAGCGACAGACCTCATGATGATGATGATACTGTTTTTTGCTGCTGTCACTCAACATGACAAAAAGGGAATCTGTGTGTCTTGGGAATGATGATATATCAAAGCTCATTTGTGTGTTTTTCAGACTGTGTCCTGAACGAAGAGAACTTTTCCATGAGATGTCCAGAGCACAAGGTAAAAAAAAAACAACTAAGTCTGTTGTGTAAGAGTACAGTATGAGCTGTGAGGAGCTGTACGGCCTGTACTGCCATACTCATTTTCTGTGTGTGCTGATCATCATCACAACACACACTACTGTCAAGTGATTTCTGGCTGATGTGTGTGTTTGTATCCTACAGAACAAACTGTTCACAAGTGCAGCCAGACAGCAGAAGAGATGACACAGAAGAAGTGTGGGGGCACTGCAGGTTTGTACTGTTGATCTGTATTCTAAATAAACACATGCTAACAGAAGCAAACAGAAAGATGCAGATACTAATGTTTAAAATGCTAATAGTTGCTACTGTGACATACCTAGCTGTTGAGGTCACTACTTTACCTTTTGCATCTTTTCCTTAAAAAAAACAACATACACTTCCTTTCAGGGAGTGTATGCTCAGCTACATACAGCTACAACATGTATGCATCGAATCAGTAGAGCTCATTAACACCTCCCATTTCCAGAAGTTTCGTTTTTAGCTACAGGTGTCAGCATTACAAAAGCTGATGTCAGATTATTTTAAAAAATATTTTAAATTACCCTTTAATATATTTTTATCATAATAACCTCCATCGATGCATAAGGTCAACAACATGCTTGCTGATAAGCGCCTAATGTTCACCAACTGTGTGTGTAAGATGCGCTGTAGTTCCTCACATAACCATGTGGGGGCAGAAACGAGTTTAGTATCATCCTGACACACACTAAGCCAGCGTGTGAACAGTGATGTTGGTACACAGCAGGAATGTGAGCAGCCTAAGAGTGAAATTTGTTTCTGTCCAGAGCTCCAGGTTTACGTGCTCCTCCTGTGTTTGTATTGTTTGTTCCAGAACGGTCCCCAGATCTCCTCAGGGTGCGACGAGAGCTGCCCGACTTCGCCTCAGCTGTTTTTGTAACACTACTTAATGTGTCAGAAGGAAAACCTTTTGGTAAGAGTCCACTCGTCACTACAGGCAGATCAAACCAGGGGCCACTTTAGTTTGAATATATATATATATATATATATATATATATATATATATATATATATATATATATATATATATATATATATATATATATATATATATATATATATATATATATATATATATATATATATACACACTCTGTTGTGGGTCATGCTGGTTGGGCTGAGCAGAGATGGTGTGTGTGTGTGTGTGCGTACGTGTGTTTTATTCCTGACTAGCCAGACATATTATTATTTGAACATTAGAGTTGAAATAAGCTTTATTGATCTGTTGTATAGTCTATATTAACTTTATACGAGGGCACTTTTCTACTGTTTTTGTACTACTTTTCTATTCCTGTTTGTGCATCAGTCATCACATAATTTATTTTCCTCGAGCTGCATGCACGGTCGACGTTCGCTACAGTGCACTTTATAGTACAATTTTACTATATCGGCTGTTATTTATGTCTGTTCTTCCTTTTCTAATAAAATTATTTTAATTTAATATAAAGCTGCACTAAGCTAAGATTTACATTAAAAAAAAAAAAAAAAAACACTAAATCTCAAAGAACATCTCATCCTCGCTAACTGAGACCACAAACTGTACATTCACATTATTGGAGTGTATTAATTTTCATTCCTGGTGTCAGGTTTGGAAGCTTCTCTGCTTACAGGATGTGGAAACTTGAGAGAAGATAGAGGGAAGAAAGATATCAGTGTTTAGTGTATGTAACATTATTGACAGATATCTGAGTGTGTAAACTTAAAGGATCAGTTCAACCAAATCACAAAGCAATCGACTCAAAGAATATTAAGATTTTAACTGATATTCCTGGAAACATGAAATAATTTTTGAATGTAGAGGCTGATGGTCACAACAGGACATTGTATTTGTCTTCTGAATAATAATAATCATATATTCACAGGTTTAATTTGATTTAAAAGTGTCTTTACATGTTTTTGCACAGTGTTTAGTGTGGTTCTTATGTGTTCGGCCGTTCCAGCCTTCCTGTCGTAGGCTTCTAGTTCTTCACACAGATCATCTGCTACCAATCCCTGTATACAGTTGACAAGATAAACAGCCCTGCTGTAAATTGATCGTTGTGATTTGAGTGAATTGACCCTTTATGTATTTTAACTTTATGTCTCGATTGAGCTGGATTTACCTGATGCAGCTCTTAACTGTGCGTCCTGTGTTTGGGTTTACACAAGCAAGTTGTTACTGGACTGAATTGTTTAAAAAATGGTTTCATGCCTGCACTTTCTGTTATTTTAAGGAATATAAAGATTATTAATGTTTTGTAATAAAAGACAAGAAAACAGAAAATCATCTTTGTTTGTGTTTACACAGCTCTCCTAATGCTCTTGTAAATGTTCTGTGTGCAGAGATTGAGATGCACATCGGTTACATCTCCTACACAGGAACACAATGTTTTTCTGCTGTGAGGAAGATAGCGTGCGTGTTTGGCAACGCACCAACCATCTGAAGGGATTTATTCTAAAACTTTCTGCTGCTAAACGAGTAAAAATATCTGCCTGCCTTTCAATGAAAAAGCAAAATTACTTTTGTGAAAACATTTATCTCTAATCCTTTGTGATTTTAGTGCCACTTGATCGTTTATCCTCAATAAACGAAGACACTAAAAACTGCCGTTCATTCTAAAGTTTAGTTTTAACAGACAGTGGCAAGTTGCCAAAAGTAATTGGACGGATGTTTGGTGTCATTTCAATGTAAGTTTACACATTAAAGAGGTGATGACACGAGTGGTAGATCCAGCTTTGCAATCGGGCATGTGAGAATTCTCATTGTTTATTTTGGTATTATTTAGCATAATAGATGAATCCTCTGCTCCTTTCAGCAGTGAATGTTGCATTGTGGATTGTTCCACAGCACTACCTGCGTCTTGAGCTTTTTGTGAGAGGATTTCATTGTGTGCTTCATCCTCTGAGGCCTTTTTTTGAACCTTGAATATGAACCGCCTACACCCTGAGAACAATCAAGACATGCTGTGCTGTAGGGTGTCATGAGAGTTGACACTTTAGTACCAAGTCAATGCCTAAATTCTGACAGTTCGACAGTACTTGTCTTTGCTCTGATGTCTTTTTGTAGATACAGAACAATACAGACAGGATTCACAACTTGATTTGACACCAGCGATCATTATTTACCACGCTCAGTTATTATTTTATTCACTCATACAGTCACATCTTTAGACCCTGGATCCACATTGTAGCTCATTGTACAAACAGTATCCAAGTGTCCAGTTGTTCTTAAAACCCTATACTTTCCACACAGATTGTTCTATAATGATGTACGCTGTCATTTGGCACTGTAATCTGTAATCTCATCACAATTTTAACTAAGTGTGTAAGTGTTTTTGGCCTTATCGCATCTGTTCACCAGGAAAAAAAAGCAGAGGCTGTGACTGTTGCTGGTACTAATGTGGTTAAATATACATCCTGTTTTTGTTTTTTTATGGGAGCCAAACAGCTGAACATGTGGGCAGTGTGCTGCTGCATTTCCAATGCAGAGCAGTTATTATCTGAACCTTTCACACTGAGCTCTGCCTTTGACTCACAACCCCACCTCAGTGTGAAAATAGTCATTCCAGCACATGACACTGTCTATATCTGAGAGCATTTCATAGCTTTGCTCCGACGCATCATTATGAGGCTGCTGTGTTGACCTGCGGCAGCATGTGGATGTCGCTCCTCACCTCCATGAGCCACCTTGTTGAACTTAAAATAGACCTGCTGCTCCCACTTGCTATAAAAAAAAGCCTGGCAGCCGGTGTCAGCACATCGATGCTGCTGCAGACGGCGTCTTCTTCTGCAGCGTTTTGGTGAGGAAGGTTACAGCAGCTGAAAGGGAAGTGTTCAGTGCAGTTGTTACACATTTGAGGGTCTGCTTCATGAGGATTTATCTTGATCAGCTGGCCATATATTATTCATGCTATTTGCTGAGTCACCACACAGAATTAGTCGTGACATTTCCAAGCGAGACTGTGAATTCATAATGGCGGCTCTCTGGGCTAAATGCTAATAACGTATTTTAAAATGCTGATGTTTAGCTGTGTTTTTCAGCCTCAGGGTTTTTGTAGAGGACATGGACATATTGCATAACATTATATTTTCACATATCACCCTATGTCACCTGCTTGAATAGGGACAGTGGATTTTCACTCAGGAGTCCGAGGTTCGAGTCCTCCTGACACTGTGGTCTGTTTTGATTTCAGTAGTTGTTGTTGCTGCCACCTTCTCTTCTGGATGGGTATTGCAGCTCCTGCTGTAATGTGATTAGTTCAGGTTAAAATGAACCAGACTCATCCTGTAAAATCTGCTATCAGGGTTGTGACTGTGTTCTCAGACGTCTCAGCCGCATGACGTCACCTCTTTCCAGTGTTTACCCCTGCAGCTGCACCTGAAACCCTCTTTTCTATTGCCTTTCTTCCCCTGTTTTATTGTGCTCCTCCTCTCATTTCATTTCCCCTTATCTCTCTCTCTCTAATGTTCAATCTTCACAGTCACCTCCTGCCTCAGAATACGCCACGCTTCACTCACGGCTGCAGGCTTATCTCTGCTTTTAGGACTGACAGGCTCCTTCCGATCTCAGTCCTCATCGCTATCACTGCAGCACAGATCTGCTGCTAATGCAGGTGGCTCGGGACAAAAAAAAACACTGCTGCAGCTGCAACCCACACGAGTCACACATGTGAAAAACATCCATTTAAAATCGTGTTTGATGTAAAAAATACACCACAACATGCAGTGCAGAAGGATCATGCAGAGGCATTTGATACATGTAGATGGGGGAGAAAAGGCCAGTTTTAAGATAAATTTACATTGGTCTGTCTTTGCTGCCATATTTAGAGCCTCACACGCTCCCTGTAAGGTTCTGTAAGGACTGGAGGATACATTATCATTCAAAATGTGCACCTGCGGCTCACTAAACAGATTGCCTGTGTTGTCAACAGACATCACTTGATTTGATGTGGCACCATTAGCAATAATAAAACTGGAGGTGATCAGAACTGTGACTTTCCACAGCCGTTCATATGGAACTTTAAAGGTTATAATCAGATTGGGAAATATATATTAGCTGTTGTAAATGTCTAAGAGCGCACAGTGACCAACATCTGTTATTTACTTTGTCTGTTTAATGAGAGAAACAACTTGTTGTTGTGAATATGTAACAGTGCTGAGATCAGTGAGCGCAGGGCTCGCCTGTAATTACTATGCTGAACATGCAGGGTGATGATTTGCTCTCAGGCTCAGCTGTTTTCTTTTCCTCCTCCTTTATATCCGGGCAGATTGAGTTGACTTTTATTGGACTGACACTGAAAAGACTCGGCTCCTGTTTTTTTTTTTTTCTATCGGTCTGTTTCAGTTCAGGATTTTCGCCTATAGCTGCTTTTGATGTATGGATATGAAATCAGATTCAGGCCTTCCTGGGTAGGAGTGTTATGTAATCCAGCTTCCAGCAAGGTTTTGGAGGCAGACGCTGCTCATTACAGCCAAGCTTAAAACATGCTTCAGTGCTTTTACAGCTTTGTGGGGCGCTGTGAGTTTATTGGAGCATAATTATGTGACCGACATACAGTAAAGTTGATTTAATGCTGAAAATATATTCAGCCTGTTTTTGTTGTAGGGTTGTTGTTCTGTTTGAGTTGATCGAATGGAAGATTTGCAAAGTGCGATGATAACAAATGGCAATAATCTGGTGTTTTATCCACATATTCTTACTTTGCGAGTTCCCTTGACACGAGTAGAGAACACAACAGAGAGTTAAGATAAAAACAAATGAGAAAAAAGAAAGAATAAATAAAATAAGAAAAACAAAAACAAAATGGCAGATACTATGTACAGAGGGTAAAGTGTTTTTTAAAATTTAATGTGCATTAGTAATGCATTACTATCAAAGAGGTATGTGCAGGAATATGCAAACGAATGTGCAAGTTTTATATTGTCGCGTGGCAATGATGATATAAGTGTCCAAAGTTCAGTCAGCGGTTCAGCAGCCGGCTGGCCTGTGGATGGAAACTGCTGTTTAGTCTGGTTGTCCGTGCTTTCACACTCCTGAAGCGTCTGCCAGACTACAGGAGTGTGAACAGTGTGTGCTGTAGGTGAGTGCGGTCCTTGATAATGTTATCTCTTTGTGACCAGGGCATTGTAGATGTCCTGTAGAGGTGGGAAGGCTGATCCACAGATGAATTGTGCCATTTTAATGACATGCTGGAGAGCCTTCCTGTGCTGAATGCTGCAGTTCCCATACCAGACTGTGATGGAGTTTGATGCTCTCCACTGTGCATCTGTAGAAAGTTCTGATAAGGAGGAGGATATTTCAAATGTCCTCAGCTTCCTGAGGAAGAAGAGTCTCTGTTGAGCCCTCTTGATGATCAGCCAACGTGTTGTGAGTCCAGGTGAGATCCTCACTGATGTAGGTGCTGACCAGTTTGAAGGTCTTCACCCTCTCTACATGGGTCTCGTTGATGTAAAGTGGGACGTGTTGGTCTCTCATATTCCTCAGGTCAATAATCATCTCCTTAGTCTTCTCTGAGTTTAAGGACAGATTATTTTCCTGGCACCAGGACACCAGCTGAGCTGAGCCACCTTTTTTCCCTGTAGGCTCTCCACCAGTGATCAGCCCGATGACGGTTGTGCCGTCAGCGAAGGTGATGATGGATGTGTTACTTTGGGAGGGGACGTAGTCATAGGTGAGAGGGTGTGGGGTCTGTCTGTGAGGAAGTCTTGGACCCAATGGCAGAAGGGGGGGATGTCAGTCTAAGGGTGAAGAGCTTTTCAGCCAGTGTGCTTGGGATGACAGTGTTAAACACTGAGCTGTCATCTATAAACATTCAAACATAGGTGTCTTTGTTTTCAAGGTGTGGGAGAGCTGTGCGGATGGCTGAACGGTTGTGAGTATATATGAATTGCAGGGGGGTCAAAAGGTGACTGGGAGAGGGACACATTGAAAATATCTGTAAAAACCTCAGGCTGGGGATGTTGTCCTCCTCAGAGCCCTGCACACCTCAAAGTCACAGTGAGTGGCGAATGTGAGAATCCCTTGATGTTGGTTTGTATTGAAGCGAGTGTAGAACTCATTCAGCTCATCTGGTAGTGTTCTGTGGCTGTGTGTGACCATGCTGCTCCTCTGTTGGAAGTCTGTGATGTGCCGTAGGCCCTGCCACATGCTCCGGGAGTCTGAGTTGTTGTAGTATCCCTCCAGCTTCAGTCTGTACCGCCTCTTGGCTTCCCTGATGGATCTACGCAGGTCATATCTGGCCTTTTTGTAAGCTTCAGCATCACCAGAGGTGAATGCAGTGGAGCGTGCATGCAGCATGGAACGTACCTCTCAGTTCATCCAGGGTTTCTGATTAGGAAATACTTTGCAGCACTTGGGGACAATGTTATCAACGCATATGCTGATGTAGCTAGTGACAGCTGATGCTTATTCCTGAACAGTCCACTCCCTCCCTCCTCCCTCCAAGCAGCAGTTTTAAACACATCCCAGTTTGTAGCATTAAAGCAGTCCTGAAGCCGTCTGTAGGCTGGATGGAGGCACACAGAGATATGGTCAGATTGTCCAAAGTGGGGGCGGGGCACAGCCTTGTATGGGTCCTTCACGTTGCTGTAGACTTGGTCCAGAGTGTTGTTATTCACATATTGATGAGCCGGGTCCTGCTCAAGGTTTCTTCATGTTTCTCCCTCGCCACTGTATGCTCAAAAGTGGGTTCAGACTCTGGGTCTTTGTCAAGAGCCTTAAGACTATTTTGATTGTAAAAGACACTATATAAATAAAACTAAATTGAATTGGAGTAACAAAAAAGGCACTTCATTTTTTAACTTCATGGTTTTTATTTCAACAAATTTCCACCACAGTAATGTTACTTCATGCAATAAAAAAAGGTGACGTCTGAAGCACTTTAATGCCCAAATCCTAAAGAATTTTCTACATTCATCCACCTTGTCACATTTTCATTTTAATAAATAAAAAATGAAAAAGAAATCTGTAGGGTCAGTATCCCCATCAGTATCTGACTGTTTTTATTGGGTAGCTACTCATGTGTTCTAAACCATGCAAAGATGTATGCTTTTTCCTCTAACTTGTCAATTATTACATACTACGACAATCTGGCAATTCATTTTTCAGAAATTCTTCATTTATTACCTCACATTGTTACAAAATGTTCACAATGTGCTGCAACCGGGTTGCAGCAGTGTTCAGTAATGGTCCCAGTTACACTGCAGTTTAATAGGAGGACTGGTTACTGTACAAGAAGAGGAAATCATAGGTTGGAAAAACGAATGAGATCACAACAACAACAACAACAACAGCAACGGTGAGTAGTTAAAGAAAACTGTAGCCTGCTTCTACAAACCCTTTTTCCTACAGGAAAAAAAACAGACCTCAGATCTGTTCTGCCTCTTATTAAAACAAAATCATAAATACACGTGACATAAATAAATAATTTAATCCCAAATAATATCACACTTTACAACAACAACAAATCTACCGAAGATGAAATGGAACGCTACAGTTAAAACGCACAGTCTCTATATGCACAAAGCCGACGTCTCTTCACAGATTATTTGTTTGAACATATTGCTTGTGGGTTATTTTTGTTTCCTCGCCTCAGATTTTCATCTTCGCAGGTTATCCGTTGAGTTAATGTACTAATTCAGTAACAGAAGTATAGACCACATACAGGAGGCTACAGCGTGTGATTGTCTCAGGTAGTCATTTCCTCAGGGTTTGTCTTCATCAGAAATGAGTCAATCAGAAGCTACAACGTTTGTCCATCATTTCCTGATTCTAAGCACAGGTCGCTATTCTTCCCCTCTTGCTTCCTCGTTTTTTCTCCTCCTAAACTCGGAGAAACCTTCCTCGTCAGCGCTCACCAGCGTGAGCAGTTAGCCTCAAAGCAGAGCGGCCATTTCTACACGCAGATTTCGATGGGCGTGGCCACCAGGATGCGTCCTCTTTCGTTGTTGTCTCTGTTGACCCGCTCGTAGCTGCCGGTGGAGGACGGCGAGCTGTTGGTGGACATGGAGGAGTAGTGCGTGTCCATCATGACGCCCCCTTTCGCCACCACACAGGCAGGCGACAGGCTCTGCTGCTTCAGTCTGTCCACTAATACGTCCTCTTCAGACGAGGATGAGCTCATGTCCAGAGGAGGCGCGCTGCTCGGTAACCCAGCGCTGCTGCCATTCCCGTTCTCCGTGTCCAACATCCAGCACAGGTTGAAGTAGTTGAAGACTTCTTTAACAGAGCAGCGGCGCTCCTGCTCGATGGAGAGGAGCCTACGAAACATTCGTAGAGCATCATCTGTGAAGCGGCGCCACTGTGATGGCACCGTGCTCGTCCGGCGCCGCTGCCAGCGGACAAACTCTTCGTAGAAGGTGTCATTGGGCATGGCCTTCTCCCAGGGGAAGTTCCCCGTCAGCATGCAGAACAGCAGCACTCCGAACGCCCACACGTCCGTGCTGTAGTCCACACAGAATCCTTCGTGGCGTGATGTGTCGCACAGCTCTGGTGCCGTGTATGGGATTGTCCCGCTCACACGCTTCACAGGGGAACCGGCACGCCGAGTCATGCCAAAGTCTGACAGCTTGACCTTTCTGCACTCTTTGTCAAAAATCAGGATGTTCTCTGGCTTGATGTCTCGGTGGACTAGCTTCTTACAGTGCAGGTATTCCAGGGCGATGGCCACCTGGTGGACACAGCGCTTCGCCAGCGTCTCAGGAAGTCCGACCTGAACAGAGAGAGTGGGGACGTAACACCAAAAAGTCAAAGCAGAATCAGGAAGTCTCAGAGTAAATCTGCTCATATCCCAGAATCCTAACTTTAATAACAAACCCAGGCCTTCTTGAGATATGTGTGAGCCGGCTCTCACCTGTGGGGGGATGATGTCGAACAGATCTCCTGCCAGGGCGTACTCCTGAGCAAAGATGTAGTACTCGTCCGTTTCGAAGGCGATGCCGTACATGTTGATGATGAACGGGCAGGGCGAGAGGTAGAGCGAGATGCTGTACTCTCTCAGGAAGCTCTTCAGCTTGGTGGTCTTCTTCCTCAGAAACTTCAGGGCCATTTTTGTGCCTGAGAACGAGGACAGGACGGGTTACATAACCTCCAATCCTGCTTCTTTTTCCACCCTATTCAAGTGTTTGGGGATTTATTTCACAGCCGTCTAATTGCTTGCTAGAAACTTAATTAAAACCATTTCATGAATAATTAAAATCTCCACACAGAATTAAATCCTGATGTTTTTTTTTTTTCCAGGAGATTTATCGTCTATTGCAAATCCCGTGCTGGACTAGTTACTGTGTGTTCCCAGGCTGACCAAAATGGGACTGATATTCTGGTTGGGGATAATTCTGCAGTATATTCTAAAGGATCCCGGCTGCAGTTACAACTGACAGCTCAGTTACAACTGACAATAAGATTAGAAAGCTAAAGACAAGAATGAATGTAAAAGGGTGCACTTGAGCACATTCAGCTGTCATGACTTGCCTCATCTCCCCTCAGCGGCAGCAGGGCAGGACTAATCCGAACCCCAGACAATAACCTGGAGAGCTGCCATGTCTGCCTAGAATTTCCCTGCACCAACAATCAGTGTGTCAGCGGAGACGATCCAATAGCACCGGATCAGCTCTGCAAAGTGCTTTGTGCGTTTTACATCATGCAGCTACTCAGAAAAGGTCAAGAGGGGCTTGGCGGGGTTATATACTGGGAGTCCAAATATTAGCTCTAGTTTTTACATTTGTCACAGTAGCACCAATAAAAGAAGGTCAGATTGGCTCCATCAGCACCTGCTGTATATCCACGGAGGTGCGGACAACTATCACTGTATGGAGCCAGTGACTAAATGTGTGGTTTTCCTGATAAATTAAGATTTCTACCTCTATATAAATATATATTAAAAAAATAAGGTCACGTCTAATCTTAAATTTTTTTGGTTATATAGCCTGTTTTTCCCCCAGATAATTATTACTACATGTGAAGAATTCTCTAGATTCATTTGATAAAAATAACACTTTGTAAAGTTTTGACAACAATTAAAGCTGCGCTCTTCTCATGGCTCTGACACGATGCTGTCCCAGATATTAGCAAATAATGGAAGCTCAGGTACACATGGCTCTTCATCCATCTTTCAGCCGCCCACTTTAGTGGCTGGAAAAGGTCAAAATTCATCTCTGTGCGACAGACTGCAGCCACTTCAGACGGATGCTGTGGCTGAAACTTTGTGCTCCATTAAAAAAGGAGACTGTAAAGAGGCTCAGAGCAGATGGGACTGTTCTGGCTTTTAATGTGAGGAGGTTGAACAGATTCTCTATTAGTTAAGTGGTGAGTTTAGGCAGTCTGGGTCATGAGCTGCATTAAATGAGCGCGTGCCTCTGATTTCAGAACGTGACTAAAACGCGCCACCTGAGCAACAACTACAGCCCTCATTAAAATGAGTCCCAGTCAGATTAGTGGGTTAACAAATGAGAACAACATCCCATTTACTGCAACTGCCACCCTGCAAATTTGCTCATTTTTTTCCTTTTTGCATTTGAGTGATCTGGTAATTTACCAGAATGAAATTACATTGTGCTTGTGCTCCTGGTATTACCTCTGATTTTGTGAATGACCAGGTCCACTTTCCCGTAAGTGCCCTTGCCCAGTTCACGGACGACCTCATAGTATTTGTTGATGTCCAGTTTTTCAAGGTTCTGGGCGGCGATCAGTTGTAGTTCCTCCAGGATGTCGATGGAGGCACGGGAGCCATGGGGTGAGGAGTTCATCGTGGCACAAAGAGACAAAGGCTGGGGCAGAATAGTGGGGGGTGGGTGGATGGTGGGTGGGGGACCGGTCTGGAGACGGATGTTCCTGTGGAACAGGAGGAGCAGGAAGGAAAGAAAGGTTAACAACAAGGAACGGGACCCACCCACGTCTCCAGTCCAACACACCCTCAATTGTACAGAGAGCAGTATATGAAAGCCAACAAAGGTGGAAAATCAGAAGGTTTTGAGTACAAGCCAAATAATTGCTGTTGTGTAACCTCTGAATTATGTTGCTGCCGAGGCAGAAAAAAGCATGCAGCCCAGATTTGATTCCATGTGTCAAACCACTGCTTTCCCCCTCCCCCCCTGTTTGTCTATTGACCATTAAATGCTAAAAAGCCACATAAAAACTTCACACTTTCCCCCCTCACAACAACCTGTTGCCTGCATGTTTGTCCAAGGACATGCAAATCAAACGTGACTGTGTATGAGTCCCCCGTTATTTGCCTTCAAGACACTGCATGCTGATAACAGATGAAGCAGATAAAGAAAATGATTTGAGTCAAACTGGATCTGAGAGGAGCAAAGTGCTGCTATTTGTGGATGCGTGTACTTTGCAGCTCATTTAATGATCCTCCTGTGTTAATGAATGTCTAATTCTGATCTGATGTGTTTCCACTCTGTCGCGCCTGCTGCCTTCCACTCTCAGCGTATCTGTCTCACCTTCCTCCCTCTGCTGCTACCAAAAGAAGACGAACAAACACTCGTCTGCTGAACAGATCTCTTGAATGACTGGAGAGAGACTTCGCAGCCCTGATGGCGCAGCAGAATTGTACCATCACTCATTAACAAGGATGAGAAAGTGTGGAAGGAGACGGGATGATAGCCACATCCTGTGCATCACGTCCATCTGTGCCTGCCTGGCTTGGCGAGAGCGCCCGTCTACAGCGTGAGTGCGTGCAGGGTGAGGAAATGTGTACACAAAACTCCAGTAAAGCGTGTGAAAACAATGAAACCAAACAACAACATACAGTATGTTCCACCAGAAAGCCCCACTGTGACAGCGAAACTGTGACTGTACTCACAACAATTACACAATTAACAATTATAGAAAATTACAATATAAAAATCATTATTTTTTTTTTAAATTGTGACCAAATTACACAACTATTCATCAGTGTAGTCCTCATAGCTTATAGTTTATTTTACTAGTTATTTCACACTTTTCCTGGCTGCTACTCCAGGATTAGTGTGCAATTGTGAAAAACAATTTTGTGTTTGTTTGAAGTCCCTTTGTAACATAACATTATCTCCTATTTACCATCAACTATACATTCAGTTGTTGCTAATGCTAAATAAATATTTCATACTGCTGCTCCTTCAAAATAAAAGCATCAAGGAGACGCTGGGCAGCTTTTCAGTGGCAGGAAACAAAACCACTACTGTTAGCAATTGTTAATCAATGTCCATAAACTGATATACACACTTTAATGTCAGAAACAAAAGCACAAAATTAAACTGGATGATGGAAATCACTGTAGACACAAACACTGTGTGCCGAACATTAAAGTACCACAAGCGGATAAAAATGAGGAGTCAGCTGAACCCAAAGGAGCCAACTGGCTGTCTATCACCAGTCCACTCAGCAGCATCCCCACAACAAGGTCAATAAAGCCCAGAGTAGATGAGACAGCCGTTGTGTTTTCGAAGCAGCAAACAGAGAAAAAGCACCTGCTCAGGAAAGAACTTGCAGAACTTGGATTTACGGCCATGGTTCAATTAAAATTCAAGCGCCATTTACGTCATCTGCAGAGACAACATCATAGTGTCAGTTTGCCCATTTGAAGCAGAGGGACGCATCCTCTGCTACCTTGTTCCATTTTTAACCTTACTTAACAACAATAACCTTGACATGTATACATACAGAAGGCTTCACACTGGTTGTCATATCAAAGGGCCTGGAGATGAAAGAAGTCACAACCAGCACTAATTAGGACTGTCTATGTTCATTACAACTCCCAACGCTCCTTCTCAGGGTAACGGTGCCATAGCTGCTCCCCTGAGGTGTTGAAGGAGTGGCGGTGATGCCTCCTGCCCTTCTTTTTAAGCGAAATGTTTCATGGTATATAATTATTTACAAAACGTCATGGATGTTGGCACCATCACAGTCTGCCTAAACTCCAAATACAGACAAGGACGTGGAGCTGTGGCAGGTGGACAGTAATTTAAATTGCACACTTATAATTATGCATAATTCCTCTATTCTAAGGGGAAAACGTTGCAATGGGAATTTTTTTACATGAAAAAAAAATGTGTGCCGTGGCTCAATTAAGCCTGATTGACACCAACCCTACAACCTGTCAACCAGGTTAGTCTAATTTATGCATCATTTGTTATTTTTACACACCGTTGACATCATAAATCTACAGCCCAGCTCATGTAAAATGACACTGAATGGATTTTAACAGGACTAAAGAAAGCAGACCACATTCCTGATGCCCCTTTGAAGTCATGCTAAGATCACACACACCACACCTCAGACCGCTGCATCCTCTAATCTAAACACTGGAACTCTGATCTCTCTGATCATTACCTATTAGTTATTATGACTACACGAGGCAGTAGCTGTGACAGAGGTGCTGAGTAATGGCCTCCCTCTTACTGCAGGAAAAACAGCCTCTGCCACCTCATTTGTGTTGAGACCAACATCGACTTGTAAACCATCGGCACCTAATTAATCATTGGTAATGCTAAATCAATACTGTCACCCAACTGAAAAATACTTACTGAACAAATGCACGGGAGAGGAAAACAACGCTTCAGCTAGTATCATGTTAAATCACACTTAAATGCTGATTTGGGCATCAGAACATAAAATAACTGAGGACAGCCTGCATCTGCTTTATGAATGTTCACCGGTCCACATGTCAACAACTATTAGACAGATTGCCGGGAAGTTTGTTGCAGACATCCAGCGTGGTTGGATGATTCATCCCAATGACTTCAGTGATCATGTCTCTCACTACTGGATGTAAGCAAATACAAAATCTCACTGAGCTATATTAATAGGAATGCAATGTACATCCAGATTTGTCCTGCAGGTGCATCAACAGAACAGTATTCTGTGCTGCAGGCACTGATTGAAGAGTTGAGTCATGCCAGTCCGGCAGGTTGTTTAACAACCATCCACAGGAGCTTGAATGATGCAGGAAACATCCTTGTAAACATGGTGTTAAATTGAGGACGACGGCTTCACTGGAGCAGTCGGTTAATAAATCAGTCAAGCAGCAGAGAGCTTTTAACAACTGATTCTTCATTCATGTTTTTATACATAAGATGAAATATGACAGTCAGTCTTTTTCAAGCCTCTCAAACAATAATCTGCTGCTTTGCTTCAACACAGTTTTCTCTACATTCAGTATCTGTTTGTGTTGGTTCTGCTACAGCAGACGTTCTTCAAATGTCACCTTGAGCTCTGAGGGACTGTGATATGGACCCGTTTACACCGCTCCCTGACATTTTACAGGTAATTAGATAATTGAAAAACGTCATTAAAAAGATCAATAATATAAATAATCATTTGAATCACTCCTTTTTTTAACTATATAGTTCAATGTGACTACAAAAAATGGCTCCAGCTGTTGTAAATGTCATCAGTCAGTCATCAGGCATCATGCGCTGATTTGAATTCAGTCACACCTTCTCTAACTGCAGCACATAATCACAAGCCAGCAGAGCAATCGTTACCTGCAGAGTCAGTGTTGGTGAACAGCTCTGCCTCTGCTTTGTTACATCAGCTGAGCAACTGTGAGAAAGACAAACCATCAGAAATGTTATTTCTCAATAGGAATTGTTCAAGTAGTGACAAAGACTGCTGTGATGCTGAAGTGTCAGGACACCTACAGAGCTCTGGTAGAGTCCAGCAGGTTGGAGATGTTTTACTCTCGATGATGTTGGCTCCCATTGGACCCTCCTAACGTAACCAAATGAACCCAAGCTGAACAAACCAATCTTTACCTGCTTCCCTTCGCAGCCATGAAATGTGCTGACTTCTGTCCTCTACTTTTTGTTGGCTTTTCAGCTCCATCCATTGTCATTCTTAACCATTCAACTCGGAGCCAGTGAGCTAATGTTAACGTGTGAAATGTTATTCTGACTCAGCCCGGAGACATATAACAAAACCAGAGAGATTATTTCTGCCCTGTGAGCAGCTCTGTCCTCTGGAAATGTTTGGAGAAGTGAAACTACATCATGCCAGCCGTTACAGTCATTGGCCTGCACGCTCCCACTGAGATCACGGATATGTCTCCACTGTGTGGCGGCGGCCTGTGGCTCGGCCCCGCGGTGGGGCTCAGCCGTCAGCTCCCACAGTGCTCATGGAGCTGTGGAGCACATCAAAGCTTCCAGCTTTCACTGGCTCGGCCTGCAGCGCCGACGAACACTGAGGCTTTGTGCCTGCACACTCGGCGGCACATCACTGGGTGCTCTGCTTTAATGTCAAGCCATTTGTGCTGCTGCACTACAATGTGTAATGTTACCCCCCTTTGTCTGCTTTAATCTCACTTTCTTTCTTGTTCTCCGACCGTCTTCCCTGCCTGCAGAATAAAACCTCAGTCAGTGTTGTTATTTTTTTCAAATTAATGAAAGGCCACATCTACAAAAAATGTGATATTGATCTAAAAACCTTGAAAACATCTTTGATTTCAGATGTTACCGGGTCACATATCTAGTCTACACCATCTAAAATACTGTAATGACTATAACTGGCACATTGATCAGCTAGTTGATTTTAGCTTGATTAGCCATTTAAAACACAGCCTTCAGCTAATTACTGGCAGCAAACATATCACAAAAGCTAAAGCTGAAAGAACCAGGAAAAGGAGGCTGCTACAAAAAACCTTCAGACATAAACACTAAGGTAACATCACAAACCATTTATGCTTAAAAAAATAACTAATACTCAATATGGATGATTGTTTTTGCTTTTCCATCCAAAAAAGGTCAACTTTTGTTTAACCTTCAAAAAATGTGATTTACAGTTTATCAATACTGAGAGTTATTGTTGTTTACTACACAGCAAAAGCATAAATAGTGAAAAAGAAGTGAAATATATGCAGATTATTGCTGCTTCACTGTGTCTAAGACAGATCCTTTCCATGTGAATATTTGGATTTTTGATGGAATGAAATTTGAAGATGCAACCTTCAGCTCATTCAATATTTCAATAACTTAAATAATCATTAATCGAAACCTTAAAGGGGATAAACTGGTCAAACCCTGTATAATGAGAAGCTGAACTACACTTACAAAAAATGATTGTGTTTCTCTCTTGACTGATTAACCCTAATATGTCCAAATTTCACATTTGATGTATCAGCATGTTTTTGTTCCTGAGACCCCAGCTCTGAGGAGGGCTGGCGTCACCGCTCACAGACACACTGTGCACAGGCTCACACACAGACCTGCAGCACAAAGACCTCAACAGTGGCTCTGCAGACACAAAGCATGCAGCACATCCCTGGCAGCGTGCAGCACATGTGAAGCATTGGTGTGTGTGTGTGTGTGTGTGTGAACGTTAATGGACATCAGGTCTACAAATGTGGAGTGTGTGGTCAGTGATTAAATCCAGTGACAGAGACACTGGCCCAGTGATCTCAGATTGAACACAATAGCATCACAGCAGCTCCATTGTTCTGCACATGTGTCACATGCTGCATGTCTAACTTATTGTTTGGTACAAGACAATTAAATAAAAAAATAGAGGCGGGCTAAGTTTAAAAAAAACGCAGTTTGAATAGGTGCAGCTAAACAATAGCCTGCAGGCTTGTAAACACAACTGAAGTGAGGAGCAACGCACAGACACACACAGGACGCACCGTGAGCCATCAGCAGCTCAGCGGGAAAACGTCCAAAACACACCTGGAGACAGCCAGCAGCGTGCGGGGGGGCAGATCACAGCAGGTCTTACCTTTCACAGAGTGCTGCAGCTGTCAGTCCATCCAGACAGCGCTCCGCTCCTCCAGGCACAGGAAACGTCGCAGCTGTTTGCCAGCAGCTTCGTGTGTGTGTGTGTGTACGTGTGTGTGTGTGTGTGTGTGTGTGGGTCCTCCTCGCGGTGCGGGCTGATGCTCAGCAGGGACCGGGGTTGTCCTGTGTCCACACCGATGCTGCCTGTCACCGTCTGTCCACCGCTGACTCTCCCTGGAACCGCTCTCTATTGTCTTTGCTCTCTGCCGGCGGACCCGCCCACCGCCTCGGACGGCCAATCAGAGCGCAGAGCGGCGGTGCGCTCCTCTGAGACCAGGATGCCTTTCAGGACTGTAGGAATTTACTCAAATACTGATAACACTGACCAGTAGAAGAGTCCTAAGACTTACTTCAGGTATATAAAGATAACTATTATGATCACCGTAAGGTTGAGATTTTTACTGTAGTTAAACTGGGGACTAATTTAATAATGTTTGATCCAGTGAACAAAACAAACAAATACAAAACATAGTAAACAAAACAAGTGAAACAGGCAAGTTTCTTTTATTAATAGCAGTTAATAATTAAATAACTGGAGATTTGTGTTACCTATATTTCATTAACAACTTATTTTTGGAAGCCTTTTTTAGGCTTTGGGCATTCTTTTTCCCCCATTTAAGATTAAGATTTAAAATCTGCACAATTTTAATCAAGATGAAGACTATGGCTGAGAAAAACTACACTACTGAACATCAAATGTAAACACAGTTCAAACCTTACATTTCCTCCACGTCCATGAATGCACCATGAAAGGAAAGCACAGCACAGCATGTACTGGTGAAACGTGCTGCTGTTAAATCGATGTGTCACAATGAATGGAAAAGGTGTCAGTGTCACTCAGAGCTGAGGAAAGCTGCTGATTTGTATTTCTATCTTCCATGGAAAGAACAACTTGGAGAGCACTTCCTGGTTAGAGGAATTCAGAAATGAAGTGTGCCTTTTTTTTCCTTTTTTTTCCCCAAAAGTAATGGGTCTGTGACACTGGGGTTTGGTGTATTGATTGATTTCTGCAATGGAAAGCCTAATGATCAGGAGGATTATACAGTAGTTTATTGTGAAAGGCCTCCGGCTGTGATGCTGGCTGGGTTGTGTGTGTGGGCTAATGATACAGAGGGTGAATTATGACCTAGATTTTAACAACAAATTGCCATTTTTAACTGATAAATCCTAATTTCTTACCTGCTTGTGGTTGTAGAAATCATTCCCTGAATGAACATGATCTATGTGAAAAATAAAATTCTCACAGGTAGTTTCTGTTTAAAGGAAGGTTAGAAAATGATTCTTTCAATAAATCAGGTTGAAATGGATCAAAGGTTTAGGGTGAAAACTGCAGGAAAAGTTTGATGTCTTTTAAATGCCAGAGACACGGAGACGTCTCCAAAGCTGCAGAGATCTTTGTGTGCAGGATAAAGGGCAGAGCAGCATCATCGACCTGCAGTGGTTGATTATTCTGCAGGCGTCCTCTCCTGCGATCCCTCGCTTGTATAGAAACATGAAGTCAAAGAATGACTTCAGTTCACAGCATCCTGACTCTTTAGCTGCGTCACCGCACCAGATTGCTATTCTGCAGGCAAAGGAATTAGTCTCAGGGGAGATGGACGACATGAGAGCCGGGACAGAGTGAAACAAGCAGCATCAGTGATGGCACACACATTGATTTTTTTTTTTCTTTTTTAGTGTGCTGAATACATTCCAGAGCTGTTTACTCTACCATGAACATGTCTGTACAGTACCTGCCTGCAAGCTTCATCCCAAAAGCCCACACCTTAAATTATGCCATTACATCTTGTGAACGTCTCAGCTTGAGTCAGACAAAGTGGTCCTCTCCTCCCGGGAGGAGTTCTCCTTTAAGAAATTGACAATCTGACAACACCTTAAATCAGGCGGTTAATCCCAGAAGAGGAGGAGAGGGAGAGGTTACTCTGGCATCTGGCAGTATCTCCACAGAGATGTATGTCTTCTAAAAAAAACATTAAAGACATAGTACGCCATTTTCGGGGGTTTTCTTTAGTAGTTTTCTCACTCTCAAGGAATCGCGGCCGCATTGACCTTTGACCTTTTAATAAAAATCTGATCATGATTTGAACCCATATGGCCGTCACCTTCATGTTGGCATCATAATCCCACATCTCTCAGCTATAAGTAGGAGCCTTTATATATTCAAGACCCCATATATGAAACACTGAACACAACCAGACAATATAAACAGTATTATATAGGTCAGCTAATCCACAGTTAGTGGCTAACACTGCCCCCCTCACAGCTGCAGAATATGTCACTTTAAAGGTGCCATTGGGAAGTTTTCCTTCAGGAGGTCTAAGTGCAGATAATTAGCTGCCTTTTGGCTCATTAACATAGCTGCTTGTGTGGCTGCATTGTTTGATTAACTCTCCTCAGGCAGGAATAATGAGATCCCAAGGCTGGGAGGAAGTCAGTGTACCTGCTGTTCTACATGACACAGAGACAAACACACTCTCTGTCAGCAGGTGGAACAGACCTGGATTATGGCTTCATGCAAAAGTGCAGCATTAGAGATCACAGATGGATTTGTGCTTCACGTTCACCCCCTCCATCACATCCACTTTGTTTACCGCCAGACAAAATAAATAAAATAAAAAAAAATCCACTAACAGCTGGGACTCCTTCAATCAAGGTTACAATGTCCCAGAATGCCATGCAGCAACATGAACTCCCCACACCCCCTCCTACCCCTCTGGGCTGACATCCAGTGGTTTTAATCTCGCCAGGAGTCAGACACAGGGGAGCCGGTTTACCGGCCTGTCTGTTAGAGCCTCTCCTCAGATAACCAGACTCAATTTCCCAGCCTGATGACAATCTGTGTGAGGCTGCTGCACAATTACTCTGAATGCTGCGTTCACATTGGAAAAGGAATTAGTCCCCACACCAGAGCAGTGCCTTGTTATTGGGAGGTTATCGGGTTTCAGACAAACAGCAGGACTCAGTGGTATTTAAGACTCTAATTAAATGGTCAGATACGTACATTGTAGGTGCTCTACTGTTTACACCTTCGAGTTCAACAGCAACAGTCCTGGCTTTACGCACACATTCTTTAAGGAAGTACTAACACTTGGACCTATGTTTTAGGTGTTACACTGGTAGCAAATGTTTGTGCATAAAAACATCACCAGTCTTAATGTTCCAACATTTCCTGTCATATTCACCATGTCCTTGCATATATATGTGTATACCATGGAAAACTGGTCTTTTTCATTTAATCTCTCAGCTTCCTGAGTCAAATTATCCACCCCCTCCTAGCCTCTTGTTGTTGCACATGTCGCAGAGGACAGAAGTAATACCAGGTAAAGGCTGGTGGGATCTGCCACAGTGAACATCTGCCATGTGCGCTTTTCACCAGCAGAGAACGCAGCCGCCCCCACACAGGACACAGCACTCCAGCAAATGAGAGCAGCTCGTGCAGCAGACACAACACTGTGCGGACACGTGCTCAGAAGAAAAACAAACTGCACTCTGACATCACTCCTGCTTGCCAGCCTATGATATTTTTTGTAGCTCTTCCTTGACAATAGTGGCTGTTACAGAGAATATTTATTTTCATCACCGTCCCTGTCCTCAGAGGCTGTCCTCAGAGGCTGTCCTCTGGTTCTTGTTAATGGACGCAAGTGGTTTATAATAATCGATAAATCCTCAGGGAAAAAATCTTCTTCTTTCTTGTGATATAATTTCAAATTGAGATACATTAAAATGATGAAAGTCACCTCATGGCTGCCACAGACAGCCACTTCAGCTTCCTGTGGCTATAGACAGTAAATTAAACAGTATCACACTCGTGTAGCGTGTAGCTGTACAGGGGAAGTCATCAATTGTAATAAATCTGCACTGAATGATTTGCAGGGTTGTTCACACATAGTGGCTCAAACTGCTGGAATTATGCATCTATATGAGCTAAATATATCATCAGTGATATATGTGAGCATAATATGGTGAATTTGGCTGATGTGGTTCCCTGATTATTGTTATGAAATTATGACTTTGTTTGTTATTACAAGAGGAGGTTTCAGAACAATTCAACCATCAGCGCACTTTAGAATCTTAAACTCTGTAAGCACCTATGATTGTGTGTGTGTGTGTTTGAGAGAGTGTGTTTTGCTGAAAAAACATTGCATTAGTGTGTCTAATAGCAGCTGTAATCTGAGACAATGATGCACGTGGCTTCTAGCTATTGTGCCGCACATGTCACAGATGAGTATAATTCATCTTGTCTGCCATGCCACGTCTTTGTGTCACAGAGTGTGTAATTAGTGAATGTGTGCGCACAAACATGCTCATGTGATTTCTCTCTCAAACACACAGAGTCTGGGAAGTTTAGTCGGGTGAGAGGAGCAGAGGATTCTGAGGATGCTCACAGCAGCAGCAGCAGCAGCAGCGGAGGCAGAGATGCCAGCTCCTCCTGACCCTGCAGCTCACTGCTCAGAATATTAAGAGCGTCTGATTATCAGCAGACTGCAGAGAGCCTCACCACCACCACCCTGTAATGAAGAAGCCGTAGAGCTCACTGTCTCAGCTCGTATTTATGTTCAGATCCAGCATATTGTTTAGCTGCGCAGCATCAACTTTACAATGAAATTAAGATTAAGATTAAGATATCTAATCTCTGTAGGGAAATTAGACATGTAGGTTACTAAAATAAATAAAGAGTCCATTTCCATTCCCAGTAAATGAGGTTGAATTTCAAATTTAGCATGTCGTGTTATTGCTGCTAAAGGAAGAAATGCATATTATACCCTTATAGATTAAGACCAGGGTCTATGCTGCTCTTTCCACCACCTGCTCAGACACAGTTACAGCAAATGAAGCTCTTAGCGCAAGTTCAATCAGGAAGACTATTTCCTCTCTTTCATCACTTCCCTCCAACCGCTTCCCTCTCGTCCTCCTCACTCCTGTCCCGCCTGCTCCCTCGCCCCTTTGCTCTTTTCTGCCGCTCACCTAATCAGCTGGGTAATAGAGAGCAACTCCCTCGCTCCTCTCCTGCCCAATCACCGCTCAGCAATTCATTTAAATATCTCCCCGTCTCCTCTCCAGCTGTCTTTCGAATCGATCTCGGCAACCCTCCTCCACCCCAAGCTCCACCAGCTCCTCATCAGGACAAGGCCTCTCATCCCCTGCTCTTCTGCTCCTTCACCGCCACCAGGTCTAGACCCGGGGGATTCCTGCCTAAGCGGCCTCATCTCCTGTCCTTTCCCCCTTCGGATGTCGGTCATCGCATCGGGGTCTAGAACGCCAAAGCACATTTAATTCATTCATTCACTGTATTTCAATAAATTCTTTCCCATCTGAACATCTAGTCTCTCCTGATTGAAATATAGCGTAGTATTTACAAACTGAGACGCCTCCTCACGTCCTCACGGCCAGTTACATTAAAGATGTATAAACATGGTTCAGTTTTCTTCACTGAAGGGAGACAAAGGGTTAAATGTGAGCTTTACATGCCCATCACGTATACAAACTGAATCTAATCTTAAAAAAAAGGCTTTCAAAGTTTCCTCAAGCTGCTCCGCAGAGACACAAAGTGGAGCTGAGGTACAGATGATGGTCACCAGCTTCATCTAAACACAGTGATAAGTACAGAGCTTCTTTTTGCTGCAGGCGCTGAGTCAGAACGCAATTTTTTTATAAAAGCAAATGGAGAGCGAAAGGCCACTCGCGTTATTTCAAAAACAACAGTACAGCAGCTTTAAAGCTCATCTGCGGTTTCATCTGGAGGTGTAGACATAAAGTACATCTTTAGAAATGCAAATAAAAAATAAAAGTATATTGACTTTCTTATGTTAAGACCACTGGATGAAAACCTTAGAAATACTAGACTGAATGATTAGATTAGAATGAATGAACCAACACATATTTATAACTTGAATAAACCCTTATAGTAAACCATGTATTTACAGCTCAATGATTTCAGACTCCTGTCACCTCGTGGTTTCATAACCAACAGGTTGTTCTCTCTCTCTTTCTCTCTCTCTCTCCCTCTCTCTCTCTCTCTCTACCTGCCTGTACCTGCCTGAGGCAGCCGGCTCAGGTCATGATCCTCTCCAAACGTTAGCTGAGCAGCTTCACAGTCACACATCATCATCACATCTCACCCGTCTTCAACCGCAAAATCAAAGCCACAAGATTAAAAGCTGCCTTCTGCCCTTTCTTGAAATTCTTATTTATTTATATCCACAGGGAGGAAGGCAGTACGTGGAAATCTCACTTTGAACTAACTTCTAAAGGGGATGTTTTCATAGTCACCTTTTCTGGGTCTGTGAGACGGCGAGATGGGAGGGCTTTTTCAGTTAATTATGGTCAAATATGATTGTGTTGATGTTACTTATCAGTGACATACTGACATGTATATGAAACTTTTGGGCTTTTTTTACTTTTAAAAATGGCTTCTCAGTGACCTGAGTACAAACCAAATGCTTTGATTCTTCCAGCTGAAGGCATGAACAGTCACTAGATTTTTACTTATACACATCACAAACAGACTGAGGCTAAAGCTAAAAGTACATGATGATTCATATGGAATATATAACCTCACCATCTGTTTGTTTACCACACCCATCCTTTACTGCTGCCTTTGAGCTAAAAATATTGAAGCGTGGAATAAAATAAAACAGGACTTTGTTTTGTTTTTAACACAAACTATATAGCATCAAGTTAGCCTTGGAGCTAGGACCTCAGATCTAACAAGGCTGATTTCATGGTAACCTAGCTGAACACAACTTTAATTCATTTGGAACATCCTGCTTAAATTTGAAAAAGTTTGTTTAACAAGACATTCAGCTATTTTAATGCTGACTGGTGACAAATAGGTAACAGATAATCAGGTCGGCTGAGAAAATCCTGCACCCAGCTTACAATCTATAGACTTCATTGTCCTTTCTGGCACCAAGCTAGAGGATTTCTGGGTTTTTAAGGTGAAACTTTCCACACAGCGACCTCTCTGTGACATTTGTGGCTGCCAACGTGCACATTTGCCAAAGCCCTGGTTGACATTTTTCTCCAAACTTCAGAAAAAAAAACAAAAACTTAGAAGTCTGTTTGTTCATGTGCCTGATTAGTGGACTGATCACCACTCTGCAGGAGCTGCTGCAGTTCAAGCCTCAGTAAACAAACAGCCGATCCATCTCTGTAAGTGAAATTTAGTTATATTGAATTTATGAGGCACGAAAAAATACAGTCATTAGTCTCACTGTCAGGAATAATTCAGCCTTTTATCTTGGTCCTGTGGCTCTACAGCTGCAGGCACTAATTCATGCAGAAAACATAATGGCAACACCGGATACTCACAGCACCCAAACAACACAGGGAGAGGATTTACATCCATTTACATCACTGACAGAAAAGGGCCAAAGATATCCTGGAGAGCAGCTCTGATTGATCCATGACAAAAAAAATCACCAAAAATAAATAAAAGGAAATAAATATGTAGGTTAAATGTCATTAACCTACATATTACTGAACTATATTATAAAAATCTGGGTCTTAACAACACTCTCTGTTCTCTAATGTTTGCTAAGACTTGATTGTGTAGACAGTACAAAAAGGAAAAGTGGCCGACTGACCTGAAACCAGTGTGATTGTGAAGCAGCAGAGGGAGACAGCATGACAACAACCCCGCTCACCAGTCCAGCCACGCACACACTGGAACACCCAGCGAGGCCAGACAACAACACCTCACAGCAGAAAACACACAGGAGCACCGAGGGGAATACTCAACAAGCCTCACCGGCGGAGGAACACTTCCTGCCACTCAGCACTTTGTCCACACAGAGTGTGTCGTTGCTTTCCCACACTTGAAACTGAAATATATTATTTAGTTCATAAACATGCTGACAAGTTAACCCGCATGTTTAATTAATCCAGCAGAGAGAAAAAGGAAAGTGTGTCATGGAAGTATGAAATTGTAATTAATATGAAGAAGGAAAAAAAACAAGCATAAGCAGCAAAGAAGTGAGCTGGGTTATGTAAAAATATGCAAATAACAACATCAACATATGCTCCACGAAAATGTGAGCAAGGGAATCATGTAAAAAAAAAAAGTAGGCTAATGGATCAAAGCATTTACAGCTAGACATGATGTGTAATATGAAAATAGTTCCATTAAAATGCATGCACACATGTCAGAAATGTGAATTCTCACAACATAAGAATGATTAAATATGCAGTAAGAGTCTGCAGCAGGTCACATATAGAGTGTGCAGCACTGTAAATAAAACAAGTGCAAGATTATGCTTTAAAATTCTACAGGTCAAACACAATTTGTCTGCATCACTCACCTACAGACAATAGATTGATAATAACAGGTGTTCTTTATAGTACATTTCTCATTCAGTGTTGATAAAAGTGTGGATTTTAGTGATTTAGGTTTTACTTCTCTCTTGGGTTTCATATGCAGCGAGACCGTCGCCTCGTCTTGTGGGTGCTGACACTCTCCTGACATCAAATCTCCACTGACAGAGAGAAAACCTTTCCAGAAAAAAAGAACTTGACAACTGTGTGTGGAAAATGATCCAGAAATAAAAGCAGCTGAGAGCCCTGATGAGTCATGCTTGCAGAGTTGCAGCATTTTTTTATTTAGTTGTGTTAAATTTTAATTTAAAAAAAAAAAAAAATCAAAGCTCCTTTGAGTTTGAGCAGAGAATTTAGTAAAAGTTAAAATGTGGTTTCTGTAATAAATGTGACTAATACATGATCCCTAATGACATTATTAGATGGTGTAAATATAAGCAGTATTTAGATCAATAGTGAAATGTAATCTTCTTTTAGTTTTATTTTGTATTTCAGCTTTCAAAAGTAAACTTTATGATACTTTTGATTTATTATTTAATTCACTATTTTGTTCACTGTAAAAGCCTATTATTGACATCTAGTGGACATCATGTGAACGTGTCACTTTATATAAGTATTTTTTTTCATTTTTTAAACAACTTTATTTACATTATCAACATGGGAACGAAGAAAAGGAACATATTAACAAATAGACATTTATCTCAACCACTCTGCAAATACCAAATCTCCTTGTTCAGACACACAGCACAAAACTTGATGACTCCACACTTGGTTAAAAGCCTCCATGTTTTTTGTGGCTCTGTGGAAGCAGAACTCCAGCCTCAGAAGAAGAAGAAGAAGAAGAAGAAAAGCTTTTCCTTTGTATCTGTTGCTAAATCTATGTACAGCCTGCCTAGACACTGGTTACCGTAGCAACAGGTCAACACTGTGATTCAGCAGAGGAAACAAGAACACTTAAAAAGGAAGCTCTGATATAAATGTGAGTCATGTTCAAGATATTTTATCTGTTTTTCTTTCTCATACTCATTACGTTACATGATAATGTTGTTTTTTTTAATTCATTTTACTGCTGTTAATACATTAGTTACACAGAATACATGTTTTGCAGTGTAGGCTATTTATAACTTAAATTAAATGTAAATAAGGGCTGATGTCATTTGCAAAAAGTAAACAGTGGCGAAATAGGTTTTGGGGCAAAAAAAAAGAGAAATAAATACAGAGAAAAAAATTAGTGATATTAGTGATAGTATGTTTTACTGTTAAAGCCAATACATGCACATCATAATGAAGGCCAACAGGGGGCGCGCTTGTCAAATATATATTCAGGATTAATAGTTCTTAGTGACTAAAAAAGGACCACTACTAAACATGCAGTAGACTGGACAAATCCACTCTTCCTGGGGTTTATGACCTGCAGTGATAGCAAGTATAAACAAAAATAATCTGCTCATTCATCACTCCGGGGATTATAGGAATAAGTTTAGCAGGAGCCCATACTGCAGATATGACCTTTGTGTTCACAGTAAGCAGGGATTATGATCGAGTCATATAGTAGCTACAGGTTGGCTCTGACAAAGGCTCACAGCTCATTGATGCCTTGTTTTAAACAGTAGTCCAGCATTATATTATTTTCTCACTACTATTATGTGGAGCTTGGTTGAGCTTAATAAATAAATTCATGCATGAGCAAACTGTTCTTGAATATCATGTTGCATGGGTACACATAATGGTAGGCCTGTCCTCAGCCCACATACCAAGAGCACAGCACAGAGGCTGGTTGAACCTGAAATCCACTTTGAAGTGATCCTGGACATTAATATGCATGAGACTCAAGGAATTTTAGAAGAGCAAAGATGAAAGAATCCCAACGTGTGTCAGAGTGTTCTTGAAGGAAACTGACAAGAAAAAAAAAGATCTTTTGATTCACAGTTCATTCAGGGATTAAAAATGTACGTACCAGGGAATAAATATATTATTTTCTGTATTCTGTAAAAGGGGGACAAATATTGGCACTATATTCAGAATTCCCACTTTCTCGCATAGGTAGGCTATCATAAGACTCATCTTCGTCTCTAGACAGGATTTCCTGTCTGTATGGGAGGGAGGGGGTCCATCCCAGTATATATTCCAGCTGTATGACTGGGATCCGTACTGGGACACTGGGACTGAGGAAGCGCGAGGGATGGGTGTGAGCAGTCTCACGCTCACCATGTTTAACTGGTCACTGTGACTTTGTTTCCTGCCTTCATTGTTTAAGATGAGCAGGAAGGATGAGCCATCGTGCCCATTCTTTCCTTTTGTCACTCTGGTGCTGTCGTGGTGAGGAATGGGATTAATCACTGAACTATTCCTAAAAGTTGTGTGTGTGTGGTCCAGGTCCAATCACAGGATTGATGTCTGAATCCTTCCATCTAGTTGCTAAGGTGAGATGGAAGTACGTCAGCAAAAACAGTCGAAATCAAAGTATAAACAATGGAAAATGTATATTTTTTTTATTAACCCTGATATTGGTGATGTGACTTCCAGTGAGTGATGTCAGCAGTCGACCTCCTATCTACTGTGCTGCTTCCTTCGTGTTTCACATGACCGCATGTAAGAAGAAGAAAACATGAAGAAGAAAAAGCAGCACCTCAAATCCAAAAAGCGGAACCCTAAATCCAAACAGAAGAAAAAAAATGTGGGTATAAGTATAAAGGAACTGTAAATAAATCAGAGAAACACACCATTACACTGCACTGTTTTATATGATCAAGTAAAATGTCTGAAATAGCCTGTCTGATAATCATAGTCTCCTGAGGATAACAAACTTTTACATCTGAGATTTGAATTTTTCCTGCAGTAGATGTGTGCATCATCAGCAAATGTGAGATATTACCATGCTATTGTTAGCATTTCCTCTTCTGTGACCATGAGTGTAAGAACCCTTGATCCTGCAAACTGTGGTGTATCGTAACAGGATTTATATAAATTCTAATTAAAGGTTACCGTGGAGAAACACAGGCTGGAGTTTGAAAACTTCCTGGATGACATGACGCGTTGGTTTTCTGATCATCAGCTGCAGATTGATCAGCTGTTCGGCTGCTGTGACGACACAAGTAGATCAGTCGACCTAAAGGATTTGGAACTG
Source organism: Parambassis ranga (assembly GCF_900634625.1). Classification (NCBI taxonomy): domain Eukaryota; kingdom Metazoa; phylum Chordata; class Actinopteri; family Ambassidae; genus Parambassis; species Parambassis ranga. The sequence continues at coordinate 8,813,855 of NC_041029.1, forward strand.
GGTAATCCATTTCTATACCTTCCCTAACACCCCGTCCTCTATATTTAGTCAGTGTTTTCTGGGATATATGTTTCATGACAGCCTTTTTTTCAGCTGCTTTGAATGTCAGTTAAGGATAAGCCTGACGTTCATGGTGAAATAAGTGGTTATGTTGAAGTATTTATGGAGGGTGCTGTGAATCAGACTTATGTAATGTGAGCAGAGCCTCATTTCCTCTCATCGCCCCCCCTTCACAGATAAGAGCAGCTGGCTCTGGGAAACAAAACCAAGACAATGTCCCTTTTGTAAGACAGACTTTGGACGCACTGAGTAAACTGTACTTTTGTTCAAAAGGACCTTTAAAGGTGGAGATTTCAGCTCAGGCGTGCAGAACCGTGCTGTAGCTTTGACTCTGACTCAAACTTTGGCAATGTTTCAAACCACACAAACTGAAGGATGTCTGTTCATCTATTGAGGTAGTTTACACTATAACAGAGGTAATAAGGTGATGAATCTCAGGCGTCATGTTTATAGGAATTTTACAGGTATGCATGGCCCTCAGAGGATGAATCACATCATCCTAACTTCAGCAACTTTGGGTCAAAAATCAAATTTACGATTAAATGTGTGAAAGAATATATCTAGACTATGTGCTGATTTGAAAATGCCAACATGCTAAACAAAGGTCTTTACTATGTGACTGAGAGCATGTAAGTGTGCTAATGTTAGCAGGAAGGCTAACTCTTTTGTGTGAACAGCAGCATCACAGCACATATACAGTTTAGCAATATGTTATTGTTGTTTGTGAACCAGTTTTGTAAAATGGTTTAAGGTGTGCTAATAAACTTCCTCAGGACTGGCTGCCGGTTGGGCAAATGTTTGGTCTAATTCGTTTCAAAGCGTATTTTTATATAAATTAATATGATGGTCATAAACGCATATTCATTCACTAGTCTGTTGCAGGTCTGATGAACATGGGCGTTCCTTGTCAGCAGTTTCAGCTCCACATGCTGACTCGGCTGCTGAAGAACTCCGACGACACAATAAGTTATCAGGACTTCAGCAGACAAGTGCAGTCTCTGAGGTGAGAAGACACTCTGGTGCTGAATATATCTTTCGTCTTTGGAACTTTATACGGTATGTGTTTGATTTTTTGTCCTCAGGGAAAACACAGAGCTCTACGCTCAGATATTAGAGGACTTCCTGAAAGGACGATCAGCAGCTGAGACAGAAAATACTTCCTGTTTGGACAGTCGGCAGAAGCTGTTAAACCCTAAAAATCAAAGGTATCCCAAACATTTTACACCTGTCGTTCACAGACACAAAGACAGAAGCACCTGTCCTGTTTGAGTAAAACTACATTTACTGAAGCAGCATCTTTATTTGTACTGCAGTACTACTGTATTCTTGTATTTCTTCTACCTCTGCTTAGGATAGACATAAAGCCACAATCCTGGTTTAAACATTCCGTCAAATAGAACCAGACAGGCATCAGACATGTCCCAAAGAAAAGCAGCTTCAACAGGCTCTGTGGCTGCACTGGGACAAACTGGGAAGCTGCTGACAGACTCAATCAGGCCAAACCTCCATGTGTGAGGTTAACCAGGCAGAGTTATTCCTGACCCTCAGCGCTCAGCTGTAAATCACACTATGACTCGTCTCCGGCAGCTACACTGCATTCAGACACCCAAAATTACAACTTAAGAACACAAGAAGCCTCAACAGCTTTGCAAACAAAGCAGCTCAGTGTGACCTTTAGTTGGACTGTGGGCAGGTGCTGCTGCCTTCGTTGACCTGACTCAACATAAAACAATACATTTACTCAATAACACAACCAATCCAATGTCCAATGTCAATCACATCTTTATTGTTAACATCCAGCAGGTTCATCCGTCTGAGTGTCAGACTGATCCAACTCGACCGTGTTGCTGCCCATCCTGGAAACTTTGAGGTGGTTTTGTCAAGTAAGAGCAGAGTGTTCAGTCTGATCAGTCTGATCCAGGACCATGTCGCGATCCAGACCACCAGGCTAGAGGTTTTTAGGAGCAGGGTACCCACAGAGCAGGCCCGCCTGCCTCTGGAGAAGTCCTTAGAGGAGTGTGGCTACAAAGGAGGGCTGGAGAAAAGTCCTCCAGAGGCCACTGTGTACTACGACTACATACTGCTGTTTACTGACTGTCCCATTCTCAACTGTGACCACTACTTCAGGTCCAAGCCAGACTCTGCTGCCAGTAGGGCTAGACTCTGCCTGTAAATTACACAACTGCGCATGTTTTTAGCCTGGTTTTATGTCAGAAAGCTGCAGGGAGCTTCATACTCAGCACCTTGTGGCCTGCTTACATTTTAATCACACACTCAGCGTTGTGTTTAAAGTCAGAAGGAGCAAATCTTTACACCAGCATAAAGCAGTGCTTTTAATTGGGGCCTCAGGGGGGCCACAGAGACTGAACTGTGCCATGTTGGAGTCAGTGGAAAGTGCCTGGCTAGTGGAAACCACAGAGTGGCTATAAACAGCGGCCACTAAAGCGTGCCATGCAGCCGACACACCCAGCAGCTTCCCTGCTGCTCCACCCAGCAGAGCTTTTAGATCCCAGCTGCAAATGTACTTCACTACAAACCCTGCTGCTGTTAACAGAAGGGGAGCCACACCGGTTATCAAAGTCAAAATAATATTTATTCCATAGGTTCAAAAATACTGCGCAATATAAATATTACAAAACAGAATACTTTGTGTGAACTTTAACACTGTTAACACAGAGGATGGAAACACAGACAGACTTCAGGTGATAGCTGCTAAAACACATCCTGATGGTCAGTAACTCCAAGATGCAGCTTTCATTCATTAAAGTTGCTTTACATATTAGTGTATAGCTTTGTGTAGAGATGACAGACTGAAGCAGAAGAAATAACATTTTTCTTCAAATTTTCATATGTACACAGAATATAGTATTTTATCTAAAAATCAGAATAAACATATTTTAGCTGCACAAGCACATTTTTCTGTTATTATGTTGGAAAGGTTTTTAAATGATGTTTAATGTTATAATCCTTTAACAAAGTTTTAACATTAGCTTTTTCAAATTTGCATTTTTAATGTCGCAGGGTGTAAAAGGCAGAGTCAACCCTCTTAGTAAGGTGACATTTTTTATTATTTAAACTGTTTTAAACCTTCAAAAGTGATGGGCATTCTTCACTGTGTTTATACACCCACTCAGGAAAATAACCCACAATACAAACATAAGCACTAGGTGTAACCAGAGTTTGATATCTTTTCCTATATGGCTGTATGGCAACATTTGCTGTTAACACCTTAGAAAGTTTGTAGAAGTGGAACAACATGCTTTAAAGCTTGAACTTGGACGTTTACTGACGTCTCATTGCTGCTGTTTTTACATATAAGAAATCTGTGGGCAGCCTCAAAATGAAAAGGTGGACACAGAATACCACCATTAATTGGAAACAGATTCAATTATATAATCCTGAGGCCCTAAGCAGTTGTCTTTGGTAAATTATAAGGTTTCACAGTGATTTCTTTAAATAGCCAGAATTAAAATAATGAATTGCAAAATAATTCCAGTTTAACCCAGACAAGACCAATCCTGGAGACAGAAAACTCAGACATTCAAATAGATACTTCACAACTGCAAGTCGCCACTGACATCTATTTTGCCTCCATGGTTTATGAGTATGGAGCAGAGTTTGTTTATAGGCCCAAAGAGGCTAGGACAGCAAAAGTGAGCTTTTAAAAAATTTGCTCTGTGTCTGCCAGTAAAATGCCCACAGTCTGCGTTTGTGGAACATCACAGTGGCTTTGGTTGATTGTCTCAATGCTGTTTACACACAAATATAGAGTTCCATTCCACAACGAAATAAAAAGAAGGAAGTGTGTTTTCCTTTGGTCTAGGAATCCATCCTTTGAAAAATACTGACTTTGGATGTTGCAATAAAACGTCCTCCCGTATTCCCAATTGCACTTGATCGACTGCCAGCGCTCTTTTTTCAGCATTTAGTTGCCGAGGTCTTACCAGTTGTTTTTGAGTCGATCTTGGCGACCAGCAGCCTGAGAGAATCTCCTGATGATCGAATCAGCTCTCTCCCACTGAAAATAAAATAAAACAACAAGGTGTTAGATCAGGGTGGTATGCATCTTTGAAAGTTATTAACTGAGCTAAGTTACCAACACCAAGTCTTAGAGTGAACTTCACTGTCTGAACATTTGAGGAAAAACTCTGTAGTTACAACACGGGTCTTTTCCTAAAAATTTGCCACTCAGACTAATATTTTAACCACAAATTGCTGACTAATTACGGTCCTGGCTGTTGTCTGTATAGCTGCATGTACTCACATGTTGTATTCCATCCCAACCAGGCTGATGCCATTCACAGCCAGGATACGGTCACCCATTCTCAGTTTCTGGCACTGTGCAGCTGGTGAGTCAGGCACCACTGACTTTACATAAATGCCGCTCATCCTCAGAGGCGTTTTCTGTACAGAAATCAGAAAAAAAGCTGTGAATAGGTCTACAGAGGATGCAGTGTGTGCTTTGGTTAGGACAGAAACATCTAAAACACTGTCAGATGGATTAAGATAAAGCTCATGCTCTTGCTCATGGATGGGTTGCCCTAAATTTAAGATATCGAAGCTTGACTTTAGCAATTGACTATATAGGTTAGCAGCCATTAAGACAGTACTTCTGAATCACCTCTTGTTGATTTGGTGGGACTACAAATGTCAGTAAGAACATTTAGTGTGATTAAAGGTGCAGTTGAGTTGAAATCCCTGCAGTTTACAGTCTGATCTGATTAGTGTTTTTCATGAGATCTCACAAGCTTTTTCTGTGTCCAGATTAGTAATTAGGAGCTTGCCTTCTTTTACACTATGACTGTGTTGTAAATACAGTAATTGTTACTGAGACAGTGCTATGAGGGACACAATGATAAGACGTCATACCATTCCATCTACAAGGGCCAGCCCGAGACCATGAGGCCCCCTGTGAAGCTCCACCGTGAACACTTCCTCTCTGTCTTCTTCTGCTTCCACTCTTTCCGTCTTCCTCTCAGCACTTACACTGACTACACAAACACACAGAAAAACTGATCAGATCAAAAAGGAGACTGTAGTAGAATATAGCACATGAGTGAAGGATGAAAAGAAAAACAATCATTTTTATCATTATTTCAAATTCTCCAACTCGGAATTCTTGGTACCTCCACTGTCCCATGTGTGTCACAAACACAGCAACAGCAGCTTCCTGTAAAATCTGTTCCCACCCCTGCTGCTCCACCCCTCCTCCCCTTTCGCCACCACCTTTTCCCAACAGCCAGTCTGCCCCCCCACGCAGGACCTGCCTCAAACAATGCCGCTGCCGATTAAGATTCCACGCACCAACCCAGCTGTAAATTCCCATGACGGATCGGCCACTGCTCTTTTCTCTCCTGACATCACCATCTCTCTGTAACTCCTCTGCCCAGATTAAAGGATTACCAAACTTTGAAAATAACATTAGCCTCCGGCCGAAACCACAGAGGTAGATGTAGTGGAAGCTGAGGTCTGACATGTTTGGTTGATAGGGCCGAGCTCCTGAGAGGATGTCAAATACTGCAACTATTTCTGTGATAAAACATGAAACTCTAACAAAACACATATTTTTGTTGATATATTCATTAACTAATTAAACAAACAGGTCCATCTCTATGCAATTCCATTGATGGTGCAGATAAACCTGCCATTGAATTACCTGCCATTAAGTACAGATAGACACTGAATGTGGCAGATGGTTTGGTTTCAATATAATCCTCAAAGTGTTCAGGCAAATTACTTTTGATAAAGAGAAAACACAAAGCAACAAGTAACCAATGAGAGTAAAGACGTCTGATTAAGACCCACTAAATCCTGCAGCTTAAACTCCCTCTGCCAGAGCGCACAGCCACAGTGGGGGGTCTGTAAGGAGTGCATTAGCACAGGTTGAACCACTAGCACGTGATGGCATTTGAAGGTCTGCTTTAGATCTGAAGGCTTTTAAGGAGTTTCTGCACTAAATTGACTCGTGTGATGCTGCGAAGACCCCCTCTATCCTCATCACTTATTGAGACTAAAATGTTAAGCCCTTTTTTGAATGGCTTAGTCTATGTGCTATATGCTCTTGTAGCCTGATTAGTGTTTAGGAACTTCAAGTAGAGAGCTGATTATACAAGCTACAACACATACACATCAGGTTAAAACGTTATATTGAGAATATTGTTACTTAAAATTACACTCCTAAATAAATACACTCTGGATTTATGTATGGCTCCTTTAAACTTGAATTTGAAGCAGTCAGTTTTCTCTGTGACTCCCTCCTACTCCTACAGATGAACTCATGATGGAGGCGTCCTTAAACAATAGGGGCGGGAGAGGAAGTACTCTTTCCTTTGCACAGTGAACCCACCCTGCACAGCCTTCCACTTGAAATTCCTGACCTCCAGAGTCAGTAAAAGATGAAGGGAGGAGGGTGATGGCGCTCCACTTCTTTTATGTTGGGGCACCTTTATGTAGACCTGGAACTGCCGGGGACAAATATGCAGCCGGTGCACAAGGTCAAGTCACTAAATATTTTCCCTAATAGAATCAGTCAGTCAGGGGAGGCGAGTGAGGTTTTGGAAGGAAAAAGTGCTGGTGACCTCATTCCAGACGTGAGTAACATGGGATAAGGTTGGAGCTGTGTGTCATTTGAATCAAAACCTGCTGTCGACTAGTAAAGCTATGAATAGGCCTTTCAGATGCTGTCTTTATGTGTAGTGGTGGTGCGGTTTACTCTTTGTTTCATGGTTTCTGTGTACACTCTAACTCTCAATTATCATCTGCCATTGTCAAGTTTCAGTTAATGTCTTACAGGTGTTAGTGTGGCAATGAAAGTGTCTGCCACACTGAGGAAAAAATACACATTTCATCTAGGACTGGACTGTTATTGTCATAACTGATCAATCTCAATTAAACCATTATTAGTCTTGGCAAGCAGTTTAGTTACATATGCAGTGGGCCATCACAGTGGGAATGTGGTAAAGTCCAGTCATCCAGTTAAGGTCTCTCAATACTTAGGTAGTAGATCCTATATTAGATAAATGTGTGTCTATGTTTAACTCTGTTCTGTATTTGCTAGACACCACCGTAAGAATACAGAGAAGAGGTTTTTGATCACATATCAGTTACCTTTCTTTAGCTGGCGAGTGCCTTCCTGCAGATCAGCCTCCAGCTCAGCCAGCTCCATACCTTGAGGGGTATTGGGTGGAGTGAGGAGACAGGACGGGTCCAGAGCCAGGCTCTTGTGGTAGCCTATGTCAGCCTGTCCTGGGAGGGTGTTTTGCAGCTCCAAGCTCTTTAGCTTCTGGGTCAGAACTGCCTCACAGCTGCTCAAGTCACCATGCGATTCCCGGGCCTGAGGTGGTTCTGCAGGGGAGGTACAGTCTAGGTCTGTCTGAGGTGAGGTGCAGGTAACTGTGTTGGAGACCTCCTGAGGGGCAGGATCCTGGAAGACTCTGATGGAAGGTGAGGTCGCAGACTGGCTGTCTGTGGTCGTTCCATTGAGAGCCTGAGTTTGGGCAGTTTTAAGTTAATCAATAACAGATGTAGAAACATCAAAGTGTCTCATTTCCTGACTGCCACCGACTTCTAGTAATGTTGAGCTCTAGGGTCAGAGAGCTCATTACCTGTACTTCCGCATCGGGTTGTGTTCGGGTTTCATCGCAGAGGAGCCGACGAATGAACTCCTGCAGATGGCTGAGCTGTTCAAACAGAGCTGGTTCCACAATGGGTTTACCGAGCTCCAGGTGAAATGTGTTGCTGGGCAGGATGAGAGGCGGGTGGTTATCAAAGCTCTCCAGGATGTCAGCTGCAATACAAGAGGAGGAAAGACTGATATCAATCATCACCTATGACCTGATCTGATCAATGACATTTGACGTTGACAGTTTATGTTTGTTTTATTTAGGTTTATGAGGTGTAAATAAAGTGCAGAACTGATGCTGCTGGCACCAGATCAGTCAGCAGACTGCAATTAGTCTGAGAGAAGTAAGGGGTGAGAATAGGCGAAGGGCGAAGGGGGCAGCTAACCTGCTGGGAGAGGTGAAGGTTCGCTGAAGCTGATTGATGGAGGATTACTCTAGAGAAGCATGTCCTCATTAAGCCAGTTACTTCTGTAAATAGATCTCTTTTGCTGAGATAATGGCATCTTTCTCCCCAATAAACTGCTTTTCCCAAATGGCCTACATAGACCGTAAAACTTATAGCTCAGTTCATCAGTTCATCATGGAAATCATGCCAAATAAAACTCAAATGTTTACTATTATGTCTCCACACAGACTGACATGCTCATTTAACAACACACACCCTAATGACAAACAACTGTGAATGTACTGGGTATAATAAAAAACAGGAACATTAGACCGAGTAGCACAGACTTCATTCTGTCAGCTGATGTTTCGGCAACATCGAGCTTTCTTTAGAGTTTCTGAGCTGTGGTCAGTTTTTTTTAATCAAGTTATTAAACTTGCTACGTCCTTGTTATTCATCACAAAGTCTTGTGCAGTCAGGCATGTCGACTGTCAAGTTTAAACATGCAGGTTACACAATGGGTTGTTCTGATTCCTGCTGATAGAGGAGTCTGGTTACTGTAAACAAAGCCTCCTCAGGGGAGGACAGCT